>NC_080757.1:8484848-8787878 GCF_020826845.1 Diceros bicornis minor
TGGCGAAAATCAGAGTCTGAACGAGCAATGAGAAGGTCTGTTACAGGAGCGAGGCCGTCCTCTGGCCAGGATACAGTAGCAACTAAGTTTTCCTTCTTTGGCAAAGTTTTGCTGTTTATTTGTGTTTTAAAAAGGATGTAAATGGGGGCCAGCCCCGTGGCATAGCGGTTAAGTTCACGCGCTCCGCTTCAGCAGCCCAGGGTTCACAGGTTTGGATCCCAGGCGCGGACCAACATACCGCTTGTCAAGCCATGATGTGGTGGCGTCCCATATAAAGTAGAGGAAGATGGGCACAGATGTTAGCCCAGGGCCAATCTTCCTCAGCAAAAAAGAGGAGGATGGCATCAGATGTTAGCTCAGGGCTAATCTTCCTCACCAAAAAAAAAAAAGGATGGAAATGTACAGATGACTCCATTGAGTTGACACAACTCTTTCTTTGATGGTGGCGCTAGAAAGTGTTTTGTGACTATCATGACGAGAGCTGAACTGTCCTCCTGACCAGATGGGAGTGAGTGATGGAGGCCTCTGGGCACGTCCTTCCCTGCTCAGGAAGATGAGGCAGAGCCATGGAAAGAGCATAGCTCAAATCAGAGATCCCAAGTGCAGGGACACAGCCCACTGGTGACCCCAAAAGTTGGTTTTAGGTTTTTCACGGTCACAGCATTCTATAACATTGCATCAAGTCGTGAGAAAATTATTCCCTTTCTAATTCTGTCTCAGTTCTTCTGATTACATCAAGAAAGATGCCTCAGTCTGGATACATCTCTCTAGCACATGCTTATTTTCCTTATTAAGAGACAGAGAGCAGGCCCCAGGCACAGAGCACAGCAGCCGAGTGCCTACCTAGAAGGTGATAACATTGCTTTATTTCTGTTGCATTTATTCTTATGGTTACCTTCTGTTTATGGCAAATGTCAGTGGTTCTCCATTCACCGTAGTATAATAGTTTAGTTCTTAAATAAATATATTTAAATATAATGAAAAGGTCAACTTTTTAAAAATTAAGTAAATAAAACAGGCAATACACTGATAAGGCAAAGTTTGTGAAGGCAGCGTGGAAATGATTCAAGTTGGGAAATGCCAGTTTAAATGAAAATACATTAACTTGGAAAATGGCAAAGGTTTTTGCAATTTGTCACCACTGTGATTCTGCAGGCCAAGAACGCCCTGGCCCATGCCCTGCAGTCCTCCCGCCATGACTGTCACCTGCTGCGAGAACAGTATGAGGAGGAGCAGGAAGGCAAAGCCGAGCTGCAGAGGGCGCTGTCCGAGGCCAACAGCGAGGTTGCCCAGTGGAGGACCAAGTATGAGACGGACGCCATCCAGCGCACAGAGGAGCTGGAGGAGGCCAAGTACGGGCTCCCAGGTTACTGCAGGAGAGGTGACCCTAAGACACAAGTGAAGGGACAGAGAATTCTTCCTACCTTGAGAGCATCTCTCTTCCTCCCCAGGCCTCTGAGTTTTCTTAAGCTTCCAGATAGGGTCTCCCTGACCTTCCCTGGGACTCTCCATTCCACCTGTTTCCCTTGGTGCCTCCTTGGTGACCTGCTTTGCCACCAAGAATTCTGGGATTCTGCAGGTGATTCTTAGATCCTGTGCATTCATCAAACTCTAGGTCTTGGTCTTATCAAGTTGCAATCCTGTAAAGACTGCTCATCTCTCTTTTGATCTGATAGTTACTCCTAAAATAGTCTACCTTTGCCAAGAAAAAAAAAAAAGTCTGGTTCTCTTAGGAAAAAACTGGCCCAGAGGCTCCAGGAGGCGGAGGAAAACACAGAGGCGGTGAGCTCCAAGTGTGCTTCCTTGGAAAAGACCAAGCAGAGGCTCCAGGCGGAAGTGGATGACCTGATGCTGGATTTGGAGCGGGCCAACACCGCCTGTGCCACCCTGGACAAGAAGCAGAGGAACTTCGATAAGGTCCTTCCCAACCACTTGGTAGCAGTGATGAAAGTCACAGCCTTTCATGCCTGGATGTGTGAGAGGCACACACGTTCTGGGAGGCCCTCGGTGACAGCATCAAGTCCCAGTACGGGGGGTTTGGGATTTGCAAAATCTCTTTACTTTTGTGACGACCCCTCCAAAGGGAATTTTATTTTTAGTTAAAGGTAATTCAAATGACTTTGAGATCAAAATACGTTCAAGAATACGACAGATTACCTGAAGGGCTATGTTGATCTAGAGCGGGGCCCACCCTGTTTCTTTGGTCCCTGAGGATGGACGGGTAACCTTGGTGTTGCCAACAGCCCTTGTTATGTGGACTCTTCAACTCCCCTGGCCCTTTCTGCTTCTCAGGTGTCCTTTGTCATCTCCTAGGTCCTTGCAGATTGGAAGCAAAAGCTAGATGAGAGCCAAGCTGAGTTGGAAGCTGCTCAGAAAGAGTCCAGGTCACTTAGTACTGAAATCTTCAAGATGCGGAATGCCTACGAGGAGGTGGTGGATCAGCTGGAGACGCTGAGGCGGGAGAATAAAAATATGCAAGGTGAGCTCTCCCCACGGCAGGTGTGTGATGGTCCCCTTCTCTTCCTGCCACCTCTCCCCTACTTGGCCCAGCCACCTCCAAAGGCCTCACCCTTCCCACCGCCCACAAAATCCTCACAGTTACTCAGTTGACCCTGAGGCCCAGACCCTGCCTTTGATATAAGGCACAGTAGCAGCCAAGTCCCATCCTCCAGAGAGGAGGGCACGGTGGGTTGCTAAGCTCCCCGCTCTGTTAGAGAACAAGATCTTCCACGGATTCTGTCTCTACATGGCTTTGTGTCCTCGGGTATGTCACTAAATCCCTTAGGGCCTCAAACTCCTGACCTTCAAAGTGAGACCAGACCCAATGCCCCTTAAAGCCCCTTCTAGTTCCAAAAGATTGATTCTGCACATTTCCTCCACAAGTTTCTCCTCTGGTCCTCTCTGTGACCATTCATATACTTTGTGAGGTTTTAGGGCTATCTGGTGTTCTCGTCACCCCTCTCTCAGCGTAGTTCAGGGGCAACGTGCCTGTGCTCACCCGAAGGGCCCTACTGTATTGTCTCAGATATAAACGTTGTGAATGAATCGCCAGTCCCCAAATGGCCTGGCAAATGCCTGTGCTGTCAACTGCACAGGAGCCTGTTGAAACAGCCTAAATGGAGTCTGTCCTTTGCAGAGGAGATTTCTGACCTAACTGAGCAGATTGCAGAAACTGGCAAGAATCTTCTGGAAGTGGAAAAGACCAAGAAGCAATTGGAGCAAGAAAAGGCAGACCTCCAGGCTGCCCTAGAAGAGGTGGAGGCAAGTGTCTGGGATATGACATTGGGAAGCTCAGAGGATGGGACACTGAAGGAGGGGACTAGACCACCCCTTTGGGGCCCTTCCTGCCAGGAGGTGTGAAGGCTCCACGGGGAAGAACATCCAGCCCTCCCTGGGGAAACGGCTGTGCTCTGCTGCTTCACCTCCTAGCTGTCTGCTAGTCGTCATATTTCCCCTTTTGAAAATAAATAAATTTATTCGCTACGTCCTCAGTGTCTTCCTCTCAGGAAGCAAGAAATCAACCACCAAATATCCTGAGAGCTGCATCAGAGTCCCTCAGTTCTAACAGAGAGTTGCACACGATCATCTTTGGCTACTGAGAATTATGTATAATCCAAGTAGGGCAGTATCCTGACGTAATAATCAGCTGTGGCCGGTGCAGGGCGGGTGGTTGAAATTTTCTAGGGAAATTTGCATAACGCAGGATGATGGGAGAACAGCTGCTCTGTCATTTTAGAGAATGGGTTGGCTCCTGACTTATGGTCAATATTAAAATAGACACTCAATACAATTTTTACTAATTCAGAAAGATGCTCTGCCCCCCCCCAGGACATAAGATTGTTTGTTAATAACAAAGTTTTAGCTCCAGTTTCGTTACTAGTAGGGACATTTGGGAGCAAATCATTTGACCTCATTGAGTACTGTTCTACTCATCTGGATGGGGATGAAAATACCCAAACAAGAAGACAGCTGCCCACGGCACTCCCAATCACTCCTTTGCTTTTATCAGGGTTCCTTGGAACACGAAGAGAGCAAGATTTTGCATGTCCAACTAGAGTTGAGCCAGATAAAATCTGAGCTCGACCGCAAGGTCACTGAGAAGGATGAAGAAATCGAACAACTAAAAACAAACAGGCAGCGGGCAGCAGTGGCCACGCAGAGCATGCTGGATGCTGAGATCCGGAGCCGGAATGATGCCCCGAGGCTGAAGAAGAAGATGGAGGGAGATCTCAATGAGATGGAGATTCAGCTGGGCCGTTCCACCCGCCGGGTGGCAGAGACCCAGAAACACCTGCGCTCCGTCCAGGGCCAGCTCAAGGTGAGCGCGCGGCCTCTGGCGGACCTGGCGGAGCCCTCAGCCTGCCTTGGGCTCTGGCCTCACCCCTGGGTTCCCCTGAAGGACTCCCAGCTGCACCTGGACGATGCCCTGAGGAGCAATGAGGACCTCAAGGAGCAGCTGGCCCTCATGGAGCGCAGGCATGGCCTCTTGCTGGAGGAGCTGGAGGAGACGAAGGTGGCCCTGGAGCAGACGGAGCGGACCCGCAGGCTGTCGGAGCAGGAGCTGCTGGACGCCAGCGACCGCGTGCGGCTCCTGCACTCGCAGGTGCGTCCATCCTCCTCCACTCAGGGTCCACCCTGGGGGCAGGCAGGACACGGCGCGGGGGAAAGGAGCACCGCCATTCCTCCCAGACTAGTGGTTGAGACCAAGTTTCGTTAAGCTTAGCTCTTGGAATAACTTTGACTCTAGATGGACAGATTTCTGAGCTCTCTTTTATCTGAAGATAAAAGGTCATGCATCTTGTGGGGAAATCAGAGCAAGGAAGGGGAAATTATTGCATAAAGAGTGTAGAGAAGGCTTCACAGAGGAAGTAACATTTAAGCCACAATCTTAGAAATCTGGATTGTCTTTCAAAATAAGTATTTTGATTACTTCTATGAAAGTTTTAAAAATTCCTTGTTATAAAAAATAGAGAATACAGGCAAACAAATAGAAGAAAAATATCAACCATATTGTTAATATTTTGAGATCTTTCATCCTAAGCCTTTGAATATGTACATAAATATTATATTTTTTGTAAAAATATGATCAATCTTTTTGCAATGTATTATTTTCATTTTAACAATGTGTCATGAACGTATTTCTACATTTTTAAGTAGTCTTCTGTGACTATTTTTAATGGCAGAAAAATAGTCCATTATAGTCGTGTATCATGGCACTTTTATTTAATCAATGCTCTGTGGTTGGATGTTTTAAATTGATCCCAATAAAATTTTTTACTATTAGAAAGATTGCTATGACGAACTTCTTCCTAAATAAATTTTCATATATATCCATTATTATTATTTCCTTAATGTTCCTAGAAGTAAATAAATTCCCAGAAGCAAAATTCCACAGTCAAAGCAATAAAGATATTTGCAGTATATTGTTAATTGATCTTTAACAAGGTTGTCCAAATTTTCATTCCCATTGGCAAAATATGTCACAGCTCTTTCCTATAAATTCTCAAGACCCTAGCTATTATTTTTTTAATCTTCACCAATTTTATTGTTGAAAAATACCTTATTTTTAAAATTCTTATTTCTTTGGTTACTGATGAGATGAAGCATTTCACCATATTTGTTGGCCATTTGTATTTCTTCTAGTGTGTTTTACCTATTTGTATTTTTTGCCCTTTTTCTTATTTGCATGATTTATCTTTTTTATATGTTATGGAAGGAAATATTTTTTCAGCAATATATTGCAAATGTTTTCCGCTTTGTCATCACCGTTACAATTCTATTTATGGCATATTTTGATCATTAGAATTATTTTTCATTTTATATGGTTATGTCTATCAATCATTTCCTTTTTCCAACACCTTTTATTGAATAATCTATCCTTCCTCAAATATTTGAAAGTCTACCTTTATCATGTACTCAATTCTTTTATGTACAATTCTTGGGTCTGTTTCAGGACTTTCTGTTTGGTCAGGAATGAAATAATTTGTAGCAAATCCCCATGTGTAAAATAAGAAATGGATCATGATTTATTTCCTTCCCCACCCAACTCTCTCCTTTCCAATTGTTTTAAGTGTCTAAATATAACCTGCACCTTGGTATCTCATTTTTCTTGCAGAACACAGGCCTGATAAATACCAAGAAAAAACTGGAAGCTGACATAGCCCAGTGCCAGGTGGAGATGGAGAACTCTATCCAGGAATCCAGAAATGCAGAGGGGAAGGCCAAGAAGGCCATCACGGATGTGAGCTCTGTTCTTCCTTTTCAGAGACAATGTTTGGAGATAAGAAAGGGGCTTCTAAGCCAGGGCATGGCAAGTAGGTTTCATCTCCTTACAACCTACGGTCAGTTAGTCATGGCTTCCTGGAAAGATAGAATGAAAAACACAGCCTCAACAGAGGCAATATGCTATGCATAGTCAGTGATGGCTGAGTGAGGGATGCACACGTCAGCATGCAAAGGACCAACCTTACAGCATCTTCCCTGTGCTCCGGGTAGGGATGGGTGGATGGTCTACTGATACTTCCTGTGAACTTAACCAGGCCGCCATGATGGCTGAGGAGCTGAAGAAGGAGCAGGACACCAGCGCCCACCTGGAGCGGATGAAGAAGAACCTGGAGCAGACGGTGAAGGACCTGCAGCACCGTCTGGATGAGGCTGAGCAGCTGGCCCTGAAGGGTGGGAAGAAGCAGATCCAGAAACTGGAGAACCGGGTAGCGTGGCTTGAGATGACTCTCACTCTCAAAGTGACACCGGTTCAGCTGCTTCAGGCAGAACCACAATCCGGAAATTTATGTTGCAGGAAAGTGGCCACTGATTGAGTAGACTACAAATTTAGTTTGAGGACTACTTGCAAAACTCTCTGTGAGCCAAATTTCCCACCTATCTCTCCTTCACTGGTTCCTCAACCCCAACACACACAAATCCCCTTCAAAATGCTTATGCCTCAATAACTGTAGTGTAATGACATTTTTAAATGTTCACATTCTGGGGGGCCGGCCCCGTGGCTTAGCGGCTAAGTGTGCGTGCTCCGCTACTGGCAGCCTGGGTTTGGATCCCGGGCGTGCACCCACGCACCGCTTCTCCGGCCATGCTGAGGCGGCATCCCACATACAGCAACTAGAAGGCTGTGCAACTATGACATACAGCTATCTACTGGGGCTTTGGGGAAAAAAAAGGAGGAGGATTGGCAATAGATGTTAGCTCAGGGCCGGTCTTCTTCAGCAAAAAGAGGAGGATTGCCATGGATGTTAGCTCAGGGCTGATCTTCCTCACAAAAAAAAAAAAATGTTCACATTCTGTTTTATACATGGATTCAGACCTACATAAATGGGGAAAAAATGTCCTTTACAGTCATAAAATTACACATTTTGGTGTAATTTATATTTTGGATCAAGCCCCACTTTGATAAACAATGGCCCATCCTATGTAAAATCTGTAGTCTCCCTTATCTCTCACTCCCTGGTCTCATTCCCTTCCCAGATTTCCTAATCTCTAAACACAGTCTGCAATGCTGGTATATTTCTCATTCCATCCTAAATGGGGGTGATGGGCGCTTCCTCCAGGCTAATGCACCAGCGAAGTTCAATGCCCTGCACAGGACAGTCCTGCTTTTTCTTTATCTGGAGCACATTGTGCAGTTGGTTAGTTCCTTTGCTGATTGCTCCCTTCTTTTCCTGCGCCCCTGCTTTTCCCTTTAGACCTGGGATGGTTGATTTCATTTGTTTTTAAAATGGGCTCCACTACCAGTTGACATTTTGGAGAAGGGCTCCGCGGAGGAGGTTGTTAGAATGTCTCTGTTGTCCCTGGCGGGGAGGAAAGGAACCAGTGGAGGGCAAAGAGGAGGAGGAGCAGGCAAAGAAGGAAGCAACTGCTCCCAGCAGAAAAGCCCCAAATGCAGTCATTCTTTAGGCCAGGCCCCAAGGATGTGGTCACCCGCACTTGTACACTTTAAATGTGAAAGGATATTTTGGCTAAAATCTATGAGGCCATGGACACGTGAGTAACAAAAGTAAATGTCAGGGAAGTTAGAGCTTCCCAAAAATTTCTTTAAATGCTTATATTAAATTATTCCCAGTCCTATTCCATTAAAATGAGCTTAAGTCTGTCCTCCTCCTGGATCCCTCCATCGGGGGAGGGATTAGATCTCTGCCATCCTCTGTGATTCTTTGATTCCTCTCCCCCTCGCATGGTTAGGCACTTTGACTGTCCTCCGGTTCCCAGCTGCCCAGTTATCTTAGTTCCATAGACCTTATAGAGGCCTCGAGAGCATTCCCAGGGAAACAAATGTTTTGTAGAACCTGATGGGAGACAGCTTCCCAGGGCCCTTGGGGTGGGGGTGGGGATGAGGGGGTGGTATCTTTTTTGGAACAGTGCCCAGAGTTAGCCTATTCCACTGGTAGATTTCAAGGTTGATCTAGTGAGTCTGCAAGGCCAGAGCCGCCTACTCTCTGTGGCCACTGGAATTCCCAGTGGCTGGCCACCACCCCTGGCCTGGCTTTCTCTGGACTGTGGAGTCCACAGTTGGCGACCTGCATTCTCGGTGGTTGTCCTCTCCCCTCAAGACTTCAGGAAAGGCAGAAGCAGCTATGAAGTTAACACCATCTGTGTAGCGCTTTATCATTTAAAAAATACCTTCACATACTTTGTCTAATTGGATCCCCACGTTTGAGAGAGGTTGGGCGGGAATTATAATCTCCATCCTAAATACACAGACACTCCCACTGACAGCAGCTGACGTGCTTTCCATCGATCAGCTGGACCTGGGGCTTGAACACACCTTTGACTATTGCTGGCCCAGCTTCTCTCCATGACCCCTGAGGCCTCACTTGATCAGGAATCGGGGCCACCATGAAGGGTTGTGCAGCTTTCGCCTACAGGGACAAGTCGAGACTGAAGCACAGCCTTCGCCAACCTGTGTGGCCCCAGAGGAAGGGGTGTCTTTCACAAAGTCTCACCCGTAGCCAAGCTGTGTGCACTTGGGGCTGCCTCTGACCAAAGAGAGCGTCTTGTTCTCATTTGCACAAAGCCACTGCATGGGCTGGTGGTGGCCTTGTGAACAAAATGTGGTTCTTGAGCCCTAGGAGGAAACACATTTGCAAAATATAACTAGAGGGTCTTGAGTTCACCCTAAAATGACTGACACATGAGTCCGTGAGAGAAGCCTGGGAGACCTATCTTGAATTCTGTGTTCTCTCCACCACACCCAGGTGCGGGAGTTGGAGAATGAGCTGGATGCTGAGCAGAAGAGGGGAGCCGAAGCTCTGAAGGGAGCCCACAAATACGAACGAAAAGTCAAGGAAATGACTTACCAGGTAGAGGTCTCAAAAACCTCCACGAGCGCTTTGTCAATCAGACCCCGTTGGAAGCAGCAGTGGGCGTGCGGGCCCCTGGCACGGATGCTTTGTTTGCAGGCTGAGGAGGACCGCAAGAACATCCTCAGACTCCAGGACCTGGTGGACAAGCTGCAGGCCAAAGTGAAGGCTTACAAGAGGCAAGCTGAGGAGGCCGTGAGTATGGGGGTCCCTGGGAGCCCACGCTGGCCGGGGTATCCCCCAGCCCTGAGCAGGAGTGCGTTCCTGTTTTGTCGAGTCCACGGAGCCTGAGTTTTCATTTGCAGGCTATAAACACAGGGCTGCCTGCCCTCCTCCTCCTCCACCTCCTCTGTGCCTCTAGCTTCACCTCACACGGCCCAGCCCCCTCCATCCCTGCACTCTGCCTCAGCCCCCCTCACTTTATCCCACCCCACCCACCCCAGAGGATCTTAGCCCACCCTGCCGGCCTCCCTTCACCCTGACTCCCTAACTACCTCAGCCCACCCCACCAGCCCTCTCTGCCCCTGTGACCTGATCTGAGACCCTTCATCCTAATTCAGTTATCCCACCTTGCCCCCTCCCCCGGTCCCCACCACCTCCATCCTTCCCGGCCCTCCCTGACTCCCACCACTCCGGTCCGTCTTTTTGATCTGCCCTTGGTCAAATAGGCCAAACCAATAGCAAGGAAATGTAATGGGCTGAAACCTGTGTTTCCCAAAGTGTCTTCTGGGGAAGCTAGGACTGAGGGATAATAGCAGGAAGCCGGGGTTGGGGCGGTTGGGGGGTGGTTCTTTTTCTTTTATGGAAAAGAAATAGTTTTGGAAACTCTGGGTTAAACAAAGTTGAACTGGTTGCTTTACTTCAAGGATTTCTCAGATTTTGTAGGTAATATGTAATTGACTCTTCAAAGCAGAAGAGGCGTTCTAGAAGTAGCATTTCCCACCCTTAATGGACCTGGGAACCTTTTTGTTATATGCAGAGCATCCCACAGGACTAGTGTTTCGAGGAACAAAATTTGGGGGACCCTGCTCTAGATGAATGACTGAGCACATGGCTTCTCTCCTTGTCCTTTTTCCTCCCTGCCCAGGAGGCTGGTCGGTTCCGTCCTGACCTCAGGGAAGCAGATCCAAACTGGTTAAATGGGGGGAGGGATTCGTGCCCATCGCATTAGTACAGTCACAGCAGGATGGGCCAGCCTGAAGGGTGCCCAGGAGGCCGTCTTTGTCAACAACCCTGGGACCACCCTCAAGCAGACCTGCACAATGGCCTGGCCACAGACAGGATACTGGAAGCAGGCACGGGGCAAGGAGGACTTGGGCCATTGGTCTCTGACACCTCCAGGTGCCTTGGGAAGACTCTGGGCTTGGGTCCCCTCCAAAGAGCTCCAGTGGGAGAGACGGCGTAGAGGAGGAGTGCAGGGGAACACGAGGGGGTCCCTGGGGGGCAGCAGCACCTGTAAGGTGAGCCAGGCAGTATACAGGGTCAGGAGCTGGGAGCACCATCCTCACCCCCAGAGAGCTCAGCTTTCCCTCTGCCGTCAGGGAATCCGGGGCCCAGCTCTCGTGGTTCCCCAGGTCCCCAAAGGCCTTCAGGAACTAGGGGCCTCAGCCACAGTGAGGGGCTCCTCAGCCTCCCACCCGCTGTCTCCCGTTCAGGAGGAGCAGGCCAACACGCAGCTGTCCAGGTGCCGGAGGGTCCAGCATGAGCTGGAGGAGGCTGAGGAGAGGGCTGACATCGCCGAGTCCCAGGTCAACAGGCTGAGGGCCAAGAGCCGAGATGTGGGGGGCCAGGTGAGAGCAGACTTCTTCCCCAGAAGTCCTGAGACCCGGGACCAAGGGAGCACTCAGAGGGAGAGCGTGGAGGGTGCCTGTAGGTGCCCCTTCCCTGCTGCTGGGCATGCGCTCACAGATGCCACTGCGTTAGCCGGGACCCCTGTAGTCCCAGGCTCAGGGGAGTGAGGAACCGTGGGCCAGACACCTTATCATCCCTGTCCCTCCTTGTTGTGAGAAAGCACTGGCAAGAAGCCCCTGCTGTTCTGGGGACTCGTCCCATCTCCAGGGGCTCAACTGCGTTGCCTTTACAACGCGCGAAGGGAAACAACGCCAGTCCTTAATATTTTTCCGAAGTTCCAGCCTCCCCAGCTGCCCCACTTGAAGACGATGCTCTACCTCGCCTTCTGTTTGACTCCTTTCCTGTGTACGATTTTTTTTCTCCCACAGAAGATGGAAGAATGAGGCCTTCCTGATGCCGTTGCCATGGGACACCTCGCCAGAGTGGAGGGAAGATGTCATGAGAAATAAAGTCTCCTAACTACTCGGATCCCTGGCTCTGCTCTGTTTATTATCTGTTCCTCTTCCATGGGGTGGTTTTTAGATTCTTACCGGGTCTATTGCACATACAAAGGAAGTGAGGATGTGAAAGTGGAGCCTCCTTGCCCCAAGGAGAAAAGCTGGAAATACAACCCATTGCCAGGTAAATCACTGGCTTCCTTAGCATTTAAAAGTAAAGACCCTTTGAGGTAACCATAGCACATTTTCTTCCTAGGAAGAAACTCATAATTCTTTCAAGTTCAGTTTCCCATTTTCTCCCTAAATTTACAGATAGGGAAACTGGGCCCGGAGAGACTAAGCACTCTGCCTTAGTTGTCCAGGGCAGGGTGGAGACTAGACCCCCAAGGTCCCAGACCCCCAGGCAGTGCTCTCTCCACCAAGCAACTCGGCTCTTCCATCCTGTCCCTCTTAGGGTCTGCGTCTACACTCCTCTCAAACCCACCCACAGCTCCCGATGACACCTGAGCAGGTGGGGGGTACTCTCAATCTCATTTCCCCCTGGGAAGACAGATGCTCTGGAAAAGAGTGGATAGGGGCTTGCCTGTCTTGCAAGCCTTGCTCCTCCTTCTGGCTGGGGTCGCTCCTTCCACCTGCGTGGATTCTCCCCACGGTGCTCAAGGCCAAGGGTGAAGGGAGCAGCTGGGCCCAGAGAGCAGTTCACATCCAAAGACCAGGCTGAGGCTGGGCCCAGGCACCAAAACAGAAGCTCCTGCTGGTTTTAGGGCTAGCTCCTGGATCCTAGGGATCCTGCTGATTCTGATTATGCGGTTCACTTACCCTGAAGGGGTAGGAATGCAACGATGGAGTAAGGACAGGGTTAGGACCCAAACTAAATTTGAGCCTCAGCCTGACCACTTAATAGCAGGCTGTGTGGCCTCCGGTTGGTCACACATACTCTCTGAACCTGAGTTGCCTCAATGGTCAAGCTGACCCGTGTGGTGAGGAGCATGGGCTTCAGGTTCCGGCAAACTTGGATGGAATCCTGGTGCTGTCACACACCAGCTGTGTGGCCTTGGGTAAGTTAAGACTAACTCTCTGAGCCTCGTTTTCCTTTCTCTGTAAGGTGGAGATAATAAAAATCATAGCTTTGCTGGGACAGATGGGGATTGGGGTGATGGCAAGGGGTGCAGGGTTTCTTTTTAGAGTAATAAAAATGTTCTAAAATTGATTGTAGTGATGGATGTCTTTTTTCTTAGTGCCATCAAGTCAATTCCGACTCCTAGCACCCCTGTGCACAGCAGAGCAGAACCCTGCCTGGTCATTCTGTGCCATCCTCTCACCTTCCGGTGCTCTATCAGACTCTGCTGCTATTCACAGGGTTTTCATGCCCAATTTTTTCGCAAGTGGGTGGCCAGGTCCTTCTTCCTAGTCTGTCTTAGTCTGGAAGCTGTTATGAGAGGTTTGGGGATTCGATCGGAGACGTACAAGAAACTTTCCACTCCAAACAAATGGACTGAAGGTATATTTTATTATATAGAGGATAGTAAAGGCGATAGTCCGCAAACAGATCCGAATAGGTCAAATAATAAGAGGGAAAAAACACCAGCTCGACTGGAAAGGGAAAACATCCACATCGGCTGAGATAGCAGCAGATTCGAATAGGTCATATAATAAGAGGGAAAAACATCAGATCAATCGGAAAGGGAAACACCAGATCAACTAAAGGGAAGTGACACAAATCAACCGGAAAGAAAAACACCAGGTTGACCGAAAAGAGAACACATCAGATCAATTACTTCACAATAAATGAATTACTCATAACATCCACGCCCCACTGCCAGGAGAGTCCTGTCAATCGACACGGCTGGGCAAGGATCACACATCCTGGGCAAGGCGTCCCTTCCACAGGTGGAACTCTCACCGGGTCTCAGTCTCCAGCAGTTTATATAAGCAATTACAGAGTTTACAGAGCAAGCATCCAGTGTTCCCATGCACAAATGGTTATCAGTGGCGTACGTGCACTGAGCCCCTTGGCTAACGTCCCAGCCCAGTAACTGTGTACGTGCATTGTTCTCTTTGGTTATCGTCTTAGCCCGGCACAGATGGCCAGTCCATCCCGTGCTCCGACGCTCCAAGAGCCTTGAAATGTTACAACTTGCAACTCTCTCCGTGGGAGAAGGGCCGGTTCCCACCACGCAGAAAGCAGCTTTTATATTTCTTTTTGTGCTGGTGGCTGTAGGTCAATGGAGCGGCCAAACATGGCTGTACTCATGTCAAGACAGAAGCTCCACTAAAAGCTGTCCAGCATGGGTGACCCTGCTGATATTTGAAATACCAGTGGCATAGCTTTCAGCATCACGGCAACACGCAGCCACCACAGTATGACAACCAATAGACGAGTGAAATGGTTCCCTGACCAGGAAACAAACCCGGGCCATGGCAGTGAGACCGCTGAATCTTAACCACTAGACCTCCAGATGGATGTATACCTCTGTGAATATACTAAAGCCATTGAATTGTAGGGTGTGTCATTTGTATCTCAAGAAAACCATTAACTGGTAGTCAGTACTGGCTTACTGTGTACCAGGCACTGAGATGAGCACACGGTCCTCTAAGGTCTTGGATCATCCCTTCTCTCTGGCCTTCTAGATCCGCCTTTCCATCTCATCACCAGCCCACCCCACGTGCCTTTGACACAGTAGGGTTGGAAGTTGAGGAGCACTGGCAGCCGTGGTGGTGGCAGGAAATGGTTCTGAGGTCAGGTGACCTCAGCTGTCCCACATCATCGTTGTCACCACCCTCACCATGCTCATCATCACATTGTTGCCACCACCACCACCACCACCATCACTATTAAACAGTAGGACTGGAAGAGTCTATTAACAATGATCTCTTCAATCTCCTCAGTTTTACAGACAAGGAAACTGAGGCCATTCTCCAAGTCCCCAGACACCAGCCCCTAGTCCAGCCCTCTGGCCACCCCATGTCACCTTCCCAATAAGAGTGATGATACCATTTCAAATAAACAGAACAATATCGTGTTCCTAAGTGTTCACATGCACGTTTTTCTCTTTTCCATTCCAGCCTCCTAGCAAGCCTATTAGGAGATCAGGCAGGTATTAGCGCCCTCATTTCCTAGAGGTGGCGCAGACAGGCCACGGCTTGCTCAGTGTTGAGAAGGAGAAGAGACGGCGGCTCTTCAGACTTTCCGTACAGCACACAGGGGTCTCGGGGGTGGGTTTTCCTGCTGTGTTGGCACGTGCTGTACAGGTAAGGGATCCGGGTGCCACCCTGCCTGGGTCCAGTCCTGCCCCTCACACACTGGCTGTGTGATTTGGGACAAGTTACCTCATGACTTTAAGCCTCAGCTTCCTCGTGTGTAGAATGGGGTGTAACAGTGTAGGCTACAGGATTGTTTTGAGAAGTAACTGAGAATATGCAAGAAGCACGCTTGTCTAGAGCCTGGCCCAGGTTGGCACACTGGTATCCTGTTACCACGATGAGGAGGGGTGAGGCATGGCTCAGGACATAGGTGGGGTGTGAGACAGGGCTCCAGACGGACAACAGTCTGGGGCTTTGGCTGTGTCTTGAGGGGGCTTCCTCTGACGTGAGGAGTTAACACACCATGCAGCTGGGGGTCCGAAACAATTCCTATGGAATCACTCCTCCCAGACACCCCAACAAAAGCAGATCCAAGACCCATCTGTTCAAGTACTCCCCAGTTCACCTGGGGCTCCCTGGGAAGGAGCCACCCCCAAATGTCTCTGCATTCACCTGGCCCCCCACATCCCAGCTTTAGGCCCCCAGATCTCTGAAATAGAAGAGAAAGAACATTCCTACATCCTTCACAGTGCGTAACACGGTCTTATACCACATTGGAATCCTGATTATTGAATGACGGGATGAATGAATGAGAGTCTTTCATGCCTAGACACCAAGTATGCCGTGACAAGAGTAAAATAAAGATAAATATTGTTTTCTCTTCTTTTCTGAGGCCTGGAAGAAAGAAAAGGAAGGAAAGATGAGGTCCCTGTGCTGAGTTTTCTTCTCCAGCATCTGCCTGTCAAATTCCAGCTGGAAGCCAAATTCAAGCCCTCAGGCTCTTTTGTTGGCACCCCTGGCCACTCAAACTCTTGCAAAATGAAGAGGCGGGCAGAGGGGACCTTGCCTCGGGTCTCCCACACAGTGAGATAGTGCACAGGACTAAAGCTCAGGTTCCTGTCTTGGCACATCATACTGTCAGGAAGGCTTTGGGCAAGTCAGTGAATGTCTCTGAGCCTCGACATGGGGCTGAATGTCCTGGAACTACCCACCTACAGGATGGGGTTGTTGAAAGATTCCTACGTGATGCTGTGCGAAAGGTTTCCTCAACAATGCAGTACTGCCCCAAGTGGAGAGAGCATTGTTGCTGCTGTTTTACTAACAATGATGATAACAATGGCATTATTATTATTATTATTATCATCATTATTCAGCAGTGAAACCTAGCCACCAAACCTGGACTTTGAGCCCTGCAAAACAGAGCTTTGCTGCCACCTCCTGGCTGTGGAAAGACACACTTTTCATTACGCAAATGACCTAGAGATTCTACTCCTAAAGTCTTGAAATTAGACACGGAGTTAGAGGTGTCCTTCGGAATCATGATCATCTGGTCCAGGCCCCTAATTCTGCAGATGAGAAAGTTCAGGTTAGTGATAGAATCTGGTAATTCTTCAGAATATAGTGTCAGAGCCAGACACCCAGGTCTCCTGGCTCCCAGGCCAGGGCTCCACCAGCTGAGTGTCCATAGAAGAGGACCCTGCAGAATCTTGAGAGGGAGGGCTAGGACTGGACAGGCAGAGTGGTCCCTGCTGATGGCCCTGGCAGCAGAGGTTGGGACCATGGACAAGGGTCTTCTCCCCAGACCTCATTCTCCTCATCCCAGGAACCTCTGCCAGGCTGAAAAAGAAGTGTTGGTCTAGGGTAGAAGGCAGTGCACCCCCACAGACAGCCCCCTGGCCCTAACAGGGGCAGGGGACCAGATCTGAATGTCTCTGGGGTGGAGGTGGCCCATGGCAGTTCCAAAAGTGAGGTTCCTTTTCCTAGGCCCATGACAGAGGGTCAGGGTGCCCACCCCACAGCGAGATACCCAAGGTCAAGACCTGTGCCATTTGACCCTTCAGACCCCTCCCACCTTTCTCCAGCACCCGCAAGAGGTCGGCAACAACCGGCTTCCTTGCTCTCTGGCCTTTGGGTGGGTCCAGCCAATGGGGAACTGGGAATCAAGAGCAGAAGGAAGGAGGAGAGCGAGGTCAAGGGTGTTCATTCCCTCTGTCCCTCCCTGCAGGCAAAGGTCCCATTTCCTGTCAGATGTTCCACTCCTCCAGCCCTCTGTGTCTCCATCTCTAGTAACTGGTCCCCTCAGCCCTGCTCGCACCTTCAGGCCTTGAGAACGTAATGGAGACCTGAGATACTGGACCTGTGTTCTGCCGTGTCCCTGTGGTTTCCCTGTACCTGCCGACACCTTTGTGAGGAGTTTCCTCCTCAAACACTCCTCACGTTATGGTAATCTGGGAGTGCCATCTATCTCCTGCTGGAGCCCTGGCTGACACAGGACCCCCGCTCTGCATGTCTATTTCGCTGCTCCATGGCCCTCCTATGGAGTGGGACCAGCTGACCGTGCAAAGTAGGAGTGCTACCTCTCTGCACTGTGCGGACGCCTCCAGGTCATAAAGCCCACTCAGATAGCTAATTACACATTCAGTTTCATGGCACACATCAACTTGGCACAGGCCTGCACCAAAACCAAGCTTTCAAGAGTGCTTCCCTTTTTAAATTTAAATCAGAGCGCATGCTCATAGCTCTTGAATCCAAGAAGAAGCAGTCATTTCCCCTGGGATCTAAATGGGATCAAAGGTGTACTGAAACCAGCTTGTACCAGCTCACCAGAGCCAATTATCAAATTTTCTGGAATTTTGTGAGCTACTTGTTATACACAGACTTTATTAAAAATTAAATTATATAAACTTACAATGAAATTAATTGCATTAAACACAAAGGTAATGAAAATTCAGAACATAACTTCCTAATTATCTACTGCATAGCATTATTGTCTATGCTCGAGGTTATTTACAACTATTCAATCTTCGTGGTGGAAATATTACCGAATGGTGTGCTACACGCATCTATTCCCATCTTCACGTTCAGTGATGTCATGTGGTGGCTTGAACTGGCCATGGTGGAAATAGTTACACTACAGAAATTGGCAAACCCTACAAAACAGGGCTTTTTATTTGTTTGCTTGTTAAACATTTACCATCACACCACTAAGTGGAATGAATGAAATCCAAGTGAAAATAAATCTGCAATTCTGTGTATCTTGGAGCATGTAGGGCCAAGCCCACTCCCTAACCCCCCGCCAGTCCTGGGCAGTCAGCTTGTGCAAGGCAGCAAGTGAGAGGACTTCTCAGGCCTGGGGATTTACATCCTGCAGGGTGTGGGGAAGGAAAGTGTGGACCATGCTGTCCAAGTCCCAATTCCACCACCACACCCTGGTCATAAGATCTCATTCAGCTCTGGCAGAAAGTCAGCTTCAAGTGTCCAGGCAAAAAAGATTTATTGGTTCACCTAAATGAAAAGTCCAAGGATAGTCAATCTTCAGGCTGACTGGGTGCACAAACGTGTCGTTGGATCTGGGTTATCACATGATTTCTCATTTTTCTCTTTCTTTCCGTCTCTCAGTTCTGCTTTTCTCTAAATTAACTTTATTCCCAGGAAGCCTGCCCCGTTGTGATTACAAAATGGCCAGGCTTATATCCTGTATCTTAAAATCTTACACTAGCAGTCTGAAGGACAGGGCTTCTCCTTCCCAGGAGTTCCTGCAAGAGCCCCAGGGCTGGTTCTCGCTGGCTCTGATTGCCCGGGATGGGCGGACCCCTGGTCAGGACGTGGGGGGGGCCGTGGAGCTTTGATTGGTCAGCTCCGCGTAAGGGGGGACCAGCCCCACCCAAACCCGGTGAACAGAGAGCAAGGAAGGGTGTTTCCTCTTCCTCTCACCAGGTCAAGCTCTCATTCCCAGAAGCAGCAGCGTGGGGAAAGCCACCAACTGCTCACCACGGGGCCTCACTGGCAGGTGGCTGTGGGTCTTGCTGCGTCTGCTTCTAGCTCTTGGAATTGGGCAGATCGTGCCTTCCCACGGGGTCATTGTGTGGACAAATCCATACGACGGCTGTAAACCCCCTGGCACGAATCATTTAATGTTAGCTGTTGGCATCTTCCTTTCTTCCTTACTTATCCTCACTTGCCTCTTTCCCACAAAAGAGAAACCGCTGCTAATCGAGATTCTAAGAGATAGCCTATGTATGGGATGTCTAGCTCCACTCGCTGTTGAACCAGCTGGCACTCAGACCCAGCAGACACCCCCCATCCTTCAACACTCTCCCTAAGAGTCTAGCTTCTCCTAACATAACATCATTTCCTCCCCCGCCAATGACCCGAATCCCATGTAGAGCCTCTCACTGCTGACAGGAGGAGGAAGAGACCATTGCTCAGAGGCGCTGCGCTGTAGCCAGGAGCTTCCTGTTCCATGAGTCAGGAAGGAGAGGTCTGCACGGGGCCAGACAAAACATCTAGAGCCAGGTCAGGACACGGCTGGGATCTGAACCCAGGGCCGGCCCACAGCAGGCTGGTGGCGCTGCTGGGGCGTTGCTCCTTCTGGAGAGCAAGCAGACAACTCATCCATTCACCAGGGAATTGACCGAGGGCCTGTGACAAGCCAGGAGCTGTTCTAAGCGCTAGGAATACAGTAGTGAAATAAATAACAGGCATTAGACGTGCCTTCCTCTCAAAGATGTTCCAAATTCATCTCAAGTGTCAACTTCTCCACCAAGCAGCTTCCGATTCTCACCTGCCTCACGTGCTCGCTCCCAACCCTCAGCGGACGCACACTTCCTATCTGGCCCTTTGATTATTGTAATCATTCATCTCCCGCTTTCTCTCCACCACTAAACTGCCAGCTCCATCAAGGCCACACTCTCTTCATCATCTTAGAATCCTCTAGCATAGACGAGGCAGTCTGTAGAAGTTGTTGGAAAGGATGAACGTTCATAACAGCATTTTTATAATAATAAAATAATTGCAAATAACCAAAAATTCTTAGTAATAGGGGACTGCCTGAATATCTTATTATAATATAATCATAGCAGCTAACATTAAATGAGCACTTTTTATGCACTAGGTACTTCTTTAAGAAGTCTACACGCATCATCTCATTTAATTCTCACAAAACTCCTATGCTGTAGGCTCTTATTGTGTTCCCATTTTACAGGTGCGGCTCAGAGAGGGTAAGTATTTGCCCAATGTCACACAGCTAGTAAGTGGTGGGGCCAGAGCTTGCAACCACCATACTAGTCTAGGATTACCTGGAGGGTTTGTATACTTTAAAAGGCAAAAGCAAAAACAACATTTGGCTACATTGAGATGTATATATTAATGTATTTACTACAAGAAGTTAAACGAAAGAAGCCTAAGTTAATATATACATACTGATCATAGCCATGTGAAAATGTATGGATGTGTCAGACAAGCCCACGATCGGGGTAATGAAATGGAGTTTCTAATCTCCTCGAGTCTTCACTTCTCTGTAAACCCATGTATAATTTCTTAAAGTTATCTACCTGTGAGTTCTATGCCCTTGAAGCTGGGCAAACTCATCACTAATTTGACAGACGAATGCTTGCCGAGATATTCATGCGTGAGACTGCCTCGATTCTGCTCTTTCCCAGCAAGCGCATTTCACAGGGATCTTCTGGAACAGAGCCGTGGCTGAAGTTGGCTTTGGGGGAGTGGGATTGGCTCTGGGCCATCTGAGACACGGAGGAGGAGACTTTGCAGTGGTGGGGATGGGGGATCCTTGTGAAGAGTGTCACAAAAGTGTCAACTTTGTCACAAAAGCTACTTTGTCTTTCCTGGGAGAGACCCCTCTTCCCAGCAAAGAAAGGACCCCCCTCCACTCTGTGCTATCTTCCCAGTCCCCCAAGTGTCCCAGGGTGCATTAAGGGGTGATGGGGATAGGAAAGCCCAGGTTACTAGTGTTTAATTGAGGTGACTTTGGCCAGGGCAGGCAGGGGGCCTTGGAGAGGGGCAGTGGGAGCAGGAGGCTCTCCAGGGCGTGAGTCCACGTTGCGCAGACGCCCATTGCACTGTCCAGCTCTGGCGTGATTTCCTTCCTCCAGCCTGAAGAGCTTCCCAGAAGCATGAGTGACCTGAAAATCTCCCCAGGACTGGAGCCAGCCCAGGAAACACTGAAGGAAATAGCTCCGACTGCTAAGAGGAGGTGAAAGAGGGTGAAGAGAGAAGAGAAGGCGTGGGCTGCAGGACGGGGAGTGGATAGCATCCATAGAGGCAATCTGATTGGGGGGGCAGGGGGTTGTGGAAACATTGCTGCCTGAAGAGGAGTTGAGGGAACTGGTCACATCTAGCCTTGAGAAGAAGCCTGGGAACGGGAGCACGATTGCTAGCTTCAAATATTGAGGTAGATGCTCAAGAGAAAAGAGATAGAACATGCTATGCATTGCTCTAATCTAGAGCCTTGCTATTCTAAATATGGTCCACAGGCCAGCAACATCAGAATCCCCTGGGCAGAATCTCGGCCCCTCCCAGATGTAGTGAATCCAATTGTGCACCTTAACAAGATCTCCAGGTGAGTTCTGAGCACATTAAATTTGAGAAGCACAGATCTGGAGCAATTCTACTAATGTCATGGTCCAGAGACCAGCACCCAGCTCTAAACTGTTTGTTAATGGTCTCCTATGGGATAAGTACAGACATTAAGAGTGTTTGAAAGCTTTTACCGGCTGTGACATCCAGATTCATGGTCAGTGGATTCACACCATTGAATAGGACACATCTTCAGTGTTGCAGAACTGGCGTTGTGAGTTTGGCATATGGTGCGAGGCGGGTACTAGTCATGCCCGGTAAGTCCACATGGATTGGAGGAAAAAGTCCTTCACCACAGACACTTTGAGAAGCTGTGCTCCAGATCAGTGGTCGTCAAACTTTGGTGTGTCTCAGAATCACCAGCAGGGCTTGTTAAAGTGCAGACTGCTGAGCCCCACCTCCAGAGTTTCTGATTCGTTAGTTCTGGGGTGGGGCCTGAGAATCTGCATTTCTAACAAGCTCCTAGCTGATGCTAATGCTGCAGGTCTTGGGACCACACAGTGAAAAGTGCTGCTCTAGACTAGAAGACAGGTCCAGACCGGTGGCTAAGAGTTACAGGACCCAGGTTCTTCCTTAATGTAAAGAAGAATGTTTTAGCACCGTCTAGCACAGAAACAGGTGAGCTCACTATTTACAAAACGCTTTAACACTCCTTATCTCCCTCAGACCTCACAATAGCCCTGTGAGGTAAGTTGTTACCTTATCTTTTCTATTTTAGAGATGAAGAAACTGACTTGGCTGGGGTCAAAAGGCAAAGCAGGTCCACATCACAGGGGGGTTCAGATAGAACCAGAGGGGCCTCCCTTCAGGCAATGCTGGAGGGGTTCTGGCATTGGGTGGGAGTTTGGGTCTGCTGGTTTTAAGGCCCCTCCTACCTTGAAGAAGCTGGAGCCTCTTCTTCCACGGATTCCGGCCAGCTGGCTTCACGGGAGCTCATGCAGATCTATCATCCCAGTTACCTGTCTTCCCAGGGGCGAAGCTCTCCTTTCACAGGCAGTCAGGCTCTGGACTGAAATACTCAACTATTCTGAGCCTCAGACCCTACAGTGGGTGCTGTGGTGCTCCTCCCAGATCCCCCTTCAGTACCCAGGCAGCCGTTACCACCACTATAGGGAGTGTCGGTGGCTGACAGCTCTCAGCTAAGTCCCTCCCCAGGAATTGTCCTCAACCTAAGAAAGCCACCTCACCCAGGGTCATGCCCCCTTACCCAGGGCAGTCTGCATCCAATGACTTGGCAGAGAAGGGATAAAAGATGATCCCTTTGCTCAAAGCAAGATAACACTGAAGAACCATCCCAACTCCAGAGTCCCACCCCATCACCCCACGCCTATGGGAGCCACTGAGACCTCTGTTGGAACTGTATCTCAATTCAACTTCTCCCACGGCCAATCCTGCTGCTTTCATCCCCTCACAGGTTGTTCAGGAGAGCCAAGGAGACAGAGTTCACAGGTCCCGAACTTACTAGCTATATGGTCTTGGGCATAGCAAACTTGTTTTCCCATTTGGGAAATGAAAATAATCAAGGCTACCTCGTAGGATTGTCGTGGGAATTAAAAGAGACAACTCACGTGATGTGCTTAAGCAAGACGGAGCACACATTCGGCACTCGACAAACGGCAGATAGCAGCAGCAGCAGCACCATCAGCAGCCCTTGAAGGCTTACCGTTCCCTGGAAATGATCGAATATTTGTAGGTCCAGTTGAATCGATGTCATAGTGCATCGTTTCTCAAAGTGTGGTCCGTGGACCTCTGAAAGTCTTGACGTCCCTTTCAAGGGGTCCTCAAGGTCAAAACCATTTTCATTATAATTCCAAGATGTCATTTCTCTTTCTCACCGTGTTGACGTTGGCACTGATGGTCCAAGAGCAATGGTATATTATTGATGCCTTAGTCCACATCAAGGCAATGGCACCAAATTGTCCAAGCAGTCATTGTATCCCTCTCTGCTGGGCATTCAGAAAACACAAAATCCAGTTTTATATAAGCATGTCTTCAATGAAGCAGCACAAATTATTAACTTTATTAAACCACAACCACAATACATTTTTTAAATATTCTATGTGATGAAATGGAAAGAATACAAAACATTTCTACTGCAAACTGAAGTATGAAGGTTGTCTGGAGGAAAAGCACTTATGAACTGAATACAAGTTACTTTTTTCACGGAACACTAATTTTGCTTCATGTATGAGGCTGGATTTTACAAACTGTGGGTATTTAGCAGACAATATCTTGAAAGTGGATCAAGTGTGCTTATCACTTAAGAAAACATGAATGACAATGTTTGTGACCAATGATAAAATTTGAGCTTTCAAATGAAAATTAGAATTTTTGAAAACTTGCATCTGCTACTCTGAGCTTGATAGTTTCCCAATGCTTAAAGACATTTCTGGGCTGGCCCCGTGGCGTAGCAGTTAAGTGCGCGCACTCCGCTACTGGCAGCCGGGGTTCGGATCCCGGGCACGCACCAACGCACCGCTTGTGCGGCTGTGCTGAGGCCGCATCTCACATACAGCAACTAGAAGGATGTGCAGCTATGACATACAACTATCTACTGGGGCCTTGGGGGAAAAAATAAATAAATAAATAAAATGAAAAAAAAAGACATTTCTGATGAGATTGGTGGTGATATTAATAAATGTGATTTTTTTTATATTGTATAATGAAATGTGTTAACATTTTGGAATATCTGTATAATTCAGTGAACCAATACTTCCCCCATGACCAATGCGTGATGTTACAAATCACACGTGGGTAAAAGATCTATTCAA
Organism: Diceros bicornis minor; assembly: GCF_020826845.1. Lineage (NCBI taxonomy): Eukaryota > Metazoa > Chordata > Mammalia > Perissodactyla > Rhinocerotidae > Diceros > Diceros bicornis. The sequence continues at coordinate 8,508,897 of NC_080757.1, forward strand.
AGTGCAAAATAGACCAATGGATTCTAACGTTGAAGGGTATGAGAAGTTTAAGTATATGGTTTTAGATTTCACATTGCAACTAACTTTTAGGAAACTACGAATTGCCAAGTTTTGGTGAACAATCAAAAAAGAATATTCATAATTATCTGAAAAACTATTAAAATATTCCTCCTTTTCCAACTACATGTCTACATGAGTCTAATTTTCTACACATACTTAAGCAAAAAAAAAAAAAAACTTATTACAATAGATTGAATACAGACGCAGACATGAGAGTCAGCTGTCTTCTAATAAGCCAGAAATTAAAGAGATTTGCAAAACTGTAAAGCAATGTCACTTTTCTCACTATTTTTTTTATTTTGGAAAATACGGTTATTTTTCATAAAAGTATATTATTTACGTTAATTTTAATGGTTAATTATTGTTACTTTACATGAATTAAATATTTTATAATTTCTCAGTTTTGTTTTCTAGTACAGCAGATATCAATAGATGGGATCCACATAGACAAAAGTTCTTTAGGGTCCTCAATAATTTTTTAAAGTATAAAGGGGTTCGGAGAACAAAACTTTTGAGAGCGACTAACGTAGGACTTTAACTAAACCTTGAAGGGGTCTGTTGTGGCCAGAGCTTTGGAAAGAAATGTAGACACCTGCTTCTACTCCTCTCCCAGCACAACTTCCATATGTCCCCAATGAGGCAAACATCCCCAGGGTGCAGTACAGGAAAAGGGAAAAGGAAACCTTCTCTTGTTTCCTTTCCTGGAATGTTCCCTGACCAGCCTCCCTGCGGAATGTCACACCTTGTCCTCCCAAACAACTGGCTGTGCAGGTTTCCCCATCTCGGAAGATGCTGAGAATGTCTTGGCCTGTCCAGAGAGGGATGGAGGGAGCCGTGGAGCTACAGAGCAAGGAGAGGTGCTTGTCGTCCACACTACTGTGATGAATCTGCTTCTAGCCAGTTCTCCAATGAATAGCTTTGGAATGAACATGAATTTAGCTGCCACATTGGATGGTTGGGGCTCTATACCTTGGCTTTCTATAATCCTCCATCTCCTCCCTGCCCCTAAAAATCAAGCCCACTGAGGGCACCTCCTTCAGCCATCACATATCCCACAAGCTTACAAAAACTAGTCTTCCCCACTCAGCTTAAGGAAAGACTGGTGTAAATGAGCTGCGGTCTGCCCCTGCTTCCAGCCTTACAGAGCCCAGAGAGGACAGGATAAATACGTGCTCTACTCATTACTGTAAATGGTTAGTGCACTCCACGGGGGGTACTCCGAGGCTCTGGAAGGAAACAGTGTGCTTAAGATGGTTGTGAGACACTCAAGTCAGGATCCCCATATTTCTTGGCTATAGACACTCATGAGAGTGAAACATTTAAGGAAGAAATAATTCCAAACTTACCCAAACTCTTCCAGAGAACAAAAAAAAAGTACGTGCCCCAGCTCGCTTTAGGAAGCCAGCGTAATCTTTGACATCAAAACAAAAATTATAGGTCAATCTCAAACGTGGACGTGAACACACATGTAAAAAATTCTAAAAAATATATTAAACTGAATCTAGCCATATATAAGAAAGATAATATACCTTGGGATAAGATTGGGTTTATTCCAGGATTGCAAATTTGATTTAACATTAGAAAATCAATTAGTGTTAACACTTTACATAAACAAATTAAAGGAGAAAAATCACATGATCATTTCAATGGGTGCAGAAAAAAATGTTTGATAAAATTCAACACGCATTCACCATTTTTAAACTGCTGCTTCTTAAACTGGGAATAAAAGGGAACTTCCATGATCTGATAGAGTCTCTACAAAAAGGTTTACAAAAACTTCAGCCTTAATGGCGAGATGTCAAAAGCTTTTCTTTTGATATCAGGAATAAGACATGGATGACCACCACCATTATTTCTATTAATCGGAGTACTGCTAATCAGAGACAGTCCTACCAAAACAATACACAGGAAAAAGAAATAAAAAATACAGGGATTAAGAAGGAGGAAACAAAATCATCATTATTTTCTGAATGGATACATGAAATTTTCCAAGGAATCAATATATAAATATTAGAATTAATAGGAGGCTTAGCAAGGTAACTGTTTTCAAAAATAAAAACTCACTAAATGCAATAAGGCGCCCTGGATTGGATCCTGAAACCAAAAAAAAAAAAGACACTGTTGGAAAACCTGGACGTCTTCTGTGTTGACAGATGTGCCATTGTTATGTAAGATGTGACCATTAGGGAAACTGGGTGAGGGGTGGAGGAGAACTCCCTGTGTTATCTTTGCAATTTCTCTGTAATCCTAAAATTAATCCAAAATCGAAAGTTTATTTATAAAAATTTTAAAAACCAAAATACAAAAGTAAATTGTATTTGTATATAGCAGCACCAAACAGGTAGAAAATGATTTTTTAGTTATACTATTTATAATTGAATTTTAAAAAATCAAGTTCCTAGCAGCAAATACAACAAGAATGTATAAGACCTCTACAGAGAAAACGATAGAACTTTATCATTAAAAGCTCTTAAAAGAGACCCAAAACAAAGATATAGCATGTTCATTGATTAGAAGACTCAATAGTATAAGTGTATCAATTCTTCCCAAATTGACTTATAGATTCAGTCCAATCCAAGTTAAAAACTTCGACAGCCTTTTTCCTTTATTCTTTTTTTTTTGTGAGGAAGATCAGCCCTGAGCTAACATCCATGCCAATCCTCCTCTTTTTGCTGAGGAAGACTGGCCCTGGGCTAACATCTGTGCCTGTCTTCCTCCACTTTATATGGGACGCCGCCTCAGCATGGCCTGACAAGCGGTGCATCGGTGTGCACCCGGGGTCCGAACCCGGGCCACCAGCAGCGGAGTGCGCACTTAACCGCTGAGCCACGGGCCAGCCCCTTTGCTTTATTCTCTACTCCTCCCTCTCACCTTTCATCCCTCTCTCTCTCTTTCTTTCTTTTGGCAGAAGTCAACAAGTTAATTCTAAATCTTATGAGGAAATGCAAAAGATCAAGAATAACTAAGGCATTCTTGAAGAAGAAGAACAAGGTAGCAAGATTTGCTCCACCGAAAGGGACCCATGGGGCTCTGGGAAGAATGTATTTTTTAAAAAGAAGCAGTTGAGGGGCTTCTGGTGTAGTGTAGGGAGGGGCTTCTGGTGTAGTGAGGGGCCCAGTGGTGTAGTGGTTAAGTTCACACACTCTGCTTCTGCGGCCTGGGTTTCCCAGGTTCTGATGCCGGGCGCAGACCTACGTACTGCTCATCAAGCCATGCTGTGGTGACGTCCCACAGGCAAAATAGAGGAAGGTGAGCACAGATGTTAACTCAGGGCCAATCTTCCTCGCCAAAAAAAAAAAAGAAGAAGAAGCAATTTACCTTCAACAAATAATATGATATAGAAAATAGCTAATATTTACTGAGTGCTCATTGTGCACCAGGCACTGTTCTATACCTTTTTTGTGTATATACTCATCCAGTTGTCACTTCATTTCAAAGAGGTAGCTACTGTTATTACCCCATTTAACATCACTAGGAATACCAGTATGAGCAGGGCCAGGCCAAGGCCCACAGTGGAATCCCTGGTCCCCAAAGGGCTCTGGCTGCCAACACTTGAGAGAGCCTCAGACGCACGCTGAGCTCCCCATCTGAGTCCCCCATCTGCAAAAGTTCTCTCCAGAGGTGGGCCCGAGGGATCCATTGGGACCTCTAAGGGCTTGCTTCAGGCTCAAATTAGCCCCAGATATTCACAAAACTCAGGAAAGTGTCAGGAGGAAGGGGGCCAGTGGGGTGGAGGGGAGGGAGCTGCAGAGAGGAACTTCCAGTGAATTAGGATTCCTACTGGTGCCAAGAACAAACTGGGAATTCCCAGAATATTTCCTTTTGTTTTTTCCTCTTTCGCACTGTGCCCTTCACAAGACCCCTGGCATCTAACAAAAGCTGCCAAAATGCTGTTCTCAAATGTTATGCAAATCATCCTCCTGCCCCTGCCCCCTCTGGAGGCCCAGGGAGAAACTGAGCAGTGAACAGAGAAAGAGCGGGGGCTGCCCTGGCTGGACAGAGTCTAGAAGGGAACTATCACACTGTCTCCCTATAATGAAGCACAGCCTTGGGGGTGGGGGCAGTGGACACCCAAATCACCCCTAATGTCACACAGCTATTCTGGAGGGGAGTGACAAGTCGGGCTTGTTTGTTTCCAGGCACGCCTCCTGGCAGTTATCAACCCAGGGTTACACTCCCCTGGGAGCTTCTTACTACTGCCCTGGACAAAGGAGGAAGGAAGTGACAACTAAGAGGCTGGAACTTCGTTTTGAGATTTGTCCTTAGACTTCATCCTATACCGAAAAATTTGTGTTGCCCTTGAAACTAAGGGACAAGAGGAAATTGTATATTCCAAAGAGTATGTGCCTTTCTCTTGCCAAACAACCCTTAAGGGCAATAATAATAGTAACAATTTTATTGTTATTATTTATATTTATTGAGTGCTTACTGTGTTCTTTAAGTTTTTCACTTTTGTTACCACACAAAGGGCACGATTTGCTGGCCACAAGACAAAAGCCAATCGTCAAGAGGCAAGATGGTGGCAGAGAAAGGACATTTATTAAGCCATAAGCTAGCAAATCAGAAGATGGAGTGACTAGTGTCCTACAAAACCATCTTAAGGGGGGGTGGGGCACAGAATCTTGAAGCAGTTATATAGGACAGTGGGTTATAGGGGAGAGAGTTAGGAATGTTGACTCTCTGGTGTTACAGACTGGGAGTGACCACACCAGATCTTTCCGTTTTCATTGACGATGGCTATCAGCATAGACTCTCTGTCCAGGGGTCATCACAATTCTAAGGAACTAGAAAGAACAAAGTTATCGTCTTATCGCAGCTGGGAGGTACATATACAAGTAGGGGCCATAAAATCTACAGAGCAGTTAGATCTCCGGGAAGGTGCATATCCAGCTGGTTGGTTAGTCAGAGGTCATTCAAAGTTACAATAGGGTTTCTTTTCTACAACATGGCTTCCCTTACACCAACCTTGTGTTGAGCTGGTATCACTCCTAGATCTCCGTAGATACTGCTGTGCCCATTTTGTAGATGCAGAAACAGAGGTTAAAATTTGCCCAAAGCCACACTGTAGAAAGGGAGGGAGCCTGGATCTGACCTTGAGGTTGACTCCAGAGCCCACACTTTTCAGCACCTCGTTACACAACCCTTAGAATAGCAAGGGATGCCGAGGAAGGCAGGAAATCGCAGCCTGGCGTCTCTGCATCGCTCGGGTCCCTCTCAAGACCTTGCTTGAGCCAGACTTTAGGACCTACACGGCCTTTGGGGTCAGGGCAGCTGTGGTCTAGCGTTCACTGGTTCTCTCTTTTACCCAGAGGCCCTTGCGGCAGGTTCTAGGGCTACAGTCAGTCTCTGCTTCTGCTTGTCACATCCACACCCCCACCTGGCAGGATCTGGGACCCCAAAGCAGGGGCTCCATGCCCTGCTGCTGATCTGGCAGGGTTGTGCTGGGTCACAGAAAATCATGTGCTATGATTCAGGCATACAATGCCACCCCAACCTTCTTGCCCCAAGACCTGGCTTCATCCTGGATGAACTCATGAGGATGGTTCCGGCCCCTCCACTCAGGCAGGTTCAATGTAGCGAATAGACCCTGACAATCACTCTGCATTTGGGGTCAGGGAATGCCCCCTCACCCCTCAATCTGTCTCTCTCCCTCTCTCTCTCACACACACACACACAAACACACACACACACAAGAGCTCCTTATTTCCTGCCGACCACAATGGCTCCCCTTATCCAACAGAAAAACAAAGCCTTTTTAAGCCTTACCCTGTACAATCATCGCCAGCCTATTTCCAGGCGCTTGTAAGAATCCCTTTCATTACCACCAGCTCCTCTTCCTGCCCTGACAGTGTTTAAGGCTTTTCTTTAACCTCCTTTTCTCTGCCTGCTGCTTGGATGTGCGCCCCTCAGACCCCCGTCGCTCCTTTCTGCTTTGCCCCCCGCCCCCATCCTTCCTTTCATGGTTAAGATTGATCTCTGCCCAGCAGGTTTTGTGAAGTTTCCTGCGATGACTCGTTCATCTTCAGCCTGTCTTGTCTGCGGTGTTTTAATAGTAGCACGTGTGTGGCAGGGTCCATCCCCTTCTCACCCCTCAGACCTGGAACGTGCTTTTCTGATGCATCAGGCCTGCTCAATTTCTATAAATATTGGTCTATCAATTTATTTGCTTCTTTGTTGACTTTACCCTCCCTGGGACCGGACTGTCAACCCAGTAAGGACAGGCACCCTCCCTGTCATGTTCAATACTACATCCCGAGTACCTCGGATAGTGCCAAGGACACAGTAGTGGCTCAGTAAACATCTGCAGAATTTGTTAAATCCACCAATAGGCCATGGTTAACTATTCAAGTCATACCCCAACATAAATGCATTCATGAGGGAAAGTATAATGGGGTGGTTTAAGAGAGCAGGATGTGAATGCTGACTCCGCCGCCCACTAGCCTGGATGACCTTAGGCAACACACTTAGCCCCCCTGTGCCTTAATTTCCTCACCTCTAAAGTGAGGTTACCAGTACTGCCTACCTCAGGGTTCTTGGGAAGAGTAAATGAGTCAATACATGTAAAGCACCTAGAACTGTGTCTGGCATGAAGTGAGTATTCAGTAAACATTAGCTATGACCATCATTATTCACTGTACTTTGCCTTCTAGTACAAACCCAGTGTGTACTAGAGGCAAAAGGATGGGAAGGACATAGTTCTGTTATGTGAGGCAGCTCGACAAGCTGCTACCTGAGACTCAGGGATGAGGAGGTGTAGGATCCCTGGGACCAGAGCAACTGTCTCTACTTGGGGGGGTTGGGATAGGCCGTGCTGGGTCTTGAGGACTGACTAGGAGATGGTCAGATGAGAGATGGGAAAGGGCATTTCAGCCATGTGATAGGTGTGGAGAGGGAGACGGAGATCAGGCGGGAAGGGCAGTTTCAGACCATACTGCTAAAGACTAAGTGTGTTATACTTAGTGTACAATGAAAATAAAATAGCAGAAGCTATCCACATGGGCAATTCAGAACTCTTTCCTCAAAATATCCCTAAACTAGGCGCACTCATTCCTAGTCTAATCTCAAGGTCCAATAGAATTTTCTCTTTTCAAAAGCATGGCTGGAAGGTCTCAAGGGAATAGTCACTTTCTCTAAGCCCATTCTCCAAAACTGGTACCTTTTCAAATATTTTTAAGGTATATATTGACGTAATAGAGCTTAAGGCTATTATAAAAAAGACTTTAGATGAAATAGAGTGAGATATACAGTCAAATCATATGATTGGATCATAAGCCTCAAAGTTTTTAATTTGCCAAACCTTTTGGGCTGGCTCCGTGGCTTAGCGGTTAAGTGCGCGCCCTCCGCTGCTGGTGGCCGGGGTTCGTATCCCAGGTGTGCACCAATGCACCGCTTCTCCGGCCATGCTGAGACCGCGTCCCATATACAGCAACTAGAAGGATGTGCAGCTATGACATACAGCTATCTACTGGGGCTTTGGGGGAAAAAAAAAAAACCTTTTGCTTTTCAAACTTACAACAGCCTCTTAAGGCAAAGTCTCAATAATTCACTCATTCAACATATATTTAATGAGTGCCTATCACGTGCTTGTCTCCATTCTGGACCTAAAACTGAAATAAAACACTGAGCAAAACGGCCAGAAATCCATACCCTCATGGAGCTTGATTCTAGGGGAGGATAATTTTTAACTTGCTACTGATATAGGTACCTAGGGGGGTTTGCAACAACAATATCTTGGATTCCTGTAGAGATTTAATGCCTTAAAACTCGTCAGGAGATATTCAGGGTAGAAGAAATTAGGAAAACTCAAGTAGGAAGATAGCCAGAGGAATGGCCTGTTATCAACCCATTCTCCAGGTTTCTGGCTTCCCACATCATTGGTTCTATCCAAGGTCAACCTCTAAGATCCATATTCCCACCTTCTTGTCCCTCACCACCACCCTTCAGCCAAGCTCTGGCAGACCATACCAGTTAGGAATGCGTTCAGCTGCAAGTACCAGAGAACTCAACAACAAAAGTTTAAATGATGTGCACATTTATTGGAAGTGGTCTCAGTGTTTGTCTGACAGCTCAACCGTGTCATCCCAGCTCTTTTTATCTTTCTATTCTTCCATTCTTAGTGTGTTGGATTTTTTTCCACTTGCTTGTAGCCTCTAGGTTGCAGGATGGCTGCCCCAGCTCTAGACACCTAGCTTCTGCCTTCAAGATGGGAAAACAGAGGGAAAGGTGACATCAGTGAGCACTCAAATTGTCTCTTATACAAAGAAAAAAGATTTTCCCAGAAGCCCCAAGTAGACGTCCTCTTCTTATCATTGACCCAAGCCAGTTCACATGGCTACTTCTAGCTCAAGGGAGACAGGGAAATTCTGCATTTGGATTTCCAGCTTCCATCATTGGAGGCAGCAAGAGGAAGAAGGGGGCTGGGAATGGCTTGTGTAGGCAAACAACATTGTCTGCCAGAAAAGCCTTCACAGAGAAACCACAAGACATCAGATTGAAGATTGCTCAAGCCATTTTAGCCTGGGAAATTTTTAAAAACTGAGAAAAAAGGGCATATTTCAGGCTGAATCCAAACATTGTGAGTTAGACCAGAGCTAGGTCTGTCTTAGGAAAAACTCTAGGCTGGAAAGCCCCTCTGCTGGAGGAAAAGCCCCAATGTTCAGAGGCGTGGCTCCGGGCCCTGAGGCCCAGCCAGAAACTCAGTACCCGGAACCCAGATGATGGGTTATATTGTGGAGTGAGGCAGAAATTGAAGATATGATGTTGATAATGCGGCTTCCTCAGTTGTTAGGAATTAAAAGCTGACAGAAGGGGCAACTCCCACCTCATGTTGATCTCACAAGCCCATCAACTTAGAACACGATTTTGTCAGGAATAAGGATGGGACTGAGGAGCCAAGTCCACTTTCCCATCAAGAATATCTGTTTCTCTAACCAGCTGAATTGTATCCTTTACCCAAGTTATGTAAACACTCGCCACCACTGTTATTATGGGTCCAAGTGTCTCATTTATGCCGACTCATGGGCCTTTGGCCTCCCACACAGGGGAAGTTGGAAAGTGACAATTCAGTCAAAACAGAAGTTTGGCATGTCACAGTAAATGGAAGAAACCCAAACAAAGTTTTGTTTGTGTCTCTGCACATGTGTTTGTGAGAAAACACACCCACACATAATGTTAAAAGGCCACACTGGCCTGATTACATCCTAAGCTGGGGCCTGTCCTTGTAACTCTGACAACACTCAAATGTTTTAATTCAACAAGTGATTTTGGATATCTACAATACCTTTCTTTCATCTAGACAAGTTAAACCAAGTTGCTCTGTGAAGAGAATATGATTCATCATCATGTTGCTATGTTTGGAGACATCCTCAGTAAAAGGAGCCCCCATCTCTGCAACCTACGGATTTGTCCACTTATTCATCTATCCACCCATTCACCCACCTACTTATCCACCTATCTTTCCCCTCATCTGTCCATCCATACCTCCATCCATACCTCCATCCATCTGTCCATCCATCCTTCCTGCCTTCCTTTCATCCATCCACTCATCCATACCCACATCCATCCATCCATCCATTCGTCCATTCAACAAACATTCATTCTTTTCCTTGGGGTTTTCCTTGCCTAGCAGAGATGCTCTTTCACCCCACTAATCCTTCACTTTTCACAGGGAGTGCCTTTCCCCCTTCTCCATTTTGTGAAATCCCACCGATCCTTAAAATCTAGGTTTGATTTTGTTTTGGAAGATGCTTCTTGGACCTCCACTGTAAGCCCACAGTGTTGTCTTCCCTCTTAGTTCTTTTTTTTTTTGCTGAGTTGACATCCGCTGCCAATATTCCTCTTTTTTTTGTATGTGAGCTGCCACCACAGCATGGCCACCAATTGATGAGTGGTGTAGGTCTGCGTCCAAGAACCGAACCCAGGCCGCCACGGTGGAGTGCACCAAACTTAACCACTAGGCCACCGGGGCTGGCTCCCATCTTAGTTCTTATGGTACTTAGGTTTGTATCCCCTTCAACACCTCTTCACTGTTGTATTGCATTGCTCTTGTCTCTTGTGATTGAAATATTCTTCATTATTTCTTATCTTCTCAAGTAAATTGTAAACTATATGAGGAGACAGACTATGATTTTTACTTCTTTGCAACCTCCCTTTACAGCTGGCCTCTTGCATAACATTATGCGAATTGTAGGCACTCAACAAATATACTTTGATTGGGTGCAGAGTTTCCTCATCTGTGAAGTGGGGATAATACTGGTGTTGTAGGAATACTGTGAGGATTAATTGAGACAGTGTATATTAAAGAGCTTCTTAAACTGCAAAGTCCTGAAGACATTATTAATGATGATAACATTGCTTTATTTTTGTTAAAAGTAAATAACAATTAAGAGTCATATGTTAGGTTATCTACAATTTGAACAAACAAGGATATATTTAATAAACATTTCATTAGTATTTATAGAATCATTAGGTCCTGTGCAAGGTACTGGAGCTACAACGGGGAGGGAACATACTCTCTGTCTCTAAGGAGTCCGTGTTTTAGCAAAGGAGCAGAAACATAAGTGCCTATGATTGTGAGTGAGGCTGCAGAAAGCACCATAACATAGACACGAAGTGCTCAGGGATACTTAAGGGGTTTCTTAACTATGCCTGGGAGATTAGCAAAAACTTCAAAGAAGAGTTGTCACTTGAACTGACACTGAAAGGTGACTAGAAGTACAGTAGATGGAGAAAGAGAAAAAGAACATTCTAGGGAAGAAACAGCATAGAAGTACAGGGTGTGTTTGGGGAAGAGGGAGCAGGATTGTCTCATCGCAATCTAAGGACCTCGGGAAAAGGAGCGGAAGAAGAATTCTGAGAACCAGGGGCTGACGCATAAACCGTGAGCCCAGCAGGGGCTTTGTGAACCGCTTAAGGCATGTGGACTTGCTTCCAAAGGCAGTGCAAAGCCATAGAAGAGGGAAATCAGATTTGTATGTCAGCTAAACGACTATCAGGGACAATGCTTTCTGCTGCAAATAACAGAAACCCAATTAAAACTGGCTTCAATAACATAGACTTTTATTATCTCACCTAACTGGAAGTTCAGGGCTGGACAGGCTTCAAGCATAGTGTATTCAGCCCCTCAAAGACCCGTGATCTGTCCACGTCTCCACTCTGCAAACACTAATTATCATTTTATTCTTGAGGTGGTTGTGAAGGGGCAGTTCCAGTAACACATTCAGGCATAACCAAATCCTGAAGACTCCTCCCAGCATATACCCCTCCCCATGTCTCATTGGGTCACACGGCCCTGTCAGAAGACAGAAGCGTTTGCCATGGCTGGCTTAGTCCAGTCATCTGAGATGGAGTGATATTGGAGTGTCAGTCGTGATGCCCACCACAAAGACCCTGGCTGCCAGCGTGCAGATGGGCTCCAGGGGGAGACTGGAGACAGAGACACCAATTGAGAAGATAGTACAAAATTCTGACATAAAGTAATAAGACCTGGACCAGAGACGTGGCTGTGAGCATGAAAAAGGAGGAGAAATTGAAGACGTATCTTGCATCTGAAAAAGAACTTGGCAACTCATCAGCTGTGGAGTGAGAAGCCAGGAGTTGAGAATGCTCCAAGCTTCCAAGCCTAGGTGACAGAGTGGCTAATGTCCTGTTGTCTGAGATGGCTGTCTGAGTGGTCACTTGGCCTGCCCCCCACAAGGCCTGCCTGACAGAGACTGAAAGCATGAGAAAGAGAGGATTCACCCAACTTCGCTGTTTCCCCAAGAGTCAGTACAGCGCAGTGGCTGAAGGTCTGACTCTGATGCCATGCCACTTGCTTCTCATCACTTACGAACTGACAACCTCGAGAAGCTTCTGTTTCCTTATCTGTGAAATGGGTATAATAATGCCTAGCTCATAGCGTTGTTGCATCAGTCCTGCTGTAACTAGTGAAGTAGGCGATCCTAGATCCTCTTCTCTCAGCCTCCCTTGAAGCTCAGGCACGGCTGGTGACCTGGACTCAGTCAATCAGATACAAACGCTTCTAGACTTTGCATGAGGGTGGGGAGGGGATTGAAGCTAGAAAAGAGGAAGGGGTGGGGTTAGGGGCGACTGTAATGTGCAAGAGGCAATGGTGCCAGCCTCAGCTTCCAGAGTCCGGGCCAGAGGGGTCCGCAGTGCAAGCTCTGGCCTCTGGAATCTAATGATGCTGGCAGCATTTTTTTTATAGAACCAGTTCTGTGTTACAGTTTTTGCTGTTCTCTGACCGCAAAGCCCCATTTTGTTCCTGCCTGTTTGTTCTGTCTGGTTACCTAATCTTACTGAGAATTCTGTGAACTACCCAATAGCCTCAAAGTTATGTTTTTCTCTGCTTTAATCTGCTTCAGTAATTTCTGTGCTTGTAACTAGGAATCCTGACTACTCAAGTGCCTAGCATAATGCCTGGCATGGAGTGAGACTTTCATATTGGTTCCTTCCCCCTCCTTGCTCCTTATTCTCAGCTTCTTTCCTTCCATCCAAGTTTCGTTCCAACTATGTGATCCTCTGATCAGTGGGAGGAAAAGCTCTCCCACGTAAAGAAAACACGGAGTCACTCCATTCCGTAATCATGTGCCCCATCATTTCCCATGAAAGATCATTCCACAGGCTCTAAACCTGGGGTGCAGCGAGTGAGCGGCTGGGCAATTTTTTAAATTGCCCTCCATTTTTAAAATGAAAGGAGTTTTCAGAGCAAACATACACTTGTTCACCAAGCTCCAAAACATGACAATAGGGGACATCTGTGAATGCTTAGAAGCAGAATTGGGGGAACTAAGAAACAAAAGGACTGGTTTACAGGGCAGTCATCTTTGGATTTCATAAACTGATGGCCCTAATAAAGTCCCCAGAAGAGGCAGAGTATAACAAAATATACTGGCTTCCCCCGAAATGTTTGTTTAATTTAGGGATAATGGGACACTCTCAGATGGTAGAGAGAATACTGGGGAGTTTTAGGAAGTACATCCTTAATATCCTAAGATGAAAATTGCCACTGGCTCCCACTAAACACCCGAAGACTCAGAGATAGAATATTGGGCTGGCTGGGTTACTGAGGGACCACAGAACTTATTCAGTCCACAGTCCCCTCCAACCCAATGTAGGGACCACCCCACAGCAGCCTAAGCAGATAGTTCTCAGTTGCTGGCCATTTAGCCTCTGCTTAAAGTCCGTCAAGGATGAAGCAAAAGCTTGGCCCAGTGGAACGATGTGTGGGCATTGGTTGTCTTTGTCCCTAAGATTCATCCTCCCTTCTTCTGGAAGCAGCTCTTTCTCTCTGAAATGATCCCTTGTCCATTGTGGGATCTGAGGGGACTGTCAATGAAGATGTCCTGCCTTCCCTTTGCCAAACGAGGCTCATCCAACACTTACTCCGTGAACTCTAGATCTTGAGTGTAGTGATGCCAAAACATTTAAAGGGGAGGGAGGGTTAATTTATTCCAATAGTAGCATCCTGTGGAGTTGTTCTTTCTATCCTGAGTCCTAGACATCTCTTGCTTGTTTCATTTGTCCAAGCCTGCGTCCCCAGGCTTATCTCTATGAGACACCCCAAATCCTCCAGTAATTTTTTTCCTGTATCTGTTAACTGGAGTCTGTTTCTATTGTTTGCAACCAAAGAACCCTAACTGATTTAACTCATTACAGCGATAGTAACAACCCCTAGTTGTTAGGAAGTTCTTCCTTATAGCAAACTCGACTACTCCTCCATGTAGCTTCTACCCCTTTTCTGTTTTCCGGAGCTACTGCTGTCTGCAGCAACTGCTTCCTGTTTTATGGAGCGACTTTGAGCCCACATTCTCCATATGATAGACCTTCAAACATTTGAGAACAATATACTTTCCCTTAGTCATCAATTTTTTGGAATAAATAGCCCTGATTTCTCAACCGTTACTTGTAGAACATAATTTCCAAATCCATCAGCATCCTGGTGCCACTCCTCTGAACCCTTAAAATGGGAACCCCATCAGGGAACATGAAGAATATAATGGGATCACTATTTCTCCTGGGTTCCTCCCTAACTACATAAATGGCTGCTTTTTTAGCAGCAACGTTACGTTGTTGGATTATGTTAGATGTATTGTCAACTAAAACAAATTTTTTTTTTTTTGCTGAGGTAAATTCTCCCTGAGCTAACATCTGTGCCAATCTTCCTCTATTTTGTACATGGGTCACCTCCACAGCATGACTGCCGACGAGTGGTGTAGGTCTGCGCCCAGGAACTGAACTCGGTCCACTGAAGTGGAGCACGCTGAACCTAACCACTAGGCCATGGGGCCAGCCCCAACTAAAACTAATTTTTAAAACTCATTGCTTCATCATTAAGTAATACATAATCTTTGAAAATTATAAAATACAAATAAATAAAAGATAAATTAGAAAAACTCTCACAACCCACCACTTGGTGATAATCACTATAAACACATTCTTGTAAAATCTTCCAGACTGTTTTCTACACTTATTATATTGTCTTTTCTACTGGTTGTATAATATTCCAGTGTATATTATATATTTAATTAGTACTCTCTTGGTGGATTCTTTACACTTTTGTTTTGTTTTTGCTATTATAAACAATGCTTTGATAAATATTCTTATACATCCATCTTTGTATATTTCTCTGATGATTTTTTTCCCCAACATTATTGAGATATAATTGACCTATAACATTGTGTAAGTTTAAGGTGTACAATGTGTTGATTTGATACCTTTTATTATTGCAAAATACTTACCACCACAGCATTAGCTAACACCTCCATCCCGTCACATGATTACGTTTTGTGTGTGTATGTGTGGTGGGAACATTTAAGATCTACTCTTTTAGCAACTTTCAAGTATGTAATACAGTATTATTAGATATAATCACCATGATGTACATTAGATCCCTAGAACTTGCTAATCTTAATTTGTACTCTTTGACAAATATCTCCCCATTTCCCCCACCCAAAGCCCTTGGTAACCACCACTCTACTCTGTTGCTCTGAGTTTGGTTTTTTTAGATTCCACATATAAGTGATATCATACAGTATTTGTCTTTGTCTGGCTTATTTCACTCAGCATATTTGATAATTTCTTAATAATTCCTATAGGTGGAATTGCTAGGTCAAAATATATGTGTTTTCTTGTGAACTTTTAATTATCTATTACCAAATTACCCTCCAGAAACCAATTTACATTCCCATCAGCAGATTATAAAAGGCTTTAAGACTCCTGGAATTTTCACCTGAGAGCCTGCCAAGCCAGGTGTCTACAAGTAGTCGTTGATTTAAAGCTAAATGGAATACTGTATTTACACTTCTTTAATTTTATGTAATTGCCTCTAGTGCCTCATTACCACCTGTTGAGATTCTTACATTAGAGATTCAGTCTTGACTCCAGAGAGTCAAGTGAGAAATTGAGGAGTCTTGAGATTCAGTCAAGTATGAGACACTCATCCGTTCTGGTTTTGCATCACCTGCAAATTTGACTAAAGTCCCTGCTATGTTTTCATCCAAATTATAGATAACATTGTTGAATAGAATAGAGCCAAGAGCTGAGCCCCATGACAATCTACTAGGTGTGCTTCAGCCTGAGAGATAATCATCTACCAACCTACCTAACAGCTCTGGTGGCAGCTAACATCTCACCCAGTCCTTCTCAAGGACCCCTCCGCAATCCAGCAACTAATGAGTGTTGGCTGGCACCGCAGGGTGGGGCTCTAGGACTACAGTCAGCGTCTGTTCTAGCTGGTCACTACCTAGGGTGTGTCTGTGGTTGAGTATTATTAACATCATCCTTGCTTCCATGTACTCACTACTAACATGAAACAGAGGTTAGTTTGTCATATTTCTCTCAGATAGCTTTCTTTTTTTTGGTGAGGAAGATGGGCACTGAGCTAACATCTGTTGCCAATCTTCCCTTTTTTTTTTTTTTTTTGCTTCAGGAAGATTGTCCCTGTGCTAACATCTGTGCCAATCTTCCTCTATTTTTTGTATGTGGGATGCCACCACAGCATGGCTTGATGAGCAGTGTGTAGGTCTGCCCCTAGGATCCGAACCTGCAAACCCCCGGCCGCCAAAACGGAGTGCTCAAACTTAACCACTATACCACCAGGCTGGCCCCTCAGATATCTTTTTATTTTTTGAGGAAATATAATGTGTCAAATCAGCTAAAGTCCTGCTCCCATCCCCCCCACCTCCAAAAGAAGGAGTATGTAATTCCTTTGCATTTTGCACTTTTAGTACTCTCATAAGTATCTATGAACAATGCATATTACTGATGTTTTTCATTTGAAAATTTTGCATAAGTAGCTTTACATGTATGTATATTCCTAAGACTCCTCAATATTATATTTTTGAAATGTATTAATGCATATAGATTTAATTCATTCATTTTAACTGCTTTATAGTCTCCCATTTAAAACAAAAATCCCCTGCTGAAAGACAGACTATTTCCACAAAGAGAGTTGCAATGAAGATCCTTAAGCACGATCCTTGCGCACATGTTCAAGAGTTCCTCTAACAGACACATAGAGGAATTGCTGGGTCGTAGTGTATGAGCGTCTTCAATGTGTGCTACCCAGTTGCTCTACAAGGCAGTTCGTTCCAATGTATATTCCTGCCAGGACTATATGAGTTCCTTTTTCCCATATCCTCTCCAATGTTTGGTATTGTCAGACTTACTAACAGTTGCCAAACTTTTGGGTATGAAATAGCTCCTCAATATCTTAATTTGTATTTCCCTTGGATATCAGTGACAGTGGGCATCTTTTCATAAGTTTGTTGCTTATTTTGAGTTTCTTCTTCTATGAGTTGCATGTTCATAACTGCGGTAGCCAGCTTCCAAGATGGGCCCTGGCAGCCCTCACTTCCTGGTATTCATAGCCTTGGGTAGCCCCCTCTGCATTGTACTGGGGTTGGTCTGTGAGACAAATGGAATACGGCAGAAGAGATGGTATGTTACATCTGAGATTAGATTAAAAGACACAGTAGCTTCCATCTTCGTTGTTCTCTTTCTCTTGGATCACTCAGTCTGGGAGAAGCCAGCTGCCAGGCTGTGAGCAGCTCTATGGGGAGGCTCACATGGCAAGGAGCTGAGGCCTCCTGCCAACAGCCAGTAGGGACAGAGGCCTCAAGGAAACAGCTTCATGAATGAATTTGGAAGTGAATACAGATGACTGCAGCCTGAGGGATGTCTTACACGCAGTCTCATGAGAGACACTAGAACTACCCAGCTCAGATACTCCTGAATGCCTGATCCATTGTGAGATAATAATTGTTTGTTGTTTTAAGCTGCTAAATTTAGGGTAATTTTTATGCAGCAACAAATAACTAAAACAACGTGTTTTGGACATTTTTCTATTAAGTTGTTTTTGTCTTTCTAATTAATTTGTAGGAATTTTTAAAAATATTCTAGACACAAATCTTTTGTTAGTTACATAGGGTACAAATATCTTCCCCAACCTGTCACTTTTCTTTTCACTTTATTTATGGTGCTTTTTGATAACAAAGGTTTAACATTTAATGTAATCAAATTTACTGGTTTTTTCCTCCTTTATATTTTATGCTCTTTGCATTTGATTTAAGAAATCCTTCACTACCTCGATGATAAAAAAGATAGTCTTCTATGTTTTTGATTAAGTGTTTTAAAACTTATCTTTGTATTTTTGTTTCTTTAATCAGTCTGGAAATAGTTGTTGAATTGAATTGGCCAAAACCTCTCTGCTAACACTTTTGTCTGTAATTTATTTTTAAATAATTAGTTGTGCGTTTTTCAGTTTGAAGATTTGTTCTCGGTTCTGACAAAGATCAGAGCAAAATAATCATCAAGTAATGCTGCTGTCCCTGTGGTCATCTTCTGACATAATGCCTTTACTCCTTCCTGCTTCTTTGATTACTCCACACATTGGGACATGTTGTCAACGCCAATCACCCCTTTCCGTGGATCAGCATCTGAAGCCTTTCTCTACGTCTTAAGAACCTCTCATCCCCACAGGTCTTGGTGCAAAGCAGAGACGATCATGGGTGACGCGCAGTTCCCCAGCCTCTCCTGCAGCAAGGATGTGGACACAGGTTCTGCCAATTGCACACACTCCTCTTGGACTTTGAATGCAAATAAGCATCAGTGATTACAGAGCAGTGCTTTTCAAACCTTACTGCCCTTAAGAATCACCTTGAAGTCTAGTTGAAGTGCAGATGGCTGGGTCCCACCCCAGAGAGTCTGATTCTGTAGGACTGAGGTCGGGCATGAGACTTTGCACTTTTTTTTTATAATTTTATTTTTATTTATTTCTTTTTCCCCAAAGCCCCAGTAGATAGTTGCATGTCGTAGTTGCACATCCTTCTAGTTGCTGTATGTGGGACACGGCCTCAGCATGGCCGGAGAAGCGGTGTGTCGGTGCGCGCCCGGGATCCGAACCCAGGCCACCAGCAGTGGAGCGCGCGCACCCAACCGCTAAGCCACGGGCTGGCCCGAGACTTTGCACTTCTAACACACTTCCAGGTGATGCTGAAGCTGCTGGTTTAAGGACCATACTTTGAGCAGAGCAACATCTCTGGTGATGACTGTGGTTCTGAGGGGTGAGATCAGGTTCCCAGGGCAGCAGAGTTGGCACTGCACCCAGTCAGCAGTGGAAGATGGGCCAGTTCTGTGCTGGGATTTGGAGCATTCTTTCTTGCTGGATAGTTGCTGGCATTGGTCCTCCAGCCCTCCTGGCAATTCTGTGAGCTCTCCTGTATCCTTTAAATAGATTGCCTTGCTGCTTAAATCAGCCAGAGTTAGTTTCTGATGCTTGCAACTAAGGATGTGGCTGATCCGGGACCTATTTTGTTGTCTTTGAAAACTTCCTTGGAGCTCTAAATCGTTCTTAGCTTTAGCCTTCCTGACATTACCCTTCCAGATTTGCACGGGTGTATTGCGTCCCTGAGATTTATGCCACTTAATTCATCTTTGGTACATGTCTGTTAAAAATTATTATTTTTTCTTATTTCAAGAATAACATATGTTTATTATAAACATATTTGGAAAATACAGGGAAGCTCAAAGAAGCAAGTTCACAATCATCTTTAATCCCACCATAAGAGACAACCACTATGCATGTTTTGTTATATTTCAGTTTTTCTCTATACACACACTTTTTATATATTTGAGATCATACTGTATGTACTGTTTTATGACTCTCTTTTTTTTTCATTTCAACAAGTAAACATTTCCCCCATCAAAAAGTACTGCACAGTATGATTTGCAATAGGGACATAGCATTCCAGCATATGATGTACTGTAATTTATTCAACTCACCCCTGCTATTTGACATGTAGGTTGATTCAAATTGTTCACTATTATAAATAACACTGCCAACTTCTGATTCCAAACGGCACATGGTGAGCGATTCCTACCACAGCCTCTCCAAATTCTTAAAAATTCATTCATCCAACAAATATTTCTTGAGTGTCACACACTGTTCTAGTTGCTGAGGAGAAAAAAAATGAATAAAATAGACAAAAATACCCACCTTCATTGTAGCTTACATTTGAGTGGAGTGAACAGTAATAATACTACATGTCAATAATATACACACAAACATACATAGACTAATAATATTCCAATAATAAAATAATAAAGACGGCAGCTGACACATTAAATGTTTGCCATCTGTCAGACATTATGCAAAGCCTTTTCTGTAAAATTAATCCGCAGACACCATTATCATCTCCATTTTTCAGAAAAGGCCACTGGCACTCTAACTTTCCCCTGCCTGCTTTTAATGCACGCAGACCTGGTGCTGAATCAGTTAACTCTGACCCGTCCCAAAGCCTAGGATGGGAGCAAGAGGAAGATGCCAACTCGAGAGCTGTGTAATCCCAAGTAGGAGCCTGTTTTAATCAAGGAAGTGCACCAGGCTCTGTGCTTATCAAGCTGCACTTCAGCTGTAGACTGAGAAGACCACCGCCTCCATGAGACACAGGCAATTTGCCTTCTACCTGTTGACAAGCATCAGATCATATTTTGTTCAAGAGCAGATGTATGATTTGAAGACCGAGGGGAAGAGTGAACCCTGATAACCATCCATTGCCAGATCCGCAGGAAGATGTCAGGAAGCTTTTTTGCATCCACCATAGGGTACAAGAAGACATGGTCCTTCTGAAATACAGGATCCTAAGGATCAAACAGACTCAGGGGGAAAGGCAACAGACCGAGATAAATAAAAGCGGCATTTGAAGAGTGATAAAGGAGGAGTGTAGAGAGACTAAAAACAAAAGCTGGTTACAATTCACAATTCCCTTTGCAAATGGTGGAACTGATGTTACAAAAAAAGAATTAAACCAGACAATACCATATGCTGGTGAAGACCCGAAGCAACTGGAAGTCTTGCACTTCCTGGGGGAAGCAATTTGACAACGGCCAGTACAACTACAGATGCACATACCCTACAGCCTGGCACTTCCATCCCCAGCAGATACGCTAACGCAGTGGATCTAAAATCCAGATGCCTAAGTCAGACCTTGTTCCAATTACATCAGAACGTCTTGGGGGTGTGAGCCACTCATCAATAGCTTTTAAAGCTCCCTGCGTGATTCCTTGCATTCAAGGTTGGGCGTGACTGGTCTAGAGAAATCCTTGCATGTGTGCAGCGGTGACCTCTACTAGAATGTTCACAGCAGCGTTGTTTATAAATGCAAGAATCCAGAAATTTCCCACTGTCCGACAGCAAAATTGATACAATGTGGTGTGTTCACACAATGAAACACTGCAGCACAGGAAAAATTAATTACAGCCACATCCATCAACATGGATGAATCTCACAAACATAATGTTGGGAGAGAGGGATAGCAATTTACAGAGGAGCATATACAACTTGATTGTATTTACATAAGGGAAAAAATTGCAGTAACTAGACAATGTATTATATAAAGATACATATGTTCAGTGTAAGACTATAAAGAAATGCAAGGGAATGATAACCACAAATTCCAGGATAGTGGTTACCAGGGAGGAGGAGGGAGAGTCTAAGATACTGGTATTGTTTGATTTCTTAAACTGATGGTGGTAGCTTACATCTTATATGTATGTTATGAATATTATTTTGTCTGCTCTAATTACTTAAATATTTTTTAATTTAAAATTTTAAAAATGTGAATATTCATGTGTAGAGACCAACTTGAAAAATTCTTTCAAAATTCAGAGAAAAAGAACAAAGAAACAAAACAAATGATGAAAAAAAAGTGTAGCTAGCTATGGAGGACACTAAAAATTAACCAGGCCATTCACTATACCTTTTCTCATTATAATGCAAAGAAAGGAGAAACATTTTTTTGAAATCCCACCACTTAAATATTAATTTATGTAATCTTAGATGAGGATAAGAACTTCTGGAACCAGAAACTATAAAGAAAAGATGTCTAAATCTGAAATATAAATG
Organism: Diceros bicornis minor; assembly: GCF_020826845.1. Taxonomy (NCBI): domain Eukaryota; kingdom Metazoa; phylum Chordata; class Mammalia; order Perissodactyla; family Rhinocerotidae; genus Diceros; species Diceros bicornis. The sequence continues at coordinate 8,530,360 of NC_080757.1, forward strand.
TAATTTGTACTTATGTAAAACATCATCAAGATTATTGGGTAATGTGTTGGATTAAATTGGTTGTAGCTAACTCTTTGCTCACGGCCTTGACTGTTTCCTTACGTAAATTCTTGTAAGTAGAATTACTGACACATAATAGATATTCAAAAAATAATTGTTAAAAGCATGAATGGACAGAGAAAATTCTGTAAAACCATAATGTCAGAGCTTACTTTTGAATGGTGGACTAAAAGATGACTCTCTAGCTTTTTACTTATCTGTGTTTTTTTCCCTTTTCTATAATTAACATATATTACTTGTGTAATAAAAACAAGTATAATTTTATATATGTGTGTATTGAAGGTAATTAAAGCAAAGACGCTTCCTGGGTCTTTCCTGGAATGTCTCAGACAAAGTGAAAACAACATGGCTAAGTTCTAAAAGGCTAAGTTAACAGAGAGCTTGAGTCCCAGCCAGATCCTCACAATCCAGGAACCTCATCATGATAGCCAGCCTCCACTGACCTCCCAGGATCCCTGCCTGCTGGTATTCTCGCCCTTACGTATTCTCACCACATCGTATGAGAGTTAGTCTGTGAGACCAACAGAATATGACAGAAGAAATGATATGTCACTTCTGAGATTAGGTTATAAAATCTTAGTCATTCTCTCTCTCTCAGATTAGTTGCTCTGGGGAAAGCCAGCTGCCATGTCTTGAGCAGTCCTATGCAGAGGCCCGTGTGGCAAGGAACTAAAGCCTCTTGCCAACAGGCATGTGGGGCACCATCTTGGAAATGGTTCTTCCAGCCCCAATCAAACCTTCAGATGATGCAGCCCCAGCTGAGATCCTGCCTGAAACTGCATAAGAGACCCTGAGCCAGAACCACTCACTTAGGCCACACCTGGATTCCAGACCCTCAGAAACTGTGTGAGATAATAATGGTTTGCTATTTTAAGCTCCTAAGTTTTGGGTAATATGATCTGCAGCAACAGATAACTAATATACCCTTCTAAACTGGGTTAGTAGCTTTTAGCACCAGGTAAGGAAAAGTGTAGGGCGAAAAACGGGGATAAGGGGACATCTTTGAGAGGGAGCAGAGGTCCTTATGAAGTAAGCGTATCTTCAACCATTCCCCCCATTGCATACAATATGGGGGCTCTTTTATTTTTTGGTAAGGAAGATTGTGCCTGAGCTACATCTGTTGCCAATCTTCCTCTTTTTGCTTGAGGAAGATTTTCCCTGAGCTAACATCTATGCCAGTCTTCCTCTGCTTTTGTGTGTGTGTGTGTGTGAAGAAGATTAGCCCTGAGCTAATATCTGTTGCCAATCCTCTTTTTTTTGCTGAGGAAGCTTGGCCCTGGACTAACATCCATGCCCATCTTCTTCTACTTTATATGGGATGCCGCCACAGCATGGCCTGATAAGCAGTGCATTGGTCCACGCCTGGGATCCAAACCAGCGAAACCCGGGCTGCCGAAGTGGAGTGTGCAAACTTAACCACTATGACACCGGGCCGGCCCCTGCTTTTTTGTTTGTTTGTTTTTGTATGTGGGACACCACCACAGCATGGCTTGATGAGCAGTGTGTAGGTCCACTCCTGGGATCTGAACCCACGAACCCCAGGCCGCCAAAGCAGAGCATGAGAACTTAACCACTATGCCATGAGGCTGGCCCAATATGGGGACTCTTGACCTGTCTCCTCAAATGGGGGGACTCCAAGGAAGTGCCTGTGAGAAGGAAGAATGATTCTGGAACCTGGGACATGTACCCCTTTCTTCTCTGGAGTTACTTATTGGCAGTTGGCAACTCACAGAGGGTCCCAGCATGATGCTGGTGTAAGCAGTTGTGGGTGGCACACCTGGGCACAGAGAGGATGGTGGCCCATCCCTGGGATTTCATAGAAGGAGACCTAGGAAAGTCCCACCATCCTGGGCAAAGGTGGGCTGACCCAGATGAGCCATCCCAGTGACCAAGGAGGGGGTCTCCTGCTGGAGGTTGAAGCGGCTGAGGGTCTAAAACTTGACCACCTGCCTTTAAGGGTCCACCCAGCATAGAACCTTGGACAAGACACACTGTCAGGGCCATCACTTATCCCAAGCATGGCATCACAGTTGAATCCTACTTGGAATCACAAAGGTGGGTCCAGCCAAGTGGACAGCTACCAATGGACAGTGAGGCCCTGGTCAATGGAGAAGCATAGCCTAACAGAGAAAGGAGAGGTCCTCCTTCTTCACTTCCCACGAGGGGACTCTTGGAGCAGCCAGGAGGGACTGAGAAGAGGAAGGGAAGAGGCACCAACGGACAAAGCTGGCTTCTGCTTCCCAAGCCCGGGGCAGGGGTTCTGAACCAGACAGTGGTAGAGAATAGCAACATCTGAATGCAGTGGAAGGTTTCCTCGAAACGAAACTATTTGAAACGGGAAGTGGCTGGACACAGCTGATATTTATAAGATTGGGCTAATTTCAGTTTTTCCTCTGTTGAACACCAATAGCGTTTTTTTAGAGAAAAGGAAGTAAGTTATAAAAATAAAGCAAACCTCTTGTTGGCACACAGCTAAGTGGGGACTTGTTCAATTAAAGCTGTTAAATACAATATATATTCTAGGGCTGGCCCCGTGGCTTAGCAGTTAAGTGCACGCACTCCGCTGCTGGCGGCCCGGGTTTGGATCCCGGGCGCGCACCGAGGCACCGCTTCTCTGGCCATGCTGAGGCTGCGTCCCACATACATCAACTAGAAGGATGTGCAGCTATGACATATAGCTATCTACTGGGGCTTTGGGGGGAAAATAAATAAATAAATAAAATCTTTAAAAAATATATATATGTATATATATTCTACTTCCTCCTGAATGTTAGGTTGGTCAAGTCCCCCATGCAGCGTGCTGCACTCTTCAAGACCTTCCATAATTATAAATGCAGATATTTTATAATTGTCTAGAATCTCCAGCCCCTTGTAAATACTGTTCCTTCTTAGACTCGAGACCAGCTGTCCAATGGAACTTTCTGTGATGACGAAAAATTCCTCTATCTGTGCTGTCCAATACAATAGCCACTAACCACACATGGCTACTGAGTACTTGAAAGATGGCCAGTGCAACTGAGGGACTGACTTTTACATTTTATTTACTTTTAATTAATTTAAATATAAATATCCACATGTGGTTGTGCTACCGCATTGGATAATGCCATTCGAGATGGAGGTTTGCATATTTCTTTCTACTGAACTTTTGGAAATCTGGTTTTCTAAATTTGGGGCACATCTTTGTTTGTTTGCTATTGCAAACTCCAAAATGACGGAGTCACTTTGGTTCCAGGTTTCTGACACTTCCACACCACCCACCAATTCTTCCTGATGTGTCCTCAGAGCCAAATATAGAATAACATTTACAATAATGTTTACTTCGGGAAAATTTAGCACAGACTGGATATCTGATAACATTAAGGAATTACTAAAATTGCATACTGAGACATTTTCAGATAAAATGATATGACACCACAATTTGCTTTAGGTAATGGAGTGGGGAGTGGATGGAGGAAACAAGACTGGCTGATAATCACTGAAGCTGTGTTGGGGGTTCATGGGCACCCCTTAGATTAGTCTCTCTACACGTGTGTAAATGTGTTTTTAATAAAAAAATTTAAGAGTTTTTAACAGAATGAGAAAGTGCTCATATTATAATATTAAGTGGAAAGGAAAAAGACAAAATGATAAATATATAATAAAATAAGGAATTTATATAAGTGGAAGGAACCACATAAGGTAGTGTAGTGGTTGGGAGCCCAGAGGGCTGAGTTCAAACCCCGGCTATAACACCGACTTGGCTGCATGATCTCCGGGAATTTTTTTAGCTTTGCTAAACCTCAGTCTCCTCACCTACAAAATGAAGATCATACTACAATGTACCTCCTAAAATTGCTGTGGGGATTAAATGAGCCTGTTTATGAAATAGCCAGCATCCGGCATTGCATACAAGTCCCATCACTTATATCTGGGGAATAGATTTATAAGTGACTGTTGTTGCACCACCACATTATCCAGTTTTCCACAAAAGGGATGTCTTCCTTTTGTATTCAAGGAGGAAAATGATTTTTAAAAATAAATAAAGAACAGCTTCTTCCAGTTCCGCTTCTGTGTTCTGAGAAACTGTTAGCAAAGTAAGTTAATAATTTATCAGATGTTCTAAACTTTAGCAAAAGGAGAATTCCAGCCTATGTCTGGATAAGTGGAATTCCCCAAGAAAACCCTGTTTGATGGCCTTTGTGATAGGTATTAGGAAAGCATCCTCTGGAAGGTTCCTCTGGCCCAGGAGATGGAGTGGGGTCTTGTTTCTGTGGTTCCCCTTGTTATTCCTGACACAAAAGCTCTCCACTTGATGGACAGACCTTCTTTGCAGATGATGCTACACAATTTTCCCCTTCTATTAGGTTTGCATCTTTTAAACAACACGCATCCTCTCATTGTCACTTTCTAGTTACTAATCCTCTCCATGTGACAGTGATGCTTATGAAATCATATTTTTCTTCTTTCAATAACATGAAAATCTTGCCTTATCTGTTCCCTATACCCTTTGCATTGGGAGAGAGACATGTAAGGCCATAAATCAAGTTCTGGCCCAGTTGTCCTTATTTTTGCTTAAGAATAACAGCACTGTCTCTATAATCCTGGTTCCATCTATGTCACAAAGGCTGTTTTCCATTTTGTCCTCAACTATTGGTGGTAATAAGTCAACTGAAACTACACTAAATCAGACAGAGAGGAAAGAGGAGGGAGGAGGGAGAGAGAGAGGGAGAATATTGGCTCACATAACTGAAAAGTCCAAAGGCTTAGCTTCAAACATGGCTAAACCCAGGTGCTCCAATGTTTTCAGGAATTTCTCTCTCTCCATCATTAGGCTCAGCTTTCTGCTGTGTTGACTTCATTCTCAGTCTCATTAAGGCAAGGTGGCAATCAGCAGCTCCAAGCTTATAATCTACCATCTTAACCACTCTCACAGAAAAAGAAAGCACACCTCATTCCCAACCATTTGGGCAAAGTCCTAGAGACAACTCTCATTGGTCCAGATCAGGTCAAGTGCCCACCTCTGAACCAGTCATTGTGATTTTGATAGACTTTTTCTGGGTTATATACTCACCCTTGGAGCCAAAGGATGGGATCAACTCTCTTTGGCCACATGGACTATGAGTAAAAGATGAATGGTATGCTTTCAAAGATAAAGAGACTGTTAAAAGAAGATGGCAATGGATGCTGAGTGGATAAAAACAACAGCTGTCCACTATGTGTCCCATAACAATCTTTTTAAATGCCCTTTGATGCCATTAGAAAATCTCCTGCCAAATGCATTCTTCCCAATCTTTGTGGTGCTCTCCGTCCTTTGCCAGTAGCCTCAATTCTAGTATCTTGGGCTCTTGTCCAGGAAATGAAATCCTCTTGAACACCATCAACATCACCAGCTGTTCACTCCCAATCTCCTCTCCTTTCTCTTCCAAAGTCATGGCTATCAGCTGGATGAAAAGATGGAACACCACCTGTGTCCCCAAATATTTCAAAGTCCATCTCAGAACTTGAAAATTTCCAGAGTCATATTTCAAATTTCTTTTGATTGCACCATTTATCTGCACATGAATCAGAAAAAGTGGCCAATGGCTGGAGATTCGTGCAAATATTCCATCACATCTTGGATCTGTGCTCCAGAAACACAGTGCCCCCCCACACGTGCCACACCTGGTCTCATTCTGAGCATGCACAAGGTCTTTTCTTCTTATTGGCTGTAGTGGCTGCTTCAATATGTGTGCACTGCAGTACCTGGCACGGGGCTGAGGACACAGTAGATGGTCCATGATGCATGTCCTGTTTGCACTCCTGCCCTTTCCAAAGGCCCTTAAAAAAACAGAAACAAACAAACAAAAAACTAAGCCGAAGATAGGATCAGGAAAGGAATACAAGGAACTTTATCTGTAACAGATTTTCCAAGCTGGGTGGTGGGTACATGAGTGCTCATTGTATTACTGGCTAGTCTTCTGAAATAGTTCATAAATTTAAAAATTTTCAGGTTCCAACTCAAGCTGACAAACCAAAAAGCTAATCTGATCGTATCACTCCCCAACTTGGTTCCCTACAGCCCACAGGATGACACCCAAGTTCCTTGCCTGGCATGCAAGTTCCTGGCACACAGGGTCCAAGATGTGGCCAGTCTTCCTTCTTCTCATCTGTTATGGACTGAATATTTGCATGTCCCCCCACACCCAGAATTCATATGTTGAAGTCTTAACTCCCAATAAGATGGGTCTTCTGCAGGTGATTAGGGTTAGGTGAGGTCATGAGGGTGGTGCCCCTGTGATGGGATTAGTGCCCTTATGAGAAGAGAAAGAGAGACCGGAGCTTCCTCTCTTGGCCATGTGAGGACACACCAAGAAGGCAGCCATCTGCAAGCTAGGAAGAGAGCTCTCACCAGGAACTGAATCTGCAAGCACCTTGATCTTAGACTTCCAAGCCTCCAGAACTGTGAGAAATGTGTCTATTGTGTAAGCCACTCAGTCTAAGGTATTAGAGTATAGCAGCCCGAGCTGACTAAGACACCACCTTCCCTCCCACAGCCATTGCTCCAGGCATCTTGAACCATCCCCAGTTCCCTGAATGTGCCATGATCTCTCTCCACCGGGTGCTTTGGAGTCTGTCTTCTCTCCCTCTTTTCACATGGCTAATGCTTACTTCCTCCTTGTATTTGGTAGAGTAGACTCAAAGAGAGATTCAGAATGCAGCAGTGGAGAGAATATAAGTTTCTTTCTCGCTCATGTAGCAGTTCTGAAGTTCTGAGATGAGCAGTCCAGATGAATGGGAAGCTCTGCTCCTCGTAGTCATTCAGAAACCCAGGTTCCTTACACTCATTGCTCTGCCAACCTCTAGGCCTCGTGGTCATCTGCATGATTGAAGCTGGGTCACCACCACATGACAATTCCGTCTGCAAGGAGGAAGAGAAGTTGGAGAAGGCACACTGGGTTGTTTTGAAGTCCAGACCCAAAAGTGGCCCACAGCATTTCCACTCATTCGATTGGTGATAACTTAGTCACATGATCACAACTAACTGCTGAGGGTGCTGGGAAATGTAGTCCCTAGTTAAGCAGCCATGCACCTGCCTAGAGTTCTCTTAGAATGGAAGAATGGAGAATGAATTTCAACAAACAATTGAAGTTCAGATCTTGATTCCTCTGAATAACTTTCTCTACCCCCTGACCTCCCTGTCTAGGTTAAACATCCCTCTTGCAAGCACTTGTAGGTGCACTCCATAGCAGTTATCTCAGTGGTAGCTTATCTCTCAGCTTCGCCCATCTCTCTGCCCTTAACTAGACTATGAACACATTGGGTATGGCTCTGTATCCTCAATGCAGCATGTACTAGACATTGAAGACATTTTGAGTAAAAGTATGGAGGACCGGCTACTTCATTTGCAGGGCTGAGTACAAAATGGAAATGTGGGGCTCCTTGTTCAAAAATGATTAAGACTTTTAAGAAGATGACAGAAGAGCATTAAACCAAACAGGGGGTCCTTCTGAATGCAGGTCTCTATGGGCAGGTTGCACACCAATGAAGCCGGCCCTGAAAGTGTGACAAAATAAATGGAGTTTAATAGCCTGAATCATCCTTTGTAAGAAAAGCCATATCTATTGTGTACTCTTATGCAACGAGTGGAGATGAATCAAATCATGCTTGTGAATATTTGGGAAATAAATCTTTGCTCTCCCTACAGGCTAAATTTAATAGAGGTCATCTCAACAGCGAAGGCATTTCTCATCTCTCATGGCCTCATCATTTAGGGGTGGGGACACCGCAGCAGCCATAGTCATCCTGGTAACTTTCCTACAGCCGCAGAGACGTCTGGGGTTGGGGAGACCTCAGATGTCTTTGCCAAGCAGTCCTCCAGCATCTGCTCAAACACCTCCAGCGACACGGAGCTTCCTACCTCCCCGGGCAGCTCCTTCTGTTTTTGACAGCTCTGCGGATGGAGTTCTTCCTCAAGTCGAGCCAAAATCCCCTTCCTCGTGACTTCCACCCTCTGGCTCAGAGCCACACAGAGGAATTGTAACGCTGCCCCCGTGCCCTTCAGGTGCTCGGAGGGCTGATGTTCACCTGAAAGCAGAGGTTGCCAACAAGCTGCATGGAGATGGAGTAGGGGCCACAGATGTATTGTGTTTGGCCCAGGCAAGGTTAAATATTTTTTTTGTTTGGTTGCCAACACTGAAAAATCTGGAGGGTTCACATAAAATTTAGAACTCAAACCTCTAAATCTTGGAAGCTCTGGCAATACTGGGTTTACGAAACCACAATCCTACTTGCTACTAAGAATAGTAAAGAACGGATATTGGATGGGCAACTGCCACTCTCCACCATAGACCACGGGTTTGGCTACTTGATATCCTTGCATACACATTTAATTTAGTGTCAGAATCCTTAAACTGACGAGAGTGTTAAAGCGTTCAGCCTCCCTACCATGGGAATAGCCAACACGTTATAAACTCAAATTTTTAAATTGGTTTCAGGGAAAGTTATTTAAAGAGGGACAACTTCCTTTTTACCTTTTTTTCTTCCTGCTCTACCTTGTGACCATGAGGAAACCTTAAGGATGGAGGCCACGTGTAGGAATGTTGAAACAAACAGAGAGCAGGATCTTGGTTCAATAGTAATTATAGAACTGCCATATCCGCTGTACCTACCTCTGAACTTTTTTAACCTAACATAAACAAGTAAAAAAACAAACATATCTTGGGGCCGGCCTGGTAGCATAGTGGTTAAGTTCACATGCTTCGCTTTGGCTGCCCAGGGTTCGCTGGTTCGGATCTTGGGCACGGACCTACACACAGTTCATCAAGCCATGCTGTGGCGGTGTCCCACATACAAAGTGGAGGAAGATTGGCCCTGAGCTAACATCTATGCCAATCTTCCTCACCAAAAAAAAACATATCTTGTTGAAGCCACTCTTATTTTGAGTAGTTGTTATTAGCAACTAAATGCAGTTCCTACCTGGTATATAATTTTTTTGTCATTGTCTTTTCTTAAGTTAAGTTTATATTACGGAAAACTGTCAACATATACAAACATAGACAGACTAATATCCACATGCAAGAGAATTCATTGGGACCCTCTACCTCACATCATAACCCAAAATTAATGCAAAATACATCATATACCTAAATATAAGAGCTAAAACTGTAAAACTCTAACAAGAAAACATAAGAGTAAATCTTCATGAAGATGACTTAGACAATGATTTCTTAGAGATCACACAAAAAGCATAAGCAATAGAAGAAAAAATAAATTGGACTTCAACAAAATTAAAAACTTTTATGTTTCAAATAACACCCTCAAGAAAGTGAAAAGACAACCTATAGAAGAGGGGGAAATATTTGCAAATCATGTACCTGACAAGGGTCTTGCACTCAGATTATATAAGTATTACAACTGAATTAAAAATATTTTTTAAAACCCAATTTAAAAATGTGCAAAGGATTTGAATAGACATTTCCCCAAAGAAGATATACAAATGGCCAATAAGCACATGAAAAGATGCTGAACATCATTAGCCATCAGGGAAATGCAAATCAAAACCACAATAAGATACCACTTCACACCCACTAGGATGGCTAGAATCAAAAATAACAAGTGTTGGCAAGGATGTGGAGAAATTGGAACCCTTGTGCGTTGCTGGTGGGAATGTAAAATGGTGCAGCTGCTGTGGGAAACAGTTTGGCAGTTCCCCAAAAAGTTAAACATAGAATTACCATATGATCCAGCAATTCCACTCCTAGGTATATATTCAAAAGAATTGAAAGCACAGACTCAAACAGATACTTTTATACCAATGTTCATAGCAGTGTTATTCACAATAGCCAAAAGGTGAAAACAACCCAAGTTTCCATCAACAGATGAATGGGTACACAAAATGTGTTATATACATAACATGGAATATTATTCAGTCATAAAAAGGAATGAAATTCTGACATACCACAGCAAGATGAATCTTGACAACAGTATGCTAAGCAAAATAAGCCAGACACAAAAGGACATATGTTGCATGATTCCACTTACATGAGGTAGCTAAAATAGGCACATTCATAAAGACAGAAAGTAGAGGGACTGATGGGGAAGGGGAATGAGAAATTATGATTTAACAGGTGTAGAGTTTCTGTTTGGGATGATGAAGATGTTCTGGAAATAGTGGTAATTGTTACACAATATTGTGAACGTACATAACGCTACTGAATTGTACACTTAGAAATGGTTAAAGTGGCACATGTTATTTTATGTACATTTTGCCACAATAAAAAATTCAAAAATAAATGAAAAGACAGATAACGACAAGTGTTGGTGAGAATATAGAGAAATTGGAACCGTCACACATTACTGCTGGTAATGTAAAATTGTGCAGCCACTTTGGAAAACAATCTGCCAGTTCCTCTAAATGTTAAACATAGAGTTACCATATGACCCAGCAATTCTAGTCCTAGGTATATAACCAAGAGAAATGAAAACATATGTCCACCCCAAAATTTGTACATGAATGTTCATAGCAGCATTATTCATAATAGCCAAAAAGGAGATACAACCCAAATACTCACCAACTAATGAATGGATAAACAAAATGTGACATATACATACAATGGAATATTATTCAACAGTAAAAAGGAATGGTATATTGATACATGCTACAACATGGATGAACCTAGAAAACGTTATGTTAAGTGAAAGTAGCCAGTCATATTGTACAATTCCATTTCTAAAAAATGTCCAGAATAGGCAAATCTATAGAGACAGAATGGAGATTACTGGTTGCCAGGGGCTGGGAAGAGGAGGAAAGGGGAGTGACCACTAATGGGTACGGGATTTCTTTGGGGGTTGATAAAAGTGTTCTAAATTTAAATTGTGGTGATGGTTACTCAACTCTGTAAATATACTAAAAATCACTGGATTGTACACTTTAAATGGGTGAATTTTAGGGTAAGTTATATCTCGATAAATTCGTTTTTAAAAATAGATTACTGAAAAGAACTCTCTTTTACCTGCTCCAGCTTCAACAGTTGTTAACTTGAGGCCAATTTCTTTTCATCTATATCCTCACATGCTCTTCCCTCTCCCATATGATTCTGAGGCAAATCCCAGACATCTTCTCATACAGAATTTGAAACCAGAAAAATCCTGTGGTGTGGCTAGCTGCCACCGTTGTTCCTGGCTGTGCGACATCCAAGCTTGGTTCTCCGGCCTTCTTGGACGTATTGCAAATGGCATAATACCCTAGTAAATCCCTTTTTGCTTAAACTTTTCTGCAACTAAGAACCTCAACTGTTGTCTCCACAAGTGACTTTGACCTTTAGTGCATACTCATCCACAGAAGGTGTTTTGTGAAAAAACAGTGTTAGGGAGTCTTCCATCCTTAATGAAAACCTCCTGGGAAGCCCGGAAACCTTCTGGTGACCGTGTGTAAACTTAAGTCTGTTCATAGGTGAGGATGGATTGGGGGAGGGGACATTCCTTCCTAGGAAACCCCAATGATAAAGAACTGATCCTATCAATAAGGTTGAACGTGGTTCTCTACTATTTTGGATTCTGACTCTGATTCCCTAAGAAGAAATCTGCCTCCTTCCCCCAAAGCTCGTGGGTAAAAACATCATTCCCCTGCCCTTGGGAGTTGGCTGATTCGTTGTCTCCTCTTGTCCTTTCTTCTACAACTCGGACTCTCCCACGGCTCCTTCCTGCACGTGAGGAAGCTAGGTAGGCTCTGGCTAACATGGCCACCCAGCCAGGTTTCTAATGTAAAATAGAATCAATGGTCTTTACCAAGCCTTGGGCTCGGACCCCAAAGGGCCTGTGTTCAATTTCTGGGTCTGACTCTTGTTAATTGCATGACCTTGAGCAACATACTCGACCTTTCTGGATCTCTGTTGCTTCATCTGTGAAACGGAATTAATAACTCCTACCATTTACGGAGGTTGAAAGGATGGCACGAAGGTAGCTTTCTAAGGCACCCAGTGCAAGGCCTGACGTCATACCCATTCAACGGCTGTGGCTCCCACCCTGCCTACCACCCTTTATTAGCAAATGTGAAACTGAGTTAGATCTTGAACTGGTGTCTTCTCAACCAGAGAGGTTTAGGCTCTTTTTGCTGTTGTTGTTTTGATTTTAAGGAATGGACTCATTTTCCTTTCTAAGTGCATTACTTCTGTATAATAATAACAATAATAAACATTCATTAAGTGCTTGGTCTGCAGCAGACACTGTGCTGAAGGCTTTTAGTATCTCATTTCATCTTCTCAGCCTCACTATGAGTTAAGCATTATCATAGAGAAGAGAAAACTCAAGTTTGAAGTCAATTGACTCACCCAGGGTCCCACAACTAGCAAATGGCTGGTCTGGGATGGTAAGCCCACCTGCCTGGTTCCAGAACCTTCCCTGTTCTGCTTCCCCATCTGCTCTGAGCTCTGCCACTAGGCTGCGCAATTCCCATCCTTCCTAAAGAGGATCAGAGCTCCCACCTTCAGGCCCTGGAGCCACCAGGGTCTGGGGTCAATCTTTATGAGGGAGATGGTGTAGGAGGCTTCCTGGCTGAGAGAGCCATTACTGTTTTAAAATTTTTCCTATTGCCCTGACTCATTACCGCTGCCTGGGCTACTTGGCCAGGGAGGCTCCCAGGGTCTGGGGCATCCTTCCTGACTTGACCCAACACCTAGCTTGGAATTCTGACTCCTGCCAATGCCTGATTCCACGCCACCCTCCTGGTCCTGGCCCACGGCTTTGCCTTAATGACGGGTCCCCAGCTGCTTGCCTGATTGTTGACCATCCACCCTACCTGGACCACCCATGGCCTGACTTTTGTGGCCTGTATGTTCCCTGACTTCAGCTTGCCCACTGCAGTAGGCAGCTTCTGAAATGGCTCCCAAAGATCCTGCCTCCTAGTACCCACCCAGCGACTCCTAAGGAATAGGACACCGCAAAAGTGACAGGACGTCGCTCCTGAAATTGGGTTACAAGACACTGGGACTTCTGTCTTTCTCACACACTCTCTCCCTCTTGCCCTCTCTCATACTCTCTCCCTTCCCCTCCCCATCGCTCTCCCTTCTTCCCTCTCTCCCTCTCTCACAATGATGAAGCAAGCCCCCATGTTACAAGCTGCCCTATGGAAAGGACCATATGACAGGGAACTGAGGGGACCTCCAGACAGCAGCCATTGAGGAACTGAAGTCCTTACCCCAACAGCCTACAAAGAACTGAATCCTGCCAAGGATCAGTGAATGAGCTTGGAAGTGGATTCTTCCCCACTTGAGCCTGGGTGACTTCTGCCCTGGCCGACATCTTGGTTGAAGCTCGTGGGATACGCTGAGCCGGAGGACCCGGTAAACCCCACCGAGATTCCTGACCTGCAGAAACTGCAAGACAGCGTGTGTCTTAAGACAGTAAGTTTCAGAGTAACTGTCACGGAGCAACAGACAACTGATAAACCCACTGACTTGCGGTCTTCCTTAGGTGTACCCTCCACCTGTGCCTTAACCTTCCAGCGCCAGATAAAAGGGCTGTGCTAAACACCCCCCAGAAAAGATTGAATGGCTTTACACAAAGACACATCAGAGCAGGGCCAAGGGTGATTATATTGCCAACCAGTGGAAAACGGGCTTATTCTTTCAGGAAGTACATTTTCAACCGGGGGCGATTTTGCCCACATGGGAGCAAAAATTGGTTCTTGGGAGGGGAAAGAATCTTATTCTTTTTATGTATAAAGCACGGATATATGTACAATACATAAACAGATATACAGTATGTCTGTGGTATTGAAATTTCACAGAGTTGGTGGAGGGAGGTGATGATGATAAAGAAGTTAAGAAGAGGCTGTTTTAGGATGACGATCTGGCCGCCCAGTGCGGTCTGGAGTGCTGCAGGGAAGAATGAGACACAAAAGCATTAGGGAGCACCACAAGAGATTAGGAACAAGCTGATAAGGCTTCCAGAAGCCCAGTTAGGGGCTTGCCCCTCCTGGGGGCACCCTTGGCTCCCTGCACTTCCCCCACCGTGGAACTTAGAGCACTACTTTTAATTTCCTTTTTACTTGTGGGTAAATCTGTCGAGCGCACGCACAGAGCCGGCCCTGAGCCTGGCACACGACAACAGGTCAAAGGCAGGCCTTTGTGGACAGCTGGTGGTACGCCCGGGGCGTCCCTGCTCAGGTCCAGGAGACCCATCAGCACTGGGTGCCCCGCCTGCTCCAGGCGCCCCCCCGTGGGCCCCGCTCTGTCCTGGAATGCTGGGGCTGCTTTCTCGCCAGGTCAGTTTGGGAAAGAGCGCCCCTCCTCACTGTTTTGCTCCCTGGCCTGGGCTCCTGCAGAGTCGGGTCCTCTGCCACACCCAGAACCTCAGGCCTTTGTGCTGGGCTCAAATTCTCTCCGCAGGGCCCCGTGGTCTGTGTTGAGGGCCTTCCTCCCTGTGCTCTCCCCCCCCAGTTCACAAGATACGTCTGGGGATGGCTGACTCCCACTTGTCCCACAGCTTGTCGCCCCCTCTCTGGAGATGATGTCTCGGCCCCATGTAAAGTGATGGGGACAGATCAGTCCCCAGATGAGACGGGGTCGCCGACCTCATAGTCCAGGTGAATCTGACCACATGGCCCCCACCCCCCAGTGACCACTACAATTTGAAGGTGTAAGTTCTGGACAATTTAAAAGATCTCCTTACTTTGTGGTCACTGAGATAGATGGACAGGTAGATAGACAACCACGTGACAAGTCAAACTCGAACTTGAGGTGCCAATCAGGACGAGCAAGACCTCAGAGGTGAGCTGAGCATCTGCCTGTGTCCTCATGTGAAGACTCAGTCTGCTCTCAGATCAAATATCTCGGCCCCAACACACTGGTTGGACACCCTCAGGCAAGTTTATTTATTAACTTCTCTGTGCCTCAGTTTCCACATCTACAAAACAAAGATAATAGTAGTACCTCCTCATAGGGCTGTTGAGAGGATGGAATGAGGCGATGCATGGAAAACACCCAGAATGATGCCTGGCACACAGGAAGTGCTGAGTAAGTGTCACCTCCACTGGCACTCACATATGTTACAGTGGCGGGTCCAGTGTGTTTCCGACCCCAAAGTCATTCTTCTCACCCTTCTTTCTTGCTGTTAGAAGTAGCTTCCCATGTTAGCTTTCGGAAATGCTGGATATTCGTCTCCCCAGGCTGCCTCTCAGCAAGAGATGGCCATGGCCAATTCTGGCCGATGGATGTAAAGGGAAATCTGTGGGAGGTGTTTGAGAAATGTTTCCTCCTTGATAAGAGAGAAGTGAGAAAAGATACCTCTTCTTTCATGCTTTGGGTGCCCTGATGTGAGGATGTGATGCTTGGAGCTGAGGCAGTAATATTGCCACCATGAGGGAAGAGCCACATGGATTGCAGAGAACTGGACTCAATACAGTCATGTGTCACTTTATAACAGGGATACTTTCTGAGAAATGTGTCAGGCGATTTCATCATTGTGTGACCATCGTAGAGTGTACTTACACAAACCTACATGATACAGCCTGCTACACACCTAGGCTGTATGGTACTAATCTTATGGCACCACCATCGTATATATGGTCCTTCATTGACTGAAACATCATTATGTGGCAAATGACTGTACATTGATATTACTGATCACTGAAATCATTGATCCTACCCTGGAACCATCTACCTCCTGCCTTCTTATTAACTAGGAAAATTCAATACCTTTCATTTTGAATCTCCTATAGGTCTTGCTTTCTGTTACTTACAACCAGAAGTATCTTAAGTGTCTTAAAAGTAGCTCAAGTAACATCATAAGCTACGGAATCCTTATAACATAACATAACACTGTGACACGAGTATTGTTCCCATTTCACAGGTGTAGAAGCTGAAAGCAATGTGGCTTTGAAGATGTCAACATAAATAATCCATAGCCAATATATAAATCAAAATTGGGGTGAGTTTATTATGAGCAGGATCTGAGGACTAGCATGGGGCCTTTCTTCCTCAAGTAAGGAAAGGCACTGAAGAAGTTGGGTGTACAGAGAGGTTATATACCATCTTGGAACAAAGAGCATAATTCACCTATGACAGAAATGTCCCTTTTACAACTGTCACCAGATGCTTAGTTGGCACAGCAGATCAACGGTCAGCAGATCAGTGGTCACAAGGTGAGCACAGCAGGTCAGTAATTAATCCTTAATTTAGGGATAGATGCTTATCCTAAAGGAAATGCCAATATGGGGGAAGTTACATCCCTATCTTTAAGGGCATCATTCTTGTCTTTGGGATATACATAGTAAATACTTAAAGCAGATGTACAATGCATGCTCAACAGGCCACGTCAGGGCCTTTTGGAAAAACAAGATCAAGCCATATTAGTTTTAACCCAAATGGTTTCCTCATATACTCCAGTATATCCTATTGCTTTTCACTTATTTATCAAACATGTATTACCTAATTTAATCCTCATCGAAACTCTGTGAGGCAGGTTTATCCCTATTTACAGATTTCTTTACAAGTTTAGAAGGTTAAATGATAGCAATTTTACACAGTTAATAACGGAAGAGCCAGGACCTGAGCCCAGGTCTCTCAAATCTAAAAACAACATTCTTCCTAATGTTCTTTGGTGCTATTGCTCAACACCAGAATCCTTTCAGACATTTCACTCCACCGACAATGTTGAGTAAGTAAAAATTTGGTAACCCTAATTCAGGTCATGTCAACCGAATGTAGTTATGTTCATTGCTTAGAAAGTGCATTTGCTGGGGCCGGCCCCGTGGCTTAGCGGTTGGGTGCGCGCGCTCCGCTGCTGGCGGCCTGGGTTCGGATCCCGGTCGCAGGCCGATGTGCCGCTTCTCCGGCCATGCTGGGGCCGCGCGTCCCACAGGCAGCGGCTGGAAGGATGTGCAGCTATGACATACAACTATCTACTGGGGCTTTGGGGGAAAAAAAAGAAGAAAGTGCAATTGCTAACTAAATATTAGCCATAATAAAAAAGAATGGTGGTGACAGCTGGATGGAACTCGCAGTCCTAAGACCCACGTGCCAATGTATATTTCTGTCTTTAAGCTCTCAGAGAGTTTATATTCCCGATCTGCACTTCAATCAGTAATTGCCCAGCGTCTGTTCTTTTTAAATCTTTATTATTTTTTGTTCTCTCCCAGATGTTGAGTGGAGCTGCAGGGATTTCAGGATTTCAGTGAGAGGTCCAGCTGCCGGGTTTGGGAAGTGTCCACGTTCTGTTTCTTTTCAGTCCTTCAACTTGAATTTATGCTGAGATTTTGATGAATAGTACCCTTCTCCCAGCCCTGTCCTCTTCGCCTATGTCTGAGTTTGCGACATCTTTGGTCTAATTATGCGGATGTGTCTCTTGTTAGAAAATTTATGTGATGACTGTTGCCAATAACCAGGAGCCAGGACCAGGGATTTGTGCTCTAAACATCCTTGAGTCTACTCTGCAGTATATCCTAAGTGAAGGTAGGGAGACCAGGTAGCCTGTTAATTTAGGGCTCTAGCAGGTTGAGAGTTTGAGAAAGTGTCAGCCCTGCGGTGAGGTGCAGACAGATGATGGGAATCAAGGGTTTGGAGGGCCAGTTAAGATTAGCAGCAGAGGAAGGGAGTGAGGAGAGGAATGGACAGGACAGGGAAGATGGGGTACATGGGTGGGTGAATTTATTATACATAGATAGGACCTTACAGTTTGGGCCTTTGTCACCCAGAGACTGCTGGCACTATCTAATAGACTTGGTTAAATTCACTCACTTCTTGGCTTTCCAACTCAATTTTAAGTTCCTTGAGGTCAAGAGCTGTTCTAGTGATCTCTTGCTGTGTAACAAATCACTCCAATATTCAGTGGCTTAAAATAAAAACAGTCAGTTTATTCTGTCTCACAGTATCTGTGGGTCGAGAATCAGGAAGGTCTCAGCTGGGCGGTTCCGTCCTTGGTCTCAGCCAATTGCAGTCAGACTCTGGCTGGAGCAGCGGGGGGTTGAGCAGCTTTTGTCAAGGAGTCTCAGGGCCTCTCCATGTGGCGCCTTCGGCCTTCCCCACAGCATGGTGGCCTGGGGGCAGCTGCACTGCTCATGGCTGAAAACTCCACAAGCGAGTTTTCCAGAGTGAGGTGGCAGCTATATTGTTTGTTATGACCTTTCTGCATCTCTGTTGGTCAAAATAGGTACAAAAGCCCAACTAATTTCAAGAGACGGGGACATAGAGCCACCTTTTGATAGAAGGAATGTCACGGTTGCATTGTAACCAGACGTGTACTGAACCAAAAGTGGTTCGCCTCCTGGGGAGTTACAATCAGACTCTCAACCAGAAGTAGTTGACGCACAAAGTAGAACTTATTTGCAGCAAATAGGAGGCCACACGGAATCACTTTCAAAGTCGTGGCTGTCCCTGAACATGGGAAAGCAGGAGACTTTTATTTCAGTTGGGGAATGAATATTCAAAAGGGAGAGGTGGGCATTCGCTTGCACAGGCTCAGTTGGAAGACATGTTTCCACATACACTGCAGGTTGTGGTCATAAGGCCTAAGCTCCTCCTGGAGAGGAGATCTTAGCGTTAAAAATGAGGCAAAGGTCATAGGCGTGCCTATTGTGGGGGCGCTTGGTCTTGTTCAGGGTGGTTGGTGATTGCATCTCTTAAAGTTAAACGCTTTCAAACCCACCCTTGAGTCCCTCGGGGCACTTAGTCGATGACAGATGGGACGGGAGAGATTTTGGTGGCCATAATGGAACACGTGTCTTCGCAATGCCTAATCCTTCACATCCATTTGTTGATTATTTATTTTTTACCTCTCCCACAGAGCCTGTCACTGAGCTGACGTTACCCTGTGTGCTCAGTGGATGCTGACTGTTGATGCAATTCAATGCAACAAATGATTTACCCAGTACCTGTCGTCCATTCATTTCACAAATTGCTTCACCATGTACATCCGAGCTCCAGGCTCTGTCAGGCACAGAACACCACAGTGGGCAAGGCTGCCTGCCCTGTCGTCTACTGAGAGAGGCCAGCAGTTGCTGAATAATCAAACAAATACATGGGGATAAATTGTATGAAGGGAAAAACAGTGGAGCTAGCAGTTGAGTATTTAGCAGGGCAGTGAGCAGTTTACATTTCAGGGTCATGGCCAGAGAAGGCGTCCCCGAGGAATCTTCTTGAGGAGGGACATTCAGGCCATGAGCCGGGTGGAAGCACTAAAGCAGGGGGAGGCCTGGGCGGAGGTGAATGGAGTGCACGGGGCCGGCTGGCTGGTGCTTGCTGAGGTAGCTCGCAAGAATCTTACCGTCTTTCTCGTGGGAGATTATGAGAGTGCATCAGTCAGTGCTCAGCCTGGAAAGTGGAAGCCACTCAAGGTATTTAGGGGACCAAAAGGTTTATTAGAGGAAACAGAAGCATGGGGAGGGAAGGTCAGGAAGGTCGCTCCAGGAAATGACCAAGTGTGGGGATCCCAGGGCACGGTCTCACCAATGTTCTCAGCAGCCGGCAGTACCCAAGTGGGCGAGCTCTGGAAGGTGACTGGGTGACAAGGAACGTTGCTGCAGGATGAGTCCAGTGCCACTAGATAGCGATGGTTTCTGCTGCTCTTCTCTCTTCCAAATCTCACACCAGGGCCTCCCATCGGCACGTGCTAACCCAGAACCACACTGTCAAGGGATTCAGGGACATGAGGGGCCAGGCGGAGGCCTGCTTGCTTGCTGTTCCCACATGTCGGACCATGGCCAGGGCGGCACTAGGGTGAGGTGAGGGAGGCTCCTAGGATGCAGAATTTAAGGAGGCATCCCCAAGCCACCCCTATGCTTGCACAACTCTTAGAGTCATGCCTCCCAAAAGTTTGTACCCTAGTCCCAGTCGCGTGTAAGATGGATTTGGAGCCACCCCCCAATTGGGAGAGGCACTCCCCTAGTCAAGGCGGCTGTGTCAAGGAAGCTCTCTTGAGAGAGCTGTGTCTAAGCTGAGAAATGGCTAGCCAGGTGGAGGGAAGAGGTCTTCTAAGGAAAGAGAATAGAAAATCCCGGAGACCGAGAGAGCCTAGCTCGTTAGCAGGACTGAATGATTGTTAATTGTTCTGTTACTCACACTGGGGTCGGGCTTTGCTTGGTCTTCTAAATGTTGTGATATAGAGCTGGTATTCTTCTGGGTCCTGGTGAGTCACCCCCTGGAACGGCAGAAATGTGGGCTACCTATGAAGACTTGGGGGGGTCACCCCTCTATGGAGAAGTTGAGGGAGACTCTTAGTTCCAGTGGATAATGAATACACGCGGGCTACAGCTGAAGCGGCTGCAACCAGGGACCCTCTGCCTGGGCAGGAGCAGAAATCAGGAGAAACGGGGCACGCCTTTGTACATGCTTGAGGGAGTTTAATTCTCTGTGGAGGGCCGGCCCCGTGGCTTAGCGGTTAAGTGCGCGCACTCCGCTGCTGGCGGCCCGGGGTTCGGATCCGGGCGTGCACCGACGCACCGCTTCTCCAGCCACGCTGAGGCCGCGTCTAGAAGGATGTGCAACTATGACATACGACTATCTACTGGGGCTTTGGGGGAATAAATAAATAAATAAATAAAATTATAAAAAAAAAAAATTCTCTGTGGAACCAACCATTTCCAATCTCCTCGACTGACACCACCCTAGTCCAAGGCACCCTCACCTCCCGCCTACGGTATCACAACAGCGTCCTAAGGGGAACCTCCTGCTTCTGCCCCGGACCCCGTACAGTCTACAACATTCTAGCAGCCAGAACGACCTAGTCAAGTGTAAATAAGATCACACCCCTAGACTCCTCAAAACACTCCAGTGGCTTCCTACACAGAGTACTGAGATCCTTTAAGTGACCCATCAGCCCTGCGTGGTCTGACCTCCTCCATGTGCATCGTAATTGACCTGAGCAGCTGTTTCTCCCTACCCCCACTAGACCATAAGCTCCTTGAGGACAGGAATTTTTGTTTGTTTTGTAAACTGTTCTCACCAACTGTTGTCATGCAGGACCCCAAGCTCAGTGTTGCCAGAGTTTCTGATTTTTCAAGAGAAATCGTGTATCTGGATTTTTATGTCAAATCTGATGTTTAAGTACTGGTGCACAATAAACTTTTTCTGTAACTTTGTGCTGGCCAAATAAATTATAGCCACGGATCTATAATTTATGGTCTCTGGCCTTGTGTAAGGAGCAGTGGCCAGGTTTGGAAAGCAGGGTCAGAGAGGACAGGACAAGCGGAGTTGGGGTCGGGGTGTGGGCAGCAACAGCCCCAGGAGGCCCCTTGTCCACGTGCTCGGCGATGGCCACTAGGGGGAGCTCACGGCTTCCTCCCCTGTGATCACACCTGGTCAGTCACTCTCCACCCCCAGGGAGGAAACGCACTGATGGAGCCAAAGCCAGAGGCCCTAGGCCGGAGGTGCCAAGGGAAGGCACATCTGGTATGACAAGCAAAGTGGTCCAAGGCTCTCAGGTCCACGTGGCCAGCTCTCTTCAGACTTCTCAGGATTTTTCTTGGGCCCGCCCCGTGTTGGAATTTTCCTGGCTCCTCTGGTTGGATTCCTGCCTCTCAAACCAGATGCGCCTGGGCAGTGTCCACCTGCGAAAGCCAAGCAGGAGCAGGGTGAGGCCGGGGTTGCGAGGAAGGGATGACGAGGCCCAGCTGGGATTACAACCAGAAGCTTGGGTGCACAAACTAAGGGGATCAAATATGTGGTCCATGAACCAACATCAGGGGACACGCAGCTTGTTGAAAATAGCTGGACTTGGAACCTGGCCCAGTGTCCAGTGTCTCGTAATTACCAACAACCTCACAAGAGAGATGGCACCTCCATTTTTGTAGACGAGGACAAGAGACCCGGAGAAGTGACAAACCCAAGGACGCACAGGTATGAGTGGTGGGATTTGATTCAAAGCTAGAGCTTCTAATGCCAGAGCCCACATTCTGTCCACCCCATGGCTCTGCCCACAGGAATGCATAAGTGAGTCGTTAAAGAATCAGACTCAGGGCTGGCCCGGTGGCGTGGTGGTTAAATTCACTCACTCTGCTTTGGTGGCCTGGGGTTCACTGGTTCAGAGCCCGGGCGTGGACCTACTCACAGCTCATCAAGCCATGCTGAGGCAGCGTCCCACATAGAAGAACTAGAAGGACCTACAACCAAGACATACAACTATGTACTGGGGCTTTGGGGAGAAAAAAAAAAAGAAGAAGATTGGCAACAGTTGTTAGCTCAGGGCCAATCTTCCTCAAAAAATATAGAACTAGACTCGTGGGACTGGAGGGTCATTTAAAGTCACTGAGTCCATCACCCCACTGGCCTTGACAGCTTCCCTTTTTTCTTTTTTTAATAGTGTAAGACCAAAAATAAATTTATCTCATTTAATTTTTGCTTGTTATAAACATGATGGTCAATTCAGGGAAAATTTATCAAAAATTTGAGGGAAATTCTATCTACTTCATGCAGAATTTATAGTAAGATTAATCCCCGTTTATCATAAGCACATGTATATCATGTTTTTCTTTTTTTCTTTTTTTGAGGAAGATTGGCCCTGAGCTAATATCTGTTGCCAATCTTCCTCATTTTTTCCTTTTTTTTTTCTCCCCAAAGCCCCAGTAGATAGTTGTATGTCACAGTTTTATTTTTTTATTTTTTTTAAATTTTATTTATTTATTTTTTCCCCCAAAGCCCCAGTAGATAGTTGTATGTCATAGGTGTACATCCTTCTAGTTGCTGTATGTGGGACGTGGCCTCAGCATGGCTGGAGAAGCGGTGCGTCGGTGCGCGCCCTGGATCCGAACCCGGGCCGCCAGCAGCGGAGTGTGCGCACTTAACCGCTAAGCCACGGGGCCGGCCTGTATGTCACAGTTTTACATCCTTCTAGTTGCTCTATGTGGGACGCAGCCTCAGCATGGCTTGGTGAGCCGTGCGAACGTCCCCACCCAGGATCCGAACTGGTGAACCCTGGGCCGCCAAAGCAGAGTGTGCGAACTTAACCACTACGCCACCGGGTGGCCCTATCATGTTCTTTTAAGCTTCTTTTTTTTCAATTTTGTTTTTTGAGACCTTTCTTTATTGCTTCTAACTGGTCACCAGTGAAAGTTCCTGTGAATAAAACCAGCAAGCTCCTCCCCTCGTGTCTCTGACCAGCTCCGATCAGAACTTTGTCTCTCTGTCACCTACGACCTCCACCTCTGTGTGACTGCATCCTCTTTCCTTGAGGAGGTCTGCTCTGTGTTTGGCTAAAGACCACCACCCAGGAATGAAGCCCTCCTATCTCCTCTGATAACGCATCTTTTACTTAAAAGGACCCCATTTAGGGAAAAGACCCTACACTGGGATTTGAATCAGGATCGGCAGGAAGCAGGAGCAGAGCAAGAAAATGACGGGAGTGCGTTGCTGTGGATCCGAGCTAGCATCCCCCACCCACCCTGGCGAGCCCCAAGAAGAGCAGCGTCAAAGAAAGGTTGTCAGGCCACACCTTTGGGAGCGCTTTGAACAAGCTTCTCTCCAAGGTTCTCAGGGCTTTGCTCTGGGAAATAGCTAGACGCTCCCCTGGCTTCCTCTTCTCGCCAGCTGCAGGCTGTCACGCCTCTCCCCCAGAGCCTTCTGGCTCCTTTGGTCTGCTCTTGTCTGCTTGGCCAAAGGAGATATCACTTGCTGGTGCCACTGGAGTCAGAGCAATTCCAGGCCAGTGCAGATGTGCAGAGGTGGGCGGTGGGCACGGCGGTGGGGAGCGGGCTTGGTCTGATCAAAGCTGGCGGAGATGTAGTCCCTCTCTCTCACTCACCTCATTTGCACACTTTTACTCAACTTGCTGAATTACAGGAGTTCGGTTGATAAACCCTCCTTCCAGAAAGGCTCCCAAGAGAAAGCCCTTGCTGTGAATGCACTAATCAGATTGAGTGAGAAATTGTTACAGCACGTTTCCCTGAAACTTGATAATCCCGTTTCTAATTTACTGATTATGCAATAAGAAAATGTCTTGTTAATTTTGTGAGAAAAGCACATTAGCCTACTTCTAGATCTCATGCTTCCTCGTGAAATCATGAATAATATTAGTTCCCTTTAATAAATGGGACCCATAAGAAAATCAAGAATAATTACTTAGTTTATTAACATTCAGTGATTAACATTTCAAAAGCAATTTAAATAAATACAGTGCAAATCTGAGATGGGGCCCCAAGGTAGTGATCTGAATAGAGTGAAACAACACTCATGTGAACCTGGGCAATTTAAAATTCGTGTTTTCTAAGGTGGCTGTCTGTCAAACTTACGCACTTATGGTGAATCAAACCATATCCAGGAGTCTCAGCTTATAGGGAATGAATGGGTCCGGGGCCACTCCCACAAGCATTTCTTCTCCCAAGGCAACAGGAGCCTGGAGACAGTTGTCCTTCCCCCTGTACACCCTACTCCTCCCCTGTCTTCAGTGAGAGCGAGGTGGGAGCAGAAGGCAAAATCCATTCCACAACAGCGGGTGGTACCCTCCGGTGTATGAATTCTGCCAGGATGAATCTTGTTTCTTAACCTGCTCTGTGCTTTCCAAACTCTCTGTGCGACTGTGATAGGCTGAATGACAGGCCCCAACAAAAGATATCCACATCAGAATGCATGGTGCTGGTGAATATGTTTCCTTGTTTGGCAAAAAAAAAAGACTGCAGGTGTAATTAACTTAATCTTGAGATGAGGAGATTATCTGGATTATCGGGATGGGCCCTAAATGCCATGACAGGTCATCACTCCCTTATCAAAGGGAGGCAGAGGGAGATTTTACTACACACAGAGAGGGAGGAGGAAGCAGTGTGAGCAGAGATGCAGCGATTGGAGTGATGCAGCCACAAGCCAAAGAGTATTGACAGCGAGCGGAGAAGCTGGAAGAGGCAAGAACAGATTCTCCTCTACAGCCTTTGGAGGGAGCATGGCCCGGCCAACACTCTGATTTCAGCCCAGTGAGACTGATTTCAGGCTTCTGGCCTCGACAACGGTGAAAGAATAAATGTGTGTTGCTGTAAATCATGGAGTTTGTATTAATTTGTTACAGCAGCCACAGGAAACGACTAGAGTCACCTTCACGACTTTTGCCAAGCCTGCACACCAATAGTGTAATTGCTTACTAATATTTTTCCTCAAACGTATTCCGAGCTAACATAGCTATTGACTTTCACTTTGTGCTAGCAATAATATTCATGAAATCACAAGTTCGATGCCCATAAAAATATTCTGCTTAACATTTTAAATGCTCATCCCTGTGTCCCCTCCGATTATCTAATGAACCACCAGACCACCCGTGGAAGTGACCCTCACTTTGTGAAACACTGACCCAACTCCGCACAGCTTGGGAAGATGCCATGGCACATCTGGGTTTTCAAAACGCCTCTGTTAAGTTCAAATTTCACTTGAAAATGATCGGAAAAAAGAAAGAATCAGCTTCTTTAAAAATAGAAGCCATTTCTCCTGCAAATTTTCACAGATTCAGACTTTAAAATGCAGAATTGAGCAGAATTTTAAATCATCTTGGTAGCGTTCCTGACATATAGATAAGGACCCTAAAGGGGAAGGAGGGAGCCACAGAGTGTGCGAGCAGGGCGCTGGATCTGGTGGCAGAATCTAGCTGACCAGAGTCTTGTTTTCCCAGCCTGAACCAGAAGAGCAGGTCTCCTGTTTCCCTCTCTCTTGTCTGCCTCAGGACAGAGGGATACGGAGGGAAAGCAGGAACGGCTTTGCAAAGGAAGGTGCAAGGATTTTTCATGGTGAGGTGGTCGAATTGATAAGGCCTCCAGCTGGAGAAGAAAATGCCAATTATTGGGCCGGCCCCATGGCTTAGCGGTTAAGTGCGTGCGCTCCACTACTGGTGGCCCGGGTTTGGATCCCGGGCGCATACCGACGCACCGCTTCTCCGGCCGTGCTGAGGCCGCGTCCCACATGCAGCAACTAGAAGGATGTGCAGCTATGACATACAACTATCTACTGGGGCTTTGGGGGAAAAATAAATAAATAAAATTTAAAAAAAAAAAGAAAATGCCAATTATTGACAAGTTTCCCATGACTCACGCTGAGGAACGGGCAGAGCAGCAAACATTCATCTCAGAAGTTGGAACTGCCAAATGGGCACAGCCGGGGAGAGTCAGGCTGTCCTGCAGATATTGACAAGCAGTGGGTACCGACAGGTACATTCTAAAAGGAGCCAGTCCTGGATTTGGGCTTATATTTTCCCATTTCTTTAACGTTGTTTCACCACGACGCATCGCCACATGTAAGAAGTGCTGTAAACATATTTGATGGAAAATCTGAAACATGAATTGCTTCTACTGCCGAGAAAAATAATGTGAAAACACAATTCTACTTTTTAATTCTAAAAGGTCTATATCTTGGATCACAAGCCTATGATCTGAGGCTCCACCAGCCAAGCCTGGGGGAAACCAAGGCATCTGACCTCACACCTAAGTCAGTGGTCACCTGTGCCCTCCTTTACCTTTGTACCTCGAGACTGATCTGGCCCATCTTCTAACTGCCAGAATCACCTCCAGGCTCTGGGAGAAACTGTCTCCCTCCAGGGTCAGTCAAATGCTGATCCGGGGTGTGGTACACTGCTGTGATTTTTATCATCCTAGCATGGTTCTTCCTTTTACTGGCACCAGTGTCCAGGA
This sequence comes from Diceros bicornis minor, assembly GCF_020826845.1. Classification (NCBI taxonomy): domain Eukaryota; kingdom Metazoa; phylum Chordata; class Mammalia; order Perissodactyla; family Rhinocerotidae; genus Diceros; species Diceros bicornis. The sequence continues at coordinate 8,556,968 of NC_080757.1, forward strand.
CCTCCCTTTGGGAAAACTTCTTTGAAATTATCGGGTGGAGCTGAGCCAGCCCCCTTAGTTTCTAGGAGTGGCCATATATGGCAGATTAAGCCAGTCAGCGTGTCCCACCTCCTGAATGTTCAAGGGAGGGGTTGAAGAGAGGCAGGTTCAGAACTTTTATTTCAAATGCTGGAAGAAAGAATCTCCATACCTAGGCTGAACCTGAGAGTCAGTCAGACTGGAGCTGCTGGGTACCCTGGTAATGAGAGAGCTTTATGAGAATAAAGCAGACACAGAGTTACATCAAATCACAATAAAGCAGATATAGAGAGAGGTCACAGCATTGTTTGAGACCCAGGATCCAGCCATGCCTGAAGCTTCCTATGCCTGCACCCTTCATTTATATGAATCAATACATTATTCTTTTTTCTTTTTAGTTGGATTTTCTGTTGTTTACATTTAAAATTATCCTGAAAAATTGAGGCTGAGGCACAAGCTGCACCTTTGTAGGAGCAGTGCATCTAGGTATTTTATTCTTCTAGAGAGGTATATTACAAAAAGTTGTACCTGCCTGCTTTAGCTGGGGCATGGCCAGACTGTCAGAGTTCAGCCTGGAGTGCAGTCCTCACTTGCTCCATCTGCTGGGTTTCCTTGTGCAGGGATTAACCTGCACAACCATAGTTGCAGTCCATGACTCAGAAAGGATTTTCTCCTTGTAGCCAGCCTCCAAGATGGCCTCCGATGATCTTCACCTCCTGGTATTCATGCCCTTGTATAGTCTCTCCAGCCCTGTATAGGGCTGACTGAGTAACCAATAAGATATCACAGAAATAAGATGAGTAACTTCTGAAGCTGGGTCATAAAAGATACCACAGCTCTGTTTCACTGGCTCTTGGATCCCTCCCTCTGGGGGAAGCCAGCTGCCACATCATGAGGGCACTCAAGCAGCCCTAAGGAGAGCTCCACGTGTCGAGGATCGGAGGGATCCTGCCAACAGCCACCGCTAGCTCACCAGCCACATGAGTGCGCCATCTTGGAAGCAGGTCCTCCCGCCCCAGTCAAGCCTTCGGATGATGCAGCCCCTGCCGACATCTTGACTGCGGCCCCATGAGAGACCCCACTCTGGAAGCAACCAGCTCAGCTGTTCCCGAATTCCTGACACACAAACTATGTGAGATAATGTTTATTGTTGTTTTAAGCCACTAAATTTTGCAATAATTTGTTCCACAACAATAGGTAATTAGTGCACTTTTCTTCATCAGTCTTTTCTTCCCGGATCCATTTCTTCCTCTTGGCTAAATTCCCTGATTTCCTTATCAGGCCGCCCACGCCCTGCTCCACGCAGCCCTTCAATCTCACCCTCTTTCTTCAATTGCAGTTTTCTCTCTAAGAATCGCCCTTTTGCTGCCCCCATGCTTCCTCTCCTATCTATCTCCCTGTCCCTCCCTGCCTCCTCCACCTGAAGAAATGGCTTTCTCCTTCATACGTCCACAACAATTTTCCTCCTGACAAACATCATGACAGCAATTACAGTTGATCAAGCTTGCTGTAAGAAAGTAGATTTCTTTATGTATCTCAACAGACTGGGAAAATTTTTTGCTTTGAGGCTGTTGTTCCCTCCTTTGCCCCACCTTCCCAAAGCACAGAGGGGAAAAGCTCCCACATCCTCTTCTGTGGGGAAGTCCAGGCAGCCTGAAAAGCCCTGTGAATTCTGATTTTTCACAGGTCTTTTGCAGAGGCAGAAGGGGGCTGGGGAGCAGTATGCCACGATCGTCATGGCAACACGCTCCCTGGTGGGTCCTGGGCTGCACTCCCAGGCAGGGGAAGCAGCTCCCAAGTGTGTGTCCCTCACGGAGTGGGCATCGGAAAGCGAGGCTGCCCAGGAAACAGAAGGGGCTGAGGAGCGAGGCTTAGCAGGTGTCCCATCTCGAGAGGCAGACAGCCAGGTGGGCAGAGCCAGCGAGTCCAGCACTAGAAAACAGGGTAAGCATGACCCAGGGCCTAACCAGAGCCACCCACGTGGGCAGATCTTTGCCCTCCCTGCACAACTTTTGCTCCCTGATGAGGAGGTGGTCAGTTCTGGGCTGCAGGTGACCCCTGCCTCTGGACGTGAAGATTAGCAAACTCCATCGTCCACTGTGTCAGTGGTTCCCAAACTTGGCTGCACACTGGCCTCACTTGGAGATCTTTAAAAAACGCTGATGCCTGGCGCTCCCACTCCCAGACATTCTGATTTAGTGGATATGGAGGACAACCTGGCCATCAGGATATTTTAACTCTCCAGGTGATTCTAATGCGTAGCAAAGAGTGGGAAGCACTGCCCTACACCAAGGGTCTCAGGCAGGTTTGTGCGCGAGAACCCCCTGGGGAACTTAAATGTACACACCCCGGCTCTCCTCACCTAAAATCTCCTGAGTTGGTCCCAACTATCTGGCTTTGTCACAAGCTCCCCATGATTCTGGTGAGCTGCTGTTTTTTCATATCACTAATCCAGCGTGACATAAGGCAAAGCTTCGTAGAGTGCATGGTCAATAAGGGAGGTGGGACGAGCAGGGTGGATTGGAGATTTCCGTGGGCCTCGCTTTTCCTCTTGGGGGTAGGTCTGCATGGGGGATGTTGCACTGAAGCTATGAGGTTAAAATTGTTGTTTTTATAGACCAAAAAATGATCTGGCATAGTTATTTTTATTTGGTTCAATCTAACACCAACTTACTAGAAGACAATTGGCTCTGGCTTAAGATACTTTTTATTTTTTTGACTCTTTTTTTTTATTTTGGTGAGAAAGATTGGCCCTGAGCTAACATAGGTTGCCAATCCTCCTCTTTTTGCTGAGGAAGATCAGCCCTGAGCTAACATCCGTGCCCACCTTCCTCTATTTTGTATGTGGAACGCCCCCACAGTATGGCTTGATAAGCAGTGCGTAGGTCCGCACCTGGGATCCAAACCTGCAAACCCCAGGCCGCCCAAGCGGAGGAGCATGCGAACTTAACCACTATGCCACTGGGCCGGCCCCTTTTGAGTCTTTTTTTAGCGCTTCGTCCTGATCTCTAGCCCCCCATTGTCAAACCGTCAGCTGGCACTTCCTCCTGCTGTCAAGATATCTTGTTTTATATACTATGGACTGAAGACTAGATAAAAAAAATTTTGTTTGTTAGAATTGTTTGAAAACTGTGAGTGAATAGGCCCTAACTGAGATTCTGAAGGACTTTCATAAGAGTTAGGTAGACGGAGCAGGCTCAGGTACATACACCTCATTTTTCATTAGGGAAAATTTCAAACCTATAAAAAATGAGAGAATAAATGAAAAGACAACCCACCAGCTGGGAGAAAATATTTGCAAATCGTATATCCGACAAGGGGTTAATCTCCATAATATATTACAAACTCACAGAACTGAACAACAAAAAAAACAACTAACAATCAAAAAATAGGCAGAGGATATGAACAGATATTTTTGTTTTTGTATTTGTGTGTGTGTGTGTGTGTGTGTGTGTGAAGAAGATCAGCCCTGAGGTAACATCTGTTGCCAATCCTCCTCTTTTTGCTGAGGAGGATTGGCCCTGGGATAACATCAGTGCCCATCTTCCTCCACTTTATATGGGACACCGCCACAGCACGGCTTGACAAGCGGTGCGTCAGTGCACGCCCCGGATCTGAACCCCGGGCTGCCGCAGCAGAGTGCGTGCGCTCAACTGCCACGTTCCCCAGCCAGCCCCTGAACAGACATTTTTCCAAGGAAGACATACAGATGGCCAATAGGCACATGAAAAGATGTTCAACATCACTAATCATCAGGAAATGCAAATCAAAAGCACACTAAGATATCACCTTACACCCGTGAGAATGGCTATAATCACCAAGACAAAAAATAACAAATGTTGGAGAGGATGTGGAGAAAAGGGAACCCTCATACACAGCTGGTGGGAAGGCAAACTGGTGCAGCCTCTGTGGAAAACAGTACAGAGATTCCTCAAAAAATTAGAAATAGAAATACCTTATGATTCAGCTATCCCACTTCTGGGATCATAAGAGAGAGCTGAGTCAAAGAACTTGAAATCAACAATCCAAAGAGGCTTATGCACTCCTATGTTCATTGCAGCATTATTCACTATAGCCAAGACGTGGAAGCAACCCAAGTGTCCCTCAACTGATGATTGGATAAAGAAGATGTGGTATGTATATACAATGGAATACTACTCAGCCATAAAAAAAGACAAAAATCGTCCCATCTGCAACAACATGAATGGACCTGGAGGGTATTATGTTAAGTGAAATAAGCCAGAAAGAGAAAGACAAACATCGCATGATTTCACTCGTATGTGGACAATGAACCAACACACGGACAGAGAGAACAGTTTGGTGGTTACCAGAGGGAAGGGGGTTGAGGGGTGGGAACAAGGGGTGAAGGGGTGCATTTATGTGGTGACTGACAAATAATAGTGTACAACTGGAATCTCACAATGTTATAAACTAGTATGACATCAAATAAACCAAAACAAAACAAAAGTGGAGAGAATGGAATAATGAACCCCCAATGTTGAAGTAGCCCTACTTCAACAATTAACAACATTGAACATATTTCTTACCTTGCTTGTTCAAAATTCCTTTTGCTTAGTTCTCGCTGAATTCTGGATTCCTGAAGTATCTGGATAGTGACCTCCGGGAAAGCAGAGCTTTGCTGTTCCGTTATCATCAGCTTTGAACACTCAGAGAGGACCCCTGTCACGTGCCCTTTCGTTTCCTGGAGGTCACTCCTGGTGTTGGCTGGCACGGGCAGCTTTGAAGGGCAGTTTGCTGCAAGGTTCTCAAGAATCATGTTTGACCCGCCCTCCAGGCTGCCCCTCAGGCCCACAGGGAGGAGTCAGGCTTCTCAGGCTCTGCCCCAAGGCGATTGAGGGAAAGTCTTGGGAAAGCCTAGTTTGCCTGACAAGGAGATCCTGCTGGGGACGTTAAGAGGAATGTAAACGTGCATGTATTCCATTTCCTCACCGAGATTTTTCCGGAAGGCTCTGGAAGGATTTTTATTAGTCTGGAGAGTAAATAAGCATGACTTCCGTCTTCTTATGATACCAGGCCTGGAAGTTTCCACAGACCACTCTCTGGCTTCTCACATCCCCAGAGTGAATTCTATTCTGGTCTGAAACCAGCCTCGTGCACACTGGATAGAGCTGGACCCTGAACCAACAACATCGCCCAGACGGCCTCCTGCAAGGCTGTCCACAGTCTCATGAAACAGGCCTCACCGCCCCTGTTCTGCAGACGAGGAGACGGAGGTGTATGGAGGTGAAGCCACTTCTCCCAGACGTGCAATTAGTACGGGAAAAAGTTGGAACTTGGAAGAGCCTAATAATTTGAGTCTTCATTAATAAACGGAGGGCTAATTATAGTCATTGAAGAGACTGTTCCTTTTCTGTTGTGATTAATTCCAAATTTATTTTTAGTCTTCAAAAGAACGGAGACTGTGGTGGGGTTTTGTTCTGAGAAAGAGCCCTGCTATCCCTGACAGGCGTTCTTGGTCAGCCCCTCCTCCCAGGGGAAGCCAGCCAGCCAGCAGCCGGGTCATCCATGTGCGTTTTCTCAAAGCTCAAGGGTCCCCAGGGATCTGTGTTAACCTAAGCTGCTATGAATGAACGCTCGAGAACTATTTTCACACCTTGATAAGAGGGGCACCACTTCCAAATGAAAACCCCAGCTGCAGACACACTGCTGGGGAAAGAAATTAGGGTCTGTTTGTCTTTGGGGCAAGAGAAGTAGGGTGGATTTTTCTGTGCTTTAGATATGTTAATAGCGGCCATCAAGTTGGAGGTGGGTCTTAGCCCTGGAGACTTTCTGCCTCTTTAATATGGCTTTGCATCTCTCTGCTGGGCTCCTTGGAGGATATTTTGTTGTTGTTGACTCACAAAGTGCAATCTCATTTCCACACCTCCCAGCTGCAGCCAGGAACCAGTGGGAATGGGGCGGAAGCTCCTTTCCCCACTCACCCACCAAGGCCAGTGCAAAGATGGACTTCTATTTCTAAATGTTATTTTTGGTCCCACAACTTACTTTCTCTGAGGCCGTTTTTTCCTTCTCTCCTCCCCCCTTTTCTTCCCTTCATGCTTCTTTTGCAAATAGAACCTCTCGCTTTCCCTGGGGAAGCGGGGTCCGGCTGGAGTCCCTCTGGCTTCAGAGCCTGTGAGGGAGAGGGGGCTCGACTGGAAGACAGACGGGCTAGCTTTTCTCTTCCTTCCTCCCTCTCTGCCCTTTCATCCTCTTCCCCTCTCTCTTCTATCCCATTCCGTTTTTCTTATTCTATATTCTCTGTCTCTCCTTTTCCCCACAGTTGTTTCTTCTCCTCATTTACCTATTATGTGCTCTGCCTCCCCCTTTCTGCCTGCCTCTGGCCCTCCTTCCGCTTCCCTCACCATGTTTTTAAATGGTGATGTGCCTGGCCAAGTAGGATGCAAATGTAAACTCTTCTTACTTATAAATTATGATGTTCTCTGATGGTACAAATAATGCCTGAAAATGTATGACAGCCTTGATGTGCAGGATGGTCTGCTCTAGAATGGTGTTTCTTAAAGTATGGCGTAAGGACTCCAGCAGCATAATCTGGGGCTTTTGTTAAAAACACAGATTCCTGGGTACCATCCCTGACCCACTAAATCAGACCTCTGGGGCTGAGGCCCAGGAATAGGAATCATTTTTAACATTCTCCTTGGATGATTCCTATACACACTGTCAAAAACCAAACTCTGCACACTGAATAAAACAAAGCAGAAAGATGAGTTTATTGCAAGGCTTTCAACCTGCAAGCCAGGAAACTCAAGACTATGGGAGCAGGGGCCAGCCCTGTGGCATAGTGGTTAAATTCTTTGGTGGCCCGGGGTTCGGATCCGGGCATGGACCTACACCACTCGTCAGCCATGCTGTGGTGGCAACCCACATACAAAGTAGAGGAAGATTGGCACAGACGTTAGCTCAGGGTGAATCTTCTTCAGGTAAAAAAAAAAAAAAAAAACTGTGAGAGCAATGAGTTCCAAGTTGCTCACAAACTAAGGGATTATTATGGGGTAAATACAGAAGCTATTTGGCTTATTCAGCTGATGGGTTGCCTAGTGGTCTTCTTTCTTATTTGGACCAGGGTAGCTGAGTCAAGGGAACAAGGAAGTCCAGAGACAGTGTGAACAGACTTGGCGTTTGGGGATTGGCTGGTGTCCTAGAAGAGCTGTCAATTCCTGTAAGGTGAGGTTCAGTTTCCTCAATGCACCTGCCTTGGCCATCTCCATTTTGTCCCTGACATAAGTGACTCCATTTTAGTTTGGTTCTACAACACTTAAGTTTCAGACTCTTTGGCTGGACCTCTGTCTCAGATTCTGGATGGGAGACCTGGGGAGGGGATGGATAGAGCTCTTAATACTTTCTCTTCCTTGTAGGCCCAATGCCAGGTTTCTCCAAGAAGAGAACTGGATGCATTTATTTTCTCAAAAGTCATGATTCCAAAATGCTTATTTTCAGTACACTAACTTTCTTTTCCTTCCCACTATCTTCTTGAAGCTGACTCTCAAGATCACTGATTCCCAAGAAGCTGACTCTCAAGACGACTGATTCCCAGGGAGCATGCAAAACATCCACTATGGTACAGAAAGACAATATTAGAACCTCTATTTGTATATAATATATAATTTAATATAATCCTTTTAAAATCTTAATTTTGTGTATTATAATATACTTATTAGTTTAGGGGTTCATGTATTTAATTTATAAACAATAGAAATACACATATTTGGGGGTTTTACTGATGGAGATACACAGTCAAAAAAGTTCAAAGAGCATCACTCTAGAATCTAAATTATATATTCTTTGAGGTCAGAGACTATACCATTTTCTTTAACAAACTGTATTGAAATATAGCATCTATACAGAAAAGTGCACAAATAAGCATACAGCCTGGAGAACAGCCCTGTGTAACTAGCACCCACATCAAGAAGTAGATTATTACCAGCACCCAGACACCCACCTATGGCCTCACCACCCTTCCTCCAAATAACCACCCTCTTGGCTTCTAGGAATTTCAGATAAATGGAACTATGCTATATGTACTCTTCAGTGTTTGGCTTCTTTTGCTCAACATTACATGTGCGGGATTCACGTACATGTAGCAAAAGTTTGTTCATTCTCGATGTAGAGAGTTTTCCACTGTATAAATAGGGCATCATTTATCTACTCTACTGTTGATGGACATTGGGCTGTTTTCAGTTTTGGGTTATTGTGAATAGTTCTGCTATGAACATTGTATGTCTTTTGGTGAACACATGAACACATCTTGGTTGGGTATATACCTAGGAGGGGAATTGATGAGTCATATAGGATGCTATATTCAGCTTTGCTAAATATCATGTTTTCCAACGGGCCCCCCCAGCAGCATATGGGAGCTCCAGGCGGACCACATCCTCACCAATACATGGTGGTATTTTCTCTTTTGTTTTTGTATTTACCACCTGGTGAGTATATATTGTTCCTTCCTTACGATTTTGATTTGCTTTTCTTGATGATTAATGAGGTCGAGCACCTCTTAATGTATTATTGGCCATTCGGATATCTTCTTTTGTGAAATGCCTGTTCAAGTCTTTTTTTTCTGTTGTATCGTCCATCTTTTTCTTATTGTTCTATAGGAATTGTTTGTATTTGCTGCCATATTTCTCTCTCTATCCCAGGCCCCCACACATTGTCCATTTTATAGCATGTGCTTAATAGCTCTTCATGTTGTTGTTGAATGAACCAGCAAGCATGGGTGGGAAAAAATACCCTTGTCAAATGAATGAGGCCTTTATATATACTTGTTTATTTTTTGGTTTATGTTAACAGCTTTATTGAGGGATAATTTACATACCAAAAAATTAACTTGTTTTGAGCGTACAATTCAATGATTTCTCAAGTTGTGCAACCATCACCACAATCCAATTTTAGAACATTGTTGTCATCCCCAAAAGAAACTCCTGCCCCTTTGCTTACTCCCTGTTCCCATTTCCAGCCCCAGGCAACTGCTAATCTATTTACTGTCTCTATAGATTTGCTTTTCCAGACATTTCGTATAAATGGAATCACAGGATACGTGGCCTTTTGTGTCTGGCTTTTTTCACTTAGCATAATGTGATTGAGGTTCGCCCATGTTGTAGCATGTATCAGTGCTCCATTCCTTTTCATGGCTGAGTATATATTCCATTGTATGGGTATACCACATCTCGTCTATCTACTCATCAGTTGACGGACATTTGGATTATTTCCACTTTTTGGCTATTATAAATAGTGCTACTATGAGCATTCACTACAAGTTTTTGTGTGGCCATTTGTTTTCATTTCTCTTAGGTAGATACCTAGGAGGGAACTGCTGGGTCATATGGCAAATTTATGTTTAACTTTTTAAGAAACTGAAACCCTTATATTTCTCTGCCATCCTTAGGCTGTTGATGGAAAGGCATGTAAGGCTGTCTTGGGTAGAAGAGAAATATTGCCAGCATATAATTATCAAATGCACAGTATTGAGAGAAAGCTAAGAAAGAGAGATGAGAGCCTGCTCTTGGGAGCATGCAGTCTGAACCGGTTGTTTTAACACCTGTGTTTATAGAGTAACTCGGCAATACGGAAAATCGGAACATGAACAGAGGTCGAAACTATCTATGCAAAATGAATTCAGGAAGGACTGAATGCCTACTTTTTGTAAGACTCAATGTTAGGCTTTAAGAGGAATAGATGGAAATTCAAAACAAACATACCATCCCTCCTCTGAGTTACTAAGAGTCTAATCAGTAAAATAAGACTTAGTGATCAAAAAAAGTTAAGTAATGAAAGATTCAAATAAAAATTCAAGATAGTACTAGAAGATCAGAGGAGGAGCAAGGCAAGTGGGAAGACAGATAAGGGAGAAACTCATCTTTCCTTTGAGATCTTGTGAGAAAACAGAAACCCAGAGTGTGTGTTCCTTTAAAATTTTTGGCATCCAAAAGATGTAAGTTTCCACTTCTATTATTGCCCTGGAAATCTTAGTTCAAAAAGAAGTGTTAGATAATAAATAAGCAGGCCCATGGACTAGATAGATAATGATAATGGCTAATATTTGAGTACTTAATGTGCCAGGCATTGCTCTAAACAACTTACATGTTTACTTATTTAATCCTCTTAACAACTCTATGATATAAATACTACTGTCATCTTCTTTTAATGATGAGGAAAATGAGGCTCAGAGAGGTTAAGTAAATTGCCCAAGGGCACACAGCTGGAAAGTGGCAGAACTGAGATTTGGATACAGGGAGTCCAAAGCCTACATATTTAACCACTGACTACATTGAACCATCTCAAGTTCCATATTCCAGTTGTGTTTTTTTAACAGAATGAGTTAAGGCTCAACGTCTAAGATATTTTTCATCAACTACTTTATTTGTTTGTTTATTTATTTTAATTGAGGCATAACTGGCATGTAATATTATCTTAGTTTCAGGTGTACAACATAATTCAATATTTGTATGTATTGCGAAATGATCACCACAATAAGTCTAGTGAACACCTGTCACCATACATAATTATAAAAAAAATTTTTCTTGTGATGAAAGCTTTTAAGATCTACTCTCTTATCAACTTTCAAATATGCAATACAGTATTATTGCCTATAGTCACCATTCTGTACATTACATCCCTGTGACTTATTTATTTTCTAACTGGAAGTTGTACCTTTTGACACCCTTATTCCAGTTATGAGATGCAATCTCCCATCACAGATGGGGAGATAGACCCAAAGGTGTTCGGGGGCTTGTCTGAGATTACTTGATTGATAAGGGATCAGGGACAGGAGTTCCACTGACTGCTAGTCTGGTCTTATTTCTAACAAGACTGGCATTGGGTATCACCAGTGAGCTCTTTCTTAATATGCTATTTGGAGATTAGCCACAAGGATGCACAAGTTTCCTGTCTCTGGCAGCTGGACTCGAGGAAGCAGCACTCGACGGATGGTCAATCCGCCAGACCTCAGTTCAAAGCCTGGTTCTGCTCTGCTGTTGATGGCGGACGAGTCATATCCTCTGGGCCCAGTTTCTCCATCTGTAAACTGGGGGCAGTAATCACCGCACCAGCTCACAGGATTACAGGAATGAAATGAAAGAATTGAAGAAATGACAGCCAGGATCAATTCTGGTGCTGCAGCAGTTTGGGGCGGGTCATTTGGAGCTGAAGTGTACGGGATGCTGTGTAGACAGATTTCTCAAGTCCACGCTGGATCACAGGCACCACGGAGGATTCTGGGTTGCAGGAAGGCTCCGGACCATCTCCGGTACCTTGAGCTGGGCCGTGTCATCAGATATGAAGCCTGAAGACAGCCTGCTGACAGTCACATATTCCCCTGATACAGGGATTTTAGTCCTTTTTAGGACTGAATTAGGTCAGTTACTTTTAGTGACTGTTTTCTATATCAAATTTTGCAGCTGTGCTTTAAGGGACACTTAGCGGTCACCGTGGTCAAGAGTTTGTTTCCCCATGTTTCTAGCCAAGCAAGGGTTTGTGACTTTGCAGTCCATGGACTATTATAAACAATCTGCATTTGTCAACTTGCCCAAGGCCAAAGGCCAGCTGAGGCTGCTCAGGTGAGATGGCTTAGAGGCAGACTACAGCTCAGCAGTGATTCCCAAAGCTAGGGTGAACCTGGGCATTTTTTAAAGTTGTTACTCAAGTGATTCTAATGTGAAGCCAGGCTCGAGAACCGCTGATTCAAAGCATAGAACAATGTGCAAGATCTTAAGGCTCTTGTTGCCCAGCCTGACTGGTTTTGTAAAGAGTATCCAGGCAAGCAAAGTGAGAGACGAGTCTAGGGGAGGTAGTGTGAGGGGCCTGAAATGCACAGACTGAGAAACGTGTACTTAATAGGCAATAGGGAGTCATGGACGGTTACTGAGCAGGATGTATGAGTAGGCAATTAGGAGAATACAGAGAGATTAAAGGGTCCAGCTATTTACACTTAGGAAATGGACTTTAGGTTTTCCTACAGAGTAGGCTAACAAAGAAACCCAGGCTTCCTTTACTTCTATACCCTCAATTCAAGGTCAGCTTCCTTCAGCACCCAGGTCCTCTGGTCCCTGGAGAGCAGGGACTTGTCCAAAAGATCTTTGTAGGTACCTGCCATCTTGCGTGGAATGTGGCAGCCTCCCACTAACGTTCATTGACTGATTGTAGATTCCTCAGCCTGGCCCATCTGTATTTCAGGAGGGCGGGTACCCTGGGCCAGCCTCCCCTGTGCATGCCAAGCAGTGGGAGCTGTTCCTCTCACTTTTCTCCGTTTTTCCATTTATCCCCATCGACCTGCTTCCAATTCTACCAACTCCGACTCGGTCTCCTCCTCGCTCCGTCTCTCTGCTGTCACACGCTGCCACCTGGCTTCCCGACTCAGGCGCCAGGCTTCAAACCTGTCTCTCACCCATTGTTCAGTTTCCGGTGAGTCAAGTTCAAGCCCAGGTTCAACCACTACGGTGACGGCCACAAACATCCCCCCACAGCCACCTCGGGGGAGGCGCCCGCCCGCCACCCGGCCTACAAAACAGGCGCGGAGGGGGTTTTTCCATACCAGCAGCACTCGGTGGTTGGAGTGTGAGTGGGGAGACCCCTCCCCGGTGACCTGCCGCCTTTGAGAGGGAGCGCCCAGCCCTCAGCGGGCGTGGCCGCCCTGGTCCAGCCCCCGCCCCGCCCCCCTCGCCTCGGAGAGACCTCCTGCTCGGCCACCCGGCCGCCAGCCCCCTCTCCACGTACGCCCGGCCACTCCCTCGCCGCGGAGCCCGGCCGAGGTTGATGCTCCGGGTCCCACCTCCCCGGGGAGCTGCGCATTTCCGCGCGCCAGGGCGGCCCCGGCTCCGGCCGGCCCTCGCGGCGGCAGCCCGCGTTCCGCGTCCCCGGGAAGTTGTCGCCGGAGCCCGCGGCGCCTCGGTCTCCTCCCCCTGAGCCCCGCCCCCCTGCCCAGAGCTGGGATCTGCGAGCTGCCCGGCCCGGGGGCGTCGCCGCTTGCTCTCCGAAGCCAGCGAGTCTCCGCTTCCCTGCGCGGAGCGCGCGTCCCCCCGCCTGACGGGGACCCCCGCGCACCCGGAGACGGCGCGCGCCCAGAGCGCGGGAGCCCGGAGCGCCGGGTGCCTGGGACCCCGCGGAGCCGCTGCCCAGCCCGCGGGGCTCGGCAGGGATGCAGGCTGGGCTGTGAGCCCGGGCGCCAAGGCCATGTCCGGCGCCCGCTGCCGGACCCTGTACCCCTTCTCCGGGGAGCGGCACGGCCAGGGGCTGCGCTTCGCCGCCGGCGAGCTGATCACGCTGCTGCAGGTCCCGGACGGCGGCTGGTGGGAAGGCGAGAAGGAGGACGGGCTCCGCGGCTGGTTCCCGGCGAGCTACGTGCAGTTGCTGGAGGTAAGGGGCGAGGGCCGGAGGCCGGGGGCTGGAAGACCCGGGGCTCCGTCCTCGGCGCATTCACATACCTGTTGCCTGCACCAAGGATGCAGGAGCCGTCCCTGTACCGGGGGCGCCCCGGGGCCAGCCGGGGGCAGTTGCTGCGCGCCCGACCAGTAGCTCCGCGCTCCCGGGGGCGACGAAAGCAGCAGGCGCCCTTTGGGGCGTGGGCAGCGCAGGGATCGCCCCCTGAGCGCTCCGCGGCCCGGCCTCCCGAGCACGTCGTGGGCGCCCTGAGGAAGCGAGAACTTGTTGCCTGTGTGAGTTCTGGAACGGGCGGGCGCCTTCCCGCAGTGGCAGGGGCCGGCGAAGGGCTGCCGAGACCGGCGCTCTAGGGAGGACGTATGGAGGATTGGGGATCGGAAAAGTGGCACCCATTCGGCCCCGCAGCCCCGCGTCTCAACTCGGGAGCTCGGAGCCTGCCGACCCGTGGACGGTCGTGCTGCCCCGGGTCAGGCTCCCTGGCCGCCTCGGGCCGCCCACTACCTGGTCAGCTGAGCTCCCTGGCCACCAGCCTGAGCCTCGTCAGCAGGCTTGATTCAGGGGTGCCCCAGCCCCCAGGCAGCGCCCCCTCCCCTGCTCCAGCTCCCCGAGTCTTAGGTTCAGAACCTGAAAGTGGCTTGTTCCTGGGGTTCTGGCCTGGCCCCAGGGCTACACAGGACCTGCTGAGCCAAGTTGGCTGGCTGTTTATTGTCTGGGTGACAGTTGGGAGGCCTCGCCGTCCTCTAATCGCTGAGCTCATGGTCACAACCTGAGTGGGATCCGAAGTTTCTAAAGTCGTTTGGCGGGGGGTAGGCTGGGGGGGAGTGACCTTACAGGCCATCTCCTTTAGTAAAAGCCTGCCCAACCCAGGCTTGTTGTAAAGACTAAATAAGTGGTTACCCACAATTGGGTAAGTATACAGAACCGTTCTGGTAAAAGACTGCCCAAATCATGGAGACTGAATTTATTTATAATTTGACCCCCGACCTACTTCACAAAGAACAAAGTAGCAAATTTTGACTGAAAATGCTCAGGGGCACTCAAAAAAAAAAAAAAAAAGAAAGGGGTGAAATGGTTATGGGTGAGTTTGCCTGAGAAGTATCCTGTGGAAATATTATCATAAATAGAGCCTGGCCTCATAGAGGTACATTATGTTTCTTTCAGGTCCAGAGGAGAACCACAAAATCCCTCCTAAATGGATTAGTAGCATTTGAGCAAAGTTTAGGCTGGAAGGAGCTGTCAGCAGAGTATGTTCCGGAAGCCTTTGGTTCTGTATTTTGAGAAACCTGTGTGCATAGGGGAGGCTCAGATGTGTTCCTCAGCTTTCCCAGTTCCTTTTCTGAGATTCAGATGTGAAAGAAAGCAGCGTATGGCTTCTTATGAAGACCTGGAGCCTCCTTGTTTCTAGCTTGAAAGTCCTGGAAAGACTGCTATTTTAGAATTCCTCTGGTGGCCACACTTTTCCAGGAAATACTAATGGAAATTTGGCTGTTGGATGTCTGTGCGGTGAGGAGGGTCCCTGGCTGGACTCAGCCAGCTGTGTTTTGGTGGGGGGGTGAGGCTGGTGGGTTTGTAGGCTGTGTTAGCGGGAGTGGAGTCACCCTGCCTTTTCTTCCTGGGGGGAAAAGGAGGCTGCAGCAGACTCGGGGGACCAGCAGAATGATCAGCTGGGACCGTCTTGGGTGTGTCAGGCAGTCCCGTGACACATGCCTATTTAGGAAATCTCTGGTGCCTGAGGGGCCTTCAAACAACTCCCAACCAGTGACGTGCAACAGAAGCACCCCACCGTGTGAGCAGTGCCACCAGAGGGGCTTCCATTTGTTGAGCGACTATTAGGCGGGAGGCATGGTACATACATGTACCATGTGACATGGGAATTGTCACCAGTTCCCCTGGCAGCTCTGTGAAGGGGGAGGCACTCTCCCCATTTTACAGGCAAGCAAACTGAAGATGAGAGGTGAAAGCAATTGCCCAAGGAGCAATGCTTGGGTATTTGGTTAGGAGATCAGATTGCTGAATGTTACCCCTGTGCCTGTGTCTCTTTTAAACATGATAGCCTGGGCTCAGCTGTATTAAAAGGCAAGTGAGGGAAGGGTCTGGATCCTTGTGGGAAAGGGTAAGTGCAGCCCCCAAGGTCAGCACGCTGGTGACAGCATCCCTAAGGGGAGGCTGAAATACTGGGGCTAAACTGAGGGCAGCTGCGCCTTCCCACTTGAAGCAGCTCTCCTGCTAACCCTCAAGTTTGATTTTGCTCGGAGGCTGCTGGTTTTCCCACAGGTGGAGGCAGGGGTGGGCCTGAGCCCTGGGACTCTTCAAAGCCAAAGCAGATTTATTTTCGACAGGGAGGATCATAGATCAGGCCCTTTGTGTCTGGGAACCTTGTACATGAGCAGGCTGGACCAGGGTAGGGATGGAGGATATGCGGGTAGAGTCCCTTGGGATGGGGTGAGTCCTCAAAGACAGACTGGGTTAGTGGAGAATGCAGAGCTCCCAAGGGAGTCACGCTGGTGGACTGGCCAGCATATGGAGTCATGAGCTAGAGGAGCACCAGCTGGGTGTTCATCAAGGCTGGGAGTTAGTGCAGAAGCCAGGAGGCCAGAGAAAGGGGCCATAGATCCTGGAGGTGGGTAAACCTCACGGGATGTCTACTAGTGGGGTGCCTGGCACTGAGCTTGCTGGGGGCATGGAGTTCAGAAGGCTAGGGGATTGTTGGGGATGCAAGTACAGACAGGATGGACCACACCAGCCTCCTGGGGGAGGAGTGGGATGGTGCGTGCATAGCTGAGAATGGCACCTCCGGTGGAATCCCCACCCAGTGTACCTCTGCTCTCTGGTGGAAAGAGTGATACCAGGAAACCCCATCTTGGTGGAAGGGTGCTAAAGGTCGAGAGCAGTATGTGCAAAATCGACACTCCTCAAGGGTTTCTTCATTGTTCATGTGAAAAAAGGGGAACTGAGAGGCCCTGGCTTTGCAGAAAGCATATCCTGTGGCGGGGAGTTGGGCGCCAACTCTGAGAGGGCTGAAAGATCTGCCCTGGCGGCCAGCCAGCCCCTGGAGAGAGGCCAGTTTGGTGGAGATTCTGGTCCTGGTTACTGGGGAAATCTCTTTGGTCAAGATTCCAAGGAAATGGTGGAACGATGCACCCTTCCAGAGGGCGGCTCCCAGGAAAACCTCAGCCCACGCAGAGAAGTGTGGAGGGCCCCCTTGGGCTCAAGGACTGGCCACAAGGATCCTAGCTATTCAGGGGATGGTGGAGCCTTCCAGAGGGTGCCAGGAGGAGAGAACCAGCTACTCCCAGAAAAGGGAGGAGGCCTAAAGGTAAGACCCATAGCTGCCTATGAGATATAAAGGCCCTTAGATAATAACAACCAGAAAAATCTTTCTTAAGGGTGTCTTCAGGCCTGAAGAGGGAGAGGAGCTGAGAACTCCTCTAAAATTTGGGAGTCATGGTCAAGGAGGAGCTGAGGCGATGAGATGGGGATGGAGGCTGCGGGAGCATGTTCTGCCAGCTCCAAGCCCAGCCTGAGTTCACCTCCATAGACTTGGAGACCCTGTAGGGGAGATTCCTACCAGACTTCTTGGGTGCATGGAGGCTGAGAAACAGCTCCTGGGGAAGGTAGATAGAGGGGCAGCCCAGATCTCCATCCCCAGGGGATAGCTGAAGAATCAGACGTAGTCCAGTTGCTGGACACGTCCAGTGGCTGGAGGGCTGAACTTTGGCCCAGGAATTCCTTGTGGCCTACTCTTACCTTGAATGGAGAGAAGAAACGAGGGACCTGGAAGATACTATAAAACATCTGCAAAAACCCCCAGAGCTTTTGGGAAACAATTGTGGAGGGTAATAAGATTGGAATGCAAACACAACAGAGCTTTCCTTGACTGAGGTGCTGTTCTTAGAATCCGTGGTCTGGCTGCAAGGTCTGGACCTCAGAGGTACTGACAGAAAAATAGGATGATGTTCCCCAGCAGAACAAGATGGCCACAGAGGGTCACCCTTGAACTTGATCTCCTTCTCTTTACCTTCTCTTCTCCCATTTTGGGTTCACGTGATTTGTGCTGCAGGAGTTTACAAGGTGTGGCTGTGGGAGAGAGATGCTGAGCTGGTGAAGTGGGCTGTGCTGCGGATAAGTAAGGAATGATGTTTTATCTATTGCTATGTAACAAGCCACCCCAGAACTTCGTATCACGAAACAACCATTTATTATTATCTCACACAGTTTTTGTGGGTTGATGGGGCTCAGCTGGGTGGTTCTTCTGCTGGTCTGTCTTGGTGTCTCTCATGCATTTGCAGTCAGATGGTGGCTGGAGCTGGGGTCCTGGAGGTTCAGCTGGGCTGGAACCTCCAAAAGGGCATTTTCACTCATGCATCTGGTACCTTGGTCTTCTTCCATGTGGCCTTTCTCTTTGCGTGGTATCTCATACTCCAGGGCCTTTTCACGTGTCTTTCTCTTCAGCAGGGTAGTTGGAATTTTCATATGGTAGCTGGCTTCCAAGAACGCAAAAGTGCAAATTGCCAGGCCTTCTTAAGGCTTAGGCTCAGAACTGGGACATTCTATTGGCAAAGTGAGTCACAGGACCAGTCTAGATTCAGTGTGGGAGGCAGGTGCACACAGATGTGGATATAGGGAGTCAAGGT
The DNA here is from genome assembly GCF_020826845.1 of Diceros bicornis minor. Taxonomy (NCBI): domain Eukaryota; kingdom Metazoa; phylum Chordata; class Mammalia; order Perissodactyla; family Rhinocerotidae; genus Diceros; species Diceros bicornis. Next base: position 8,575,012 of record NC_080757.1, read on the forward strand.
TCATTGAGGGCCATTTTGTAGACTGGCCATCTCAGAAGTGTAGGGAGGACATACCCGGGACAGATGATTCATTAGAAGGGGAGCATTGCCAGGCCAGCCTGATGAGAAGAGAGAGATCCCCCAGAGGGAGGCGGAATCCAGGAGACTTGGCCATTCTGCTAGGAAATTCCCCATCGCCATCCTTGGATTTTCTTTTAAAAAAAGACGCCAGGGATTTCTTTATAAAGACCACAAGATAAATGATGCAGCCGAATTTGAAACCAGATGTTCCTGTTCCTAAAGCCTAAGTCTGTCCACTGGGCCATTGACATACCAGTCCACCTTCTTCAGGGCTGGGCTATTTGGTGCTGGTTATTAATAGACATAGTGTATCCGAGCTGCCTGGCATCTAGTAGCTGCTTGATATGTCACACAAATTGATTTTAATACAGGGCCTTTCTTTCCGTAATGTGAAAATTACCTAAAATGGGTGTGATCTTGTCCCTCAAGCCAATATTTTTTAAGGTGGTCATCAGCTCTGTTCACAAAAGGTATAATTAGTGCTGGCGGCTCGCAGAGTACGGTGTGATTGTGACCGCAAAGACCAAGGTGCCATCTGCCCTCTTCACTACGTCATCCTGCCCTTTGCTTTGGGGGCTGTGGCCTGCATTTGTAGCGCCTGCCGTTTGAAAATCTACCTTTGGCCCACCCCTCTGTCCACCTCTGCTCAGGAGGAGCCTCCCCCGTCTTCACTGCAGTGTGCTGGTCTGGTCAAGTGGCCACCCCACAGGACTTCAAAGCAGTGAGCAGGGCTTATGGGTTCTATGGATTCGGGGCATTTTCACAAAAGTTCCCTTAGCAACAAGTCAGCAGGAATCCCTGACATCTGTTACCACCACGTGGATCCCCGCCGTACATTATCACCTGGAAACGTGAATGAAACGCTGACCTTCTTGTATTCTTTTCAGCCTGAAAAAGCCCACCTTTTATCTGTCAGCCTGGTCGACTTCATCTATGAGCATAGATGCTGGTACCCACTTCGCTGGTGAAAGAAAACGTTTGGTAAGCCAGGAAGCCTGTATACACGTCAGATGTTAGGATTTTTATCAGGCCACTCCGGGGGACTTTGTTCTCCCAGCTTGCTCCCTTATTACTCACAGCAGCAAGGCGACACATGACAACCTTTCTAACAGAATGGCAGGACTGATCCCTGTACTTAATTGCAAAATTAGTGTATTCCTCTCTCTCTGCAATGGCAAGCCTTCTGGGGTAGTGTTTATGCCTATGGAGGGAAGTGGAAACGGTGGCCAGCAGGTCGGCCTGGCTCGTCCTTTGGTAGACCAGAGCGTGGAGCGACATTGTGGAGGTTTAGTTGCAACGGATGTATGAGTTGTGAGAGGATTTTGTGGATTCATAAGAGGCCTCACCCACCTCCTCCTTTTACATTTCGTATCTCCCCTGTCTACCATCTGATAAAGGTTGCTTTATTAGGTTAACTTCCTGGTTCACTCCATTGACCTCTCTTCTGGAGCTGGTATCGAGATTCAGTCCCCAAACTAAACTCATAATCTTTCTTCTCTCTTCACTGCCTTCTACCCCACCCCCATCGTAGTGAATGTCACCACCATTGATCTATCCATCACGTCCCCTGACACTGCCCCCTCGGACCTGTCCTCTCCTGTTCATTAGGTTAGCAAGCCGTGTCTGTTCTCCCTTGGAAACATTTCTCGAAGCCTTCTCTTTCTTAACTTGCAGTGGCAAACTTTTTCTGTAAAAGGCCAGGAAACATTTGAGGCTTTGTGGGCCAAGAGGCAAAATCGAGTTCGAGCTGCGTCACTGGGATTTGCAGTGCGTCAGAGTGGTGAGAAGCCGAGAGAGCCCCAGATGGTCCCTGTCACAGCTACTCCACTGTGCACTGGGGCGCGAAGGCAGCCATAGATGATCTGAAACCAATGGGCGTGGTTGTGTTCCAATAAAACTTTATTTATGGATGCTGAAATTCAAATTTGTTATAATTTTCATGTGCCAAGCAGTATTATTATTCTTTTGCTTTGTTTTCAACCATTTAAAGATGTAAAAGCCATTCTTAGTTTACGGGCTGTATGTAGTTTTCCAATCCCCATTCCAAAGTTGATCATTTGTTCATTCGCCAGTCCCTAAGTGGGTGCTATGATGGGCTGTGAGCACTGTTGTGAGTCCTGGAGGTAAAGTAGTGAAAGACACAGAAAAGAAGCTTACCTTTTAGTTGGGGAGATAGTAAATGAGCAAACACACAAAAAAACAACAAGATAATTTCAGAGTGGTATGGGGCCAGTAAAACAGCGTACTGTGATAGAGTGGGGGTATGGGGTGCAGGAGGGGGTTTGAGAAGACTGTCAGGGAAGGCTTCTCAAGGAAGGTGAGATTTGAGCAGAGACCTGAACGATGCAAAGGAGCCAGCCATGTGAGTATCTGGGGGGAAATAATTTGAGGCAGAGGGTACTACGAATGTAGATAACCCTGAAGAAGTAGTGTGTTTGATATATTTGAGAGAACCAGAATATTCCAGAATGGTTAAAGAGCAGTGAGCTAGGGCAAGAGAGGGTGGGATGTGACAGAGAAAGAGGCAGGTAAGTTGGATAGTTTTCCTCCCCTCCCCAATATATGTAACTTTATTTTTCTATAAGAATTTAATTTGTATTTTGATTCCCTATGGTGGAAGAAATATACTGTCAAATAATCTGGGATTTCTTGCTCTTTCCCGAGGTTTGCATTTATGTTCTGGGGAACTTAACTAAAAACAGCATCATTCCAAGGGCTCAACTGCTTCTCTATGTCGTTTGGGCATCTGCTGAGCTGTCCTCCCCCTGTGTGTGTCTCTGTTGTCTATCCATGCAATTGCCAGAGTCTCCTGTCTGAAGGGTCCCTCCATCTGGAGCTCTCTCCTCTCCTCCTCAGGCATTTTTGGGAGGAAGGGTATTCTCTGACGCTGTAAGGCTTCTTCCGCCTCCACTGGTGAGCTGGTAAATGTTTAACAACCAGCTCTGGGGGGTGGAGGATGGAGAGAGGGAAGTCCTGATTTGTAGCATTTGCAAATTTCCGGGGTGTTAAATACTCCTAACGTGGCTGATTTCAAGCTACTAATGATTTTTTTAATTGAATACATTTGACGTATAACATTGTGTAAAGTTAAGGCGTACAACGTGTTAATTGGATACATTTATATATTGTAATATGATTGTTGTTGTAGTGATATTTAGCACCTCCATCACATTACATAATTATCCTTTCTCTTTATGGTTGGTAGGTAGTTTTCTCTGTGCAGCAGAAGCCTTTGGTTTGATGGAGGGGATGGATGCTTGGATTTGTTTTAGAAAAGCTCATCTAGACTGTAGTGTGGAGATGGCTTTGAAGAGGGTGGGAAGGGAAGCAAGGAGACCAGTTAGGAGCTCAGAGCGGCGTGGTGGAAGTGGAGATGGTGACAAGTAGATGGATTTGGCAGGTTGGATCAAAAGAACCTGCTGGTGGATTGACTGTGGGGCGAGGGGCCTCGCCTCTTGTGGATCAGTTATGATGTACTTTCCCTGCTGTATTGTCCTCATCTATGAATTGTTTGTTCTGCCTCCAGAGACCTCTGCCTTCAAAAATGAGGTAAAAGGCAAATAAAAATTGGGGAAAAGCTAATGTCCTTAATGCAGAAAGTGCTTTTATAAATTATTTAAAAAAACAAAAACAAAGGAACACATCAGTGTAAGAATGGGCAAAGAACTTGGAAAGACACTTCAGAATAATAGGTAAACAAAGTCGTCAGCATATTCAGTCTCACCAGTAATCAAAGAATTGCAATTTTTAAAAAAGATACCGTTAATGAAAACCGTCAAAAGAAAAAAAAAGAATAAGTATTGGCAAGGGTGTAGGAAAAATTGTCATATGCTCCCTGGAGGGTAATTTGGCAATATACCTTAAAACCATAACAACGTATGTGTCCTCTGATGCAGCAATTCCGCTTCTAGAAATGTGGACTCAGGAAGCATCTGATAGGCAAGCCGTAAGCATCAGAATGCCCATTACAGCACTGTTTCTAATACAGGGCACATTGGCCACACCATAACTGTCCACCAGGAGGAACTGGTTAAAATAAGGTTTACCCGTGCTTAGCACAAGGTCAGACATGCAGAAAGGGCTCAGTAACTATACTGCAGCTGAATTTTAAAAATAAAAAATTTTGGTCAATGAAGCTAAGTGTTTTCATGGAGTTAACATAGTTCAGATTTCGCCTTATGACGAGGCAAAAAGAGATTGTGTGTCCAGGAATGAATTCCTTTTTTAAAGAAGGGACTGTGTATGCTGTGTATTCTGTAAGTATCCTTTTGAAGAAAGATAGGTTGAAGGAAGACTTGCTGGCCCAGTGCCACGTTCTTTTAAATATCCTCAGCAACAGCAAATCTTTGTCTTTCGAGGGGTAGATCTGATTTTTTTGGAAACAGCCAAAATTCATTTGGAGCCAAGTCTGGTGTGTCTGTACATGTGACTGTCTATCACCTTGTTGCAAAAAGGATTTAAAGCAGCTTACCAAAAAGCATACGGTACAATAAGATAAAAGCATAAATACTTGAGGAAATCTGGGGAAAGAAGAAAATAGGATGACTGTTGGAGTGAAGAGGGTAATTGAGTTAAGTAATGCTGTTCAGGATTTAAAAAGAAGTCCTACCCTCAAGTAGTGATGAGTTTGAGCAGTTCTCAATGGGGAGTGACAGAAATGTTGTGCAAATGGCAGCATTGTGTTCATATGTGCTGTATTAGTCGGGATGGGTTAGGATATGCTGCTGTAACAAACAACCCTCAGGGGTTAAAACAACACAGGTTTGCTTCTTTCTCGTGCTGCAAGTCTGTTGCAAGTTGGTTTGGGGCTGCAAGACCCTCCAGGACCCAGGATGATGGAGTAACCACTAACTGGAATCTTGCCAGTGACCGTGTTAAACAGCACGTGGTTCTTAAAGCTTCTTCTTGGAAGTGACACATGACATTTGTGCTCATATTTCATTGACTAAAGCAGAGCCACACCTAACTTAAAGTGGTTGGGAAAACGCAATCCTACCTCGTGCCCAGAAGGAGAAAAGGAGGAAGCTGTCTATATGCGGACAGCTCCGTTGACCACCACATGTGTACTCACTCAGGGATGCCCCAGTTCTGGTCCCTTTCAGTCTCAGTATTTTACGGCCCTACCTAGAGCAGTGCTTCTCAAACTGCTTTCAGTGCTTCTAAAGCAACATGAGTTCCCTGGATCTTGTGGGATACAGATTCTGGCTCAGTAGGTCTGGGATGGGCCCGAGATTCTGCGTGTCTGACGAGCTCCCAGTGCTGCAAGGACTTGAGCCGCAGCGCAGGCCTCAGCAGGTGCCCTTAGCTCCTGAGAGCCAGGATGAACTTGTTTTGTTCTTTTGAATCAGCTTCCCCCTCCCTCAAGCTATCCTGGCATCTCCCACACTGCAGGGCACACTGCTACATACTTGGCTTACACTTGGCCTGATCCCACACTTCCTATGATTTTTTTCTTTGCATTAAATACACCTGTCACAACTTTTGGTTCAACAAAAACAAATATTTATATTTGAGCACTTACTATACGCCAGGTTCTCCGCGAGGCTCAGCGGATACAGCCAAGACAGGGAGCTGAGGTTAGCAGCCCTCAGGATGTGCTGTCCCTTCCAGGGTGACTCTGGCAGGTGACCTCTCTAAGAGACTTCAGTTTGACCCTTGTTCTGTTGCACTGAAAGCCCTTCCAGACATTTAGCATCCAATTGTTCTTTCTCAGATGCCTTAATTCCTCCTCTTTTCTCATTTGCTTGTCAAATGCACCAGAACTCCAGGATTTGTCAACAAAAAACTAATTAAGTTGTAAAAACTCTTTAGAGATGATATTTTAAAAATTCTACAGAAATAAGTCCTTGTCCTAATTTAATCATGACAGAGGATCCTTATTTTAGCAGTGGCTCATGGAAAGTGTCATCGAGGCATTTGTTTTTGGTTCGTAATATAATTTAGAAATAGAAATAGGAAGTTGGAGTCTATGGTTCTCATTTAGCAAGTGTTTTATTGATAAATAGCTACAAGCCTTTGTTGTGCTTGGAGTGAAAAATAAAACTGCTGTTTTTGATAATCAAGGACATACTCAACACAAGATCCACTCATGTGTTAGTCAGTCTAGTATTTTCATATTATGAAGAAGGTTCTGGATTCCTGGGGCCTGTCTCCTCGTGTTGGCACATGGAACCTGTCTGTACATCATGACTGTGCAGGCTGTTAAGACCAGCACTTCTCAAACATTAACGTGCATGCAGATCACATGGGGCTCTTGTTGAAATGCAGATTTGGATTTAGTAGGACTGGGGTGGGGCCCAAGACTCTGCATTTCTAACCAGCTCCCAAGTGATGCCGATGCTGCTGGTCTGTGGTCCGTGGTCCACAATTTGAGTAGCAAAGCATTTGAGTACCCTAAGGGGTTTTTAAGTTTGCAAGTCATGATTAAATCCTGGAATTAGATTGGATTTAGTTTACTTTTCTTTAGTGGATTATGTGAGGTTTATGTGAGGCTACTCAGGGTCATGGAAAGAACACAGGTTTTGGAATTGGCCTTCTCTTTGAGTCTGTTTAATCTGAAGACAGAGATATGGAGGTGGTAAAAAGGTAGGATGGGGGAGGGTGGCGGCTGGTGTTCCTATTTGCCCAGAGGGCTTTCTCGATCACCACGTGGAGGTGGAGCTCAGGAATGCTCTACTGGGGCCAGGACCAGAAGAAGCTGGCTGTGGAAGAAGAAAGGCTGAGGGGCCGAGTGGTGAGTAGCATGAGCATGACAGCCCCAGGGTCTTGACTGCGGTATGAACATAATGTCAGAGAGAGAGCCCGGGATGGTCTTGCCACATACCAACAGTGTTAGGAAATCCGTGCTATTTATCAGTCCAAGGGGGTGCTGGGTGCCCTGTGTGGCTTGGTTTCTGGGCTGGAATGTGAGCCGCACAGCTAACCCCGGGGTGGACGGCTTGGACTGTGTTCAAGGGCAGGGGCAGGACCTCCCCCGATGTGGGCTGCAGAGGGTGGGGCAGGAGTGTGGCAGCTCTGGGTTTAAATCCTGGCTCAGCCCCTGCTGCCTGTGAGACTCTGGGCAACTTGCAGAATCCTTCTAAGTTTCTTAGGGCTCCTGTGAGGGTCACCAGCACCTTGGACACACTCTGTCAATGGAGTTCACATCCCACGTGTTCTGGGGATCATGCCAAGTTGAATGCTGCGAGCTGCCAGTTAACTGGGGCTTCCACTGTGGGGCTGCCTCTGAGGTCATAGTGCAAGACTGTCCCTTCTGACCCGTGTGCACAGATCACCTGGGCATCCTATTAAATTCAGATTCAGATTCAGAAGGTCTGGGGTGGGTGCGAGAGTCTGCATTTCTAACAAGCTCCCAGAAGATGATGCTGCTGCTGGTGTTGGGCCCACTCTTTGAGTAGCAAGACTGTAGAGCACTTTTTGGGGGGTTTTCAGGACACAGGTTCTACTAATTAAAGCAAGTCGCGCTGCGGCTGCTGGCCAGTTCTAGTTGATTTGAAACTGCTGCCTAATGGTTGCTGTTGCTTGGGCCTGGCTAATTAGTCTTAATTGCTTCTTACCTGGGTCTGATGGGCCTCTGACTGCCCCGACCCTCCCAGAAGAGGCTCTTCTTGTAATGAGGAAAAGGTTGTTTGTCGGGTGAGGTGAAATGCAAGAGGTTGCTGAAGGACTTGAGCATTCCTTTTCATCTTTGCCTGGTCCTGGAGCAAAGGAAAGGTTTGTTTCAAGGGGCTGGGTGGAAATTCTCTTTTTAAAGTGTTGCTGTGGGGCTCAGAAGCTAATCCTGGGCTGGTGTTCTAGGGCTTGAAGCTGGAGATGGTGGTAGCGCCACAAAGCAGGCGGCTCCTGCAGCCCCTGGATGGAACCCTCAGGTCTGCACCGCTCCAGACTTGACCTCTCTCTTCTTCTCTTGCTGGGATTACTGCCCTGGCCCCTAACAGCAGTGGCCACCGCCTTTATCCCTTGGTGATGTCCATTCTGCGTAGTAACGCACATTGATTTTTCTAGCCAGTATCTGATCACGGAATGCTCCTGTGTAAGACCTTCCGTAGGTTTTTCATTGCCTTTAAAGTATAAAATGCCTTAGCTTTGTGTGCAAGGTCATTCATGACCTGGCCTCTGCCTGCCTTCTCAGCTGCATATTTAGCCATTTCTTCACGTGCATAATGTTATCAAAACCACTTGGAACCCCCTGATTCTGGGATGCAACTTTGCTTTCTCGTGCTGTGTCCTTGCACAGGGCGTTTCTTCTCCCAGAAGTAACCTTCCTCCCCCATCCGCTTTTTTACTCCCACTGCTTTTTCTTTTTATTTTAACGGCTCTATTGAGATATAACGCACATACCATTGAAAGTGTGCAATTCAGTGATTTTTTTAGCATATTCATGGAGTTGTGCAACCATTATCGTGGTCAATTTTAGAGCGCTTTCATCACCCCTTCCCCATTAGCAGTCACTCCCCATTTCCTGCCAACAGTCCAGCCCTAGATGACCACTGATATACTGTCTGTCCTATTCTGGACATTTCATATAAATAGAATCATATAATTTGTGGCCTTTTGTGCCTGGCTTCTTTCACTTTGCATAATGTTTTCAAGATTCAGCAATGTTGTAGCATAAATCAGTACTTCATTCCTTTTTATGGCTGAATAATATTCCATTGTATGGATATGCATACATTTATTTATCCATCGGTTGATGGACATTTGGGTTATTTCTCCTTTTTGGCGGTTATGAATAACACTCCTACGAATGTTTGTGTACAAGTTTTTGCATGGACATATGTTTCAATTCTCTTGGGTATATGCCTAGAAGTGGCATTGCTGGGTCATATGGTAACTCTGTGTTTAATAATTTGAGAAACTGCCCGACTGTTTTCCAAAGCAACGACACCGTTTTACGATCCTGCCAGCAATGTATGAGAGTTCCAATTTCTCTGTCTCCTCACCAACACTTGTTATTATGTGTCTTTTTCGTTATAGCCATGCTGGCGGATGTGAAAAGGTATCTCATTGTGGTTTTGGTGTGTATTTCTCTGATGAATAATGATATTGAGCATGTTTTCATGTGCTTATCGGTGGTTTGTGTATCTTCTTTGGAGAAATGTCTGTTCAGATCCTTTGCCCATTTTTAACTGGGTTATACATTTTTTTTTGGCTATAGTCTCTTTTCTCTTTAGCCAGACGAACTTGTTCTCATTTCTTGGCTTTGGCGTTAATCTCCTGGGAAGGCTCTGCTGACACAGCTCCCTGCATCCTTCTAGACCTCATGGCGCTCACCCCTCTGTACTGGAACTGTCTGTGCCCTCACTACATCGTTGATTTTTCGAGGTCAAGGATTGGGTCTCTGATCTTTATAGACTTAGCCCTTAGCACACAACCAGGCATAGGCACCTGATTGAAAAAATAAAGGACCATAGTTCAGTCATTTCAACTATAATAACACTGATGAATACAAGATTCTGCCATGATTGTTATTTGGCTTCACATTGGAAAAAAAGAAACAGTAAAGAGTTTGCAGAGTGACACTCTGACAGAACCCCTGTTCCCCACCCAGGCACCTTACCCATATGGCTGTGGGTAACAGGAGAGATTGAGGAAGAGAGTGTGCTGACTCGGAGCAGAACATCCCCGGTGTGGGAGCAAATAACCCGGATTACATGAAGTAGGATTGTCATCTTGTATGCAAAGGGCAGCCACCCATTATTATTTCCTGCTGGAGAGAAAAACAGGTGTTGAGGAAATCGACCTCCCTTGGGACCCTTTGGTTACTGGGTCACTCCTGGAATCCTGGAATGGGAGTGTTCTCAGTTCCTGGGCAGTCTGCTGTAACTGTGTTCAGAGCTGATCAGACCTGGGTTTGGGTGCTGGCTCTATGAGACTGCAGGCATGTTTCTTACCTGACCTTGGACCTCAGTTTCCCTGTCTTTAAAATGGGGATAATAAGGCCCATATCAGAGGATCATCGTGAAAGTTAGAATTGTCTCCCTTAACGTCAGTGCTCCGCAGAGTGCGTGGTGTTGGCTCAGTGTGTGCCAGCAGCTGCTGTGGTTCTTTCTTGTTTCCCGTCCATCACTCAGAGCACTGGCCATTGTTATTTGCTTTTTTTAAGTCAAAGAGACCTGCTTCCCTGAGAGTCACTCCAGACCTCTTGGTCACCATTTCTGGTGGTGACCTGGTCTTCCTGGCTCTGGTCTCCTCAACTCAGTTTCCATCTTGGGTCTTCCAAGTCTTTCTGTCGGGTTTAGCATCATCACTGACGATGTGTTTGCCCAGGAAGTCACGGCCCTTCTGTGGATTGATCTTCAGGTTTGTCGTGGTGTATTTAGACCACAAACTTAAACCAGAAATTCATTTTTTTTTTTTTTTTTTGGCGAGGAAGGTTAGCTCTGAGCTAACACCTGTTGCCAATCTTCTTCTTTTTGCTGAGGAAGATTGGCCCTGAGCTAACATCTGTGACCATCTTCCTCTATTTTGTACATGGGACACTGCCACAGCATGGCTTGATAAGTGGTGCGTAGGTCCGTGCCCGGGATTGGAAACCGTGGACCCCGGCTGCTGAAGCGGAGCCTGCAAACTTAACCACTATGCCACTGGCCCGGTCCCCAGAAATTCCTTTTCTGAAATGTCACAGTTGTCTGAATTCCTTCCATCCAGACCCTCCTGGTGTATGAGAAACCTCCCTGGGTGTGATCAAGATTAGAATCTTAACTACAGGTCAGTAATTAAGGGGAATCTTATCTCCGAGCATGTGGCAGATAAACCAGCCTGTAAACGCAGATTTTTCTGCAGAGGATAGCATCCAGAGGCCCCTGAGGTGTCTTTCTGTCGTGGGCAGTATACTGCTCAGAGCGAGGGTGAGGGCCCTCCTCTTGTTTGGGATCACAGACCTGTGGATATTTTCTGGTGGAAGTGTTTTGTGACATGGCAAAGGGGACGTTGATTCCTTCTTTCAGCTAGCCAGCTGCTGAATTTTCGAGCACCATAGGAGGTTCTTTGGGGGCAGGAGGGCACCACACTAGTGGGAAACGCTGCCTGTGTCGCAGTTCCCATGTGCCCTGGCCCTATAATCTGGCCCTTCAAGGTGCCACCAGCAGGGCTTTCTGCTCGTCCTTTGTCTCAGCCCTCCCCCTCCCCCCTGTTAAAAAAGTCTTCCCTCGGGGCTCACGACAACCTACCCAGAGGGCAGGGAGGCTCTTAATGTTTCTGACTCCCTGCTTTGAAAAGAGGAGGCAATCTTTGGTCTTGGTGGGTAGAGGGGAACAGTGGCGCCGATCTTACAAAGGGGTCTGCTTGCCACTCTGGCCAGATGCCTAATGCATGCTGATTAGGAATTGGGGATCAGAGAGACAGCCGGGGTTTGTGGATGTTCATGGGGAGAAGAGGGGTATGCGGTCGGTGTGGCTGCAGAGATCTTGATAAAGTTTAGAATTTCAGATGGACTTTCTCACCTCACCCAGGAGAAAATGGTCAGAATGAAAATCTAGCCGGGCTTCTTCCTCATGTACGCAGAGTCCTCTGAGCGAATTTGGTGTGTGGGGAGCCCTGCCATTTGGGGAGCTATTGGGAGTGGGGCTTGGCCAAGACATTCCCAGGCACTCTGGGGGAACTGTAGAGCCAGCTCTGCCCTGAGCCCCTGGCCTGAGAGGCAGCTATGCTGGAGCGTGGATGGGACGCTGGGAGTCAGAGCTTGCCTGAGGTGCCCCAGTCTCCCAGACCTGCTGTTCCTGGTGCTGGCTCAGGAGGTCTGGACATAAGAGCTGCTCTTCTGGCTGCACAACCCTCCAGTGGTCTGTGGCGTGGGCCCTTGGTCACTCCTTTTTTTTTTCAGCGTGACGCCAGGGGACTCCTCCAGGAAACCCTAGGGCTTGTGGGGCGCAATTTGAAAAGCCTAGTGTTAGTGTCGCTAAATGCTCACGTTCCTCTCTGCCTGTGAGCACTGCTTTAGGGGGTGCCGAATGCCAGTGCCATTCCGGTTTGATTCCAGATGGCTTGCCAGGGGTGGCTGGGGTGCTTTATTATTAGTCTGGGGGAAATGATTTCTCCTCCGAGAAGCAGTAGAAGGTGTAAATTATGCTTCACTGCCAATCATCAAGACTATATATATATTCAGCTACAGCTACAAGTCTCTTGCAAATGAGGACTGATGTGAGATGCGAGCAAGTTGGAAAGGGTTACAATGCAGACATGCGGCTGGCGTGATTGATAATCACAGTCACCTGTACCAGGTTTTCTCATTGCTTGATGGGGGAGCGGAAAGAGCCACAGTTGTTCTTGGGGGCCTGTACCCCACGTGAGAAGCCTGGAGGGCAGTGGTTTGAAGGTGACCGACATCCCCCTGGGAGTGGACATGTGTTCCATTAAGCTAGTCCTTAGTAAATATTCCTTGTATTTCCACTGAGCCAGGAACCCCTGGCTTAGGGCTGGTGTCCACTCTTGCCTAGCCTCACACGGCCGTCTGGCCATCCGTGGTGTCCTCCTATACCCTGAGTGCTACAGAGTCGTCTCCACTGGCTCCCATCGCCTGAGTGTCTGGCGCTCCTTGTTGGGCTGACATGGGCCTGCACAAACCGCCCTAGGCCCCTCACGTGCCCTGTCCTGGCACACACCTTTATGCCTTTGTGCCTTTGCTGCTGCCTCTGTCTGCAGTCCCTTCCCCCTCATGCCTGCCTCAGGAATGATCCAGACCCAGGCAGGGAAGGCCTTTGACCTCTCCTCAGGCAAGTTGGTCACTCTTCCTCTGGCTTCCATAGGACCCCCCCACCCCCACCCCCACCACTGAGACTGCACGTACCACGTTGACTGCCATGACTTGTTTATATGACTGGTTCCCCCACTGCACTCTGAGCTCCTCCAGGGCAGGAAACCAGCTTCATAAATCTCTGCAACTGACCTGGCCTGGCACAGTGCTTGGCATCTCTGAGGTCTGGCTCAATAAGTATTTGATGGCTGGATGAATGGATGGATGAATTAAAGAGGATAAAGAGAGAGCTTGCCTTAGAGAATTGGGCACCTATTGCTCTGATTTTGGCTCATGGCTTAGCCAGCCTTTTCCCAAAAAGGCTTGAATGGCCTTGTCATGAGGTGAAGTTTGGGGTCATGGAAGGCCAACGTTGGAAGGCGGGGAGCCGGGTCAGCTCAGAGTGCTAAACATCAAAGTAAGGCCACTGGATCCTGGAGAACAAGGGCCCTTGGGCCACAGCACAGGACACCCGAGAGTGGAAGGGTGAGAGGCGAGCAGGCGTCGCGTGGCCTGGTCCTCTCTCCCCGTCCTACTTCTTAGCGGGGCTGCTGCAGGGACACTTGGGTACAGCCAAGGGCGCCGTGGACAGGAGCCCTGGATTCTAATTGTAGGACTGCCGTCCCCCCACCTCTTGGCTCTTTGGCCTTGCAAAATTCATGTAAAATCTCTGACCTTCCGTTTCTTCGTTTGTCCGGAAGAGACATGATGCCCATTCTGCTGCCTCCTGGGATCTTCAAGGTGATAGTGGATGTGAACATGCTTTAAATTCAGGGGTGAGCTGATGAAGAATGCCAGGCCTGTTAGGAGAGGCTGTGCGGCAAGTGGGGGCAGTTGGGGTGTCGAGTGCTTGTGGACCCGGCCGTCCTGACCCTCCCAGGTGGCCTTGTCCCAACCGCTCAACTCTCAGCCGTGGTCCTGCTTTCCCCACTGGACCTTTTGAACTTGCTTCTGAGGCCGCCTCCTGGGACCTTCTCGTCTAAAAGCTGTTGAAATTCTTGTTCCAGACAAACTTGAACCACTTGGAGTAGGAGTTCTGTTGGCCTCATGGCCTCGTTTATCTTTCCCTGTGGCCTTCAATTGGGCCTCTCTGAGACACCAGGCGTGTTCTAGGCCCTGAGGATGCCTCCGAGAACCACACTGACTGGACAGGACTCACAGGGCCCTGTGGTCAGAGAGCTCGTTGTCCATGGGGAACCCGGTGAGTGGCCAGAGAGAGATGCCCAGTGCAGTGAGGGGCCCTGGAGGCAGTCCAGGGCAATGGGAGACTTGGGACCTGTGATGGGCTGAATTGTGTCCCCCCAAATTCATATGCTGCAGTCCTAACCCCCAGTACCTCAGAATGTGACTGTAGTTGAAGTGGATACTTAAAAAGGTAATTAAGTTAAAATGAGGTCATATGGGTGTCTTATAAGAAGAGGAGATCAGGACACAGACACACGGAGGGAAGACCACGTGAAAACACATGGCCATCTTCAAGCCCAGGAGAGAGGCTTCAGAAGAAACCAGCTTGCTGACACCTCGATCTCGGACGTCTACCCTCCAGAACTGTGAGACAACAGGTTTCTGTTGTGTAAGCCACCGGGTCTGTGGTACGTTGTCCTGGCAGCCAGAGCAGACTCACACGGGGCCCTGAACCGGATCAGGGTCAGAGACTTAGTTATGTAGTTCTGTTTGGGATTAACACCTTGAAAAAAACAGGGGCACTGTGCTCATCCCTGTTTGTCTCCTGCTTAACCCGTGTCCCTAGCTAACAGCCGTGTCCCATTACCGTGTGTCTCCTCCGTCAGAATGTGAGCCCCACGAGGGCAGAGCTGTGTGTCTGGCTTGTTCCCTGCAGGGGCCCTTGGAACCAGGGGATGCCCAGATATGCACTGGGACGTGCCTTCTGGATGAATTCTGTCTGAAACAATGGCCTGAAGTCAAATTCCTCACTCTGGGCCTAAATCCAGAATTTTTAATTAAGCTGGTTTTCCACACCCAGGGCTCGGCTCGGAGCTCACCCTGCTGAGTGACTTGTTTCTACGACTGTGTCCCGTATGTCTCTCTAATCTCTGCCCAGCCACCAAATGTGATTAAAATGTGTTAAAAATCAGACAGAAAGGTTCATTTATTAGTTTTGGTTCAGCTTAGTGGGTGGAGCCACAGATGATGTTAACCTGGGTTAGACCAGCTGAGGAGTTTGAACGCCATTGCCCCCCAGGGGGTTAACTCAGTCAGGTGGCATTGATCCCTGCAGCCCTCCATTGAGGCATCCTGTTACCTCTCAGCGTAAGAGGAGAGGTCTGCTATATACGGCAGATCCCCCCCTGCTCTGATGTGTAGAGAGGGTCCCTGATTTGGGGAAACTCATGATTTGCCTAAGAATCTGTGGCTACTTCCCATTCTTCCTACTTTACGTCCAATTTTCTCTTCATTCCCTCCTCTTTTTAAAAAAATTGTGGTAAAACTCACATAACAAAATTTGCCATTTTAACCATTTAAAAATATACAATTCAGTGACAGTACATTTACAGTGTTGTGCAACCATCACCACTATCCAGTTCTAGAACATTTTCATCACCCCATAAAGAAACTCCGTACCTATTAAGCAGTCACTCTCTATTTTTCTCCCCACCACCCCCAGCCCCTACCAACCACTAATCTGTTTTCTATTTCTATGCATTTGCCTATTCTAGGCATTTCATATAAACAGAATCATATAATACGTGACCTTTTGTGTCTAGTTTCTTTCACTTAGCATAACGTCTTCACACTTCTTCCATGTTGTGGTGTGTGTCAGGACTCCATTCCTTTTTATGGCTGAGTAATATTCCATTGTATGGATATACCACATTTGCTTATCCATCTGTCAGTTGATGGACATTTGGGTTGTTTCCACATTTTGGCCGTTGTGAATAGTATTGTCCACTTCCTCTGCTCTCTCTAGTTCTGTCTCCAAATGCTGCCTCTAGTCGTCCGTCGAGTTACTGGTAGTTAACTGGTAGCTGACATGGGTTACTGGTAGTGGAAAATGCACTTATGAAATGAGAAGGCAGGTTCACAGTCCTAGCTCTCACTCCATGTGTGAGATTTTGTCAAGCCTCAGTTTGTTCGTTTCTGAAATGGGTGTAGAGTTCCCTGCCTTCCTTACTCAGCCCTGCAGAATGTTGTGTGAGGCACAGATCACAGATGTGAGTTGAAGCCCTTCATCAGCAGGAAAGTCAGATGTCAAATGATAGTTATTTCTGTTCCTCATTTTTCCTTTGATTTTTCTCACTTTCTGTTTTTCCCTCTGCTTCCTCTTTTCTCCTTTTGCTTATGGCTGCATTTGAATTCCCTTTTCCTTTCTTCTTGCCTCTTTCTTCAGACGGCCTGGGGACGTAGTAGGTGGTATTCTGTACGATGGGTACTGGCGGTGAACAGGATGATGGGATGTCGTGTGGGGCATCCGTGGGAAGGGCGGGACAAGTTGCATGGGAAGGCGGTTGGCACACTGGTTGAGTGATGGGGTGAAGTCAGCCATGGCTGGACCTGAGCAGGCAGAATGTGGCTGCCATGGCCCTGCCATTCCATCTGGGTTGGCTCTGGAGGCCTTTTGCAGTAGCCAGATTGATGGATACTTAGGCAGATATTAGAATCCAAATGAGCAGACCCAAGGGACACTGCGGGGCAAGCGGCAGCTGGAGGTGTGTGCTTTTCTTGGTATGTTGCTTCGCAGATGCTAACTCTTCTGCAGTCCTGTGCGTGTTGTTTTCCCAGCTGAAGTGTAAGCTGCTTGAAGGCAAGGGCGATGACTGTCTTTTATTTCTCCCTGTTGTGCTTACTCATGGTGCCCTTCACAGTTCTGAACATAAATGGGGTTGAATATTTGTGACAACAACTTCATCTGTTTACTGCTATCGTGGTTACAGAGGGCTTTCACGTAGGATTTCTCCTTCATCTTCTCAACAGCCTGGTCAGGTGGATTCCGTTTCTCGAATAAACAAGCTTAAGGCTCAGAGAGGTTAAGGAACTTGCTCAGGACACACAGCCAGCGAGAGGTGCAGCTGGGCTCCCTGCTTGGAACCAGCGCTCTCCACTGCTTCCCCTCCCTCGCGGGGAATTTACAGCAGATAAGAACCACGTGACGGTGCTTATTTAGGGAGACAGGAAATGAATCCCTGTGCAGTTGGACCTCGCTCATTTTGGAGATTTTCTTTTAACATCTCAGAATTTTCAAGTCCAGAAGTTCTGTAGAAGTTGCAGGTGGTCTTTGCTATTACTCAATAGATTCCTCTTTTCTCGACAAACTTCAGAGAAGCTTCAAGGAAAGCCGATTTCCTGCTAAATTGGGATGTTCCTCATTTGCTACCAGAGGGTCTGATTTCAGGAACTGTTGTCATTCTTGGTGACAGGCGCGGAGCCAGCTCAGAACGAGGTTGCAGCTTGGAATTGGGTTCCGGCTTCCCTGGCAGGGCTCGGCGCTGGACGGCCTCACTGAAAAGTCTGGCTCCAGCTGGGGCTGGCGGGAGGGACGGCGTGTTGGAGAGAGTGAGCCTGGGGAACGCTTGCCCGGAGGAAATTCGGTCAAGATGTTCGGTTTAACACCTCTGGTTTTCTTCCAAATCAGAAAAGGAAAAGAATCTGTCTTAAGGGATGAAGGAAGTTTGAGGGTTTTCCGTGAGTGGAGCTCAGAGCTTGATGGATCCTGGATTCTACAGAGAGAAAAATGGGTGCCTGGCAGCTAGGAGGGGCTTTTGCCCATGGCTGGGCCCTCGACAAACTGCTGAGCTTAGGAAACATATGCCACCGGTGGCATTTGCTGGCTCAGCCGCAGAAAGTGCCCGCTAGCCTTTGAATTGTTCAGGGATCTGTGCTGGCATTCTGTGTGCATGTGTTGGGGGAGAGGTGGTATTTTCAAGCTTAGAGACCTTCTCTGAGGGGACAGAACAGCTGGGTATAAGATATAAGGTTAAAAGGGCACTTCCTTCACGCTGGAACCCTTTGGCACATCATCAAGATAAGGCATTCGTTCACTCTGAAAGCTAAGCGCCTCCAGTGTGCAAGGCCCCATCTCAAAGCTGGAGACAGAGTAGTGAACAAAGCCGACAGACCTCCTTGTCCTCAGAGAGTTTACATCCTAGTTGAGGGCAACAGACAATAAATAAAACTAAGTAAACTGTAGTGATTAAGAAGACTTGTAATTTTAAGTGGGATGGGCAGAGAAGGTCTTAATAGGGCAGGACATCCGAGCAAAACCCTGGAAGATATGAGGGAGCAAGTGTGTGGATTTCTGAGAGAAGAGCATTCCAGCCAGAAGGCAGAGGGAGGAGCAAGTGCAAAGGCCCTGTGGCCTGAGCATCCCTGGAGTTCAGGAGCAGCAGTGGGGTCAGTGTGGCTGGGGCAAAGTGAGTGTGTGTGCAGTGGGGAGTATTGGAGATGGAGGCAAACAGGTGACTGGAGTGAGGGGTGGGAGGTTCCCAGGGCAGGAGGTCCTTGGATACTCATGATGGGCAGACAAACTCCATGTGCCAGGAGGAGCCATTGAGCAGAGGATTGATGTGCCCTGACTTTGTGAGGATCACTCTGCTGCTTTGTTAAGAATGGATGTGGGGGATGCTGGTGGATCGTGGAGAGCAAGGGTGGAAGGAGGGAGATGCGTAGAGAGATTATGGCAGTAACATAGGTGAGAGATGATGGTGGCTTTGACCAGGGTAGTAGATGTTGACGTAGTTGAAACAGTTGGATTTTGGGTATATTTTGAAGGTAAAACCAATGGGATTTGGTGATGGATCGGATGTGTAAGGTTTGAGAGAGAACTTGAAGATGGTTTCAAGGTTTTTGGTTTAAGCAGCTGGAAAGAAGGAGCTGGTATTAAATGAGAAAGTGAGGGCAGGAAGATGTGGGTTTTGGGAGGATGTCAAGTTTGTCTTGGCATGTTCAGTTTGAGCTTCCTATATCTGTTCAAGTAATGATATCAAGAAGGCATTTGGAGAGGTGATGCTTGAGTTCAGGGGCAAGTCAGCTGCAGCTGTATTTTGAAGTCATTCTGATGTAGATGGTCTTCAGGCTGCCACACTGGATGAGCTCACCTAGGGAGTGGGGTGGATAGAGAAGAGAAGAGGGCCAGGAACGAGCCCGGAGGCATCCCACAGGGGGTGAGGAGGAAACCAACCACAAAGGAGAAGGTTCAGCCCAGGGGTGGGAGGAAAACCAGGATACCAGAACCATCTCTCATTGGGCTCTGAGAAGGCAGCTTGGAGTCCCTGGGACATCGGGAACTCTCAAGAATTAGACAACACCAAGGCGGACTAGGCGCACCCCAAACAATGTCTGGGATAAGGCTTGCAGTTACAGGACAATTCGGATTTTCTCCTGTTGTCTGCATCCTTTCACTATACACATAGACACATGAGCATGGCTAACGGCCATGTCTGCATTTCCCTAACCCCACCAGGGCCTCACTGGCAGTCCCATCCACAAATAGTTTGGGGAAGGAGATGCTGTCTCACTGTTTCATGTGGTGCTGGGAAGAAGTTTTTTAAGTATTAATTTTTAATCACACACATAACATATGAGTTAAACTGTACATCCGTGATGGGGAGGAGAGAATTGGTTCTGAGATGGCAAAAATATCCTAGGTCTTACCAGTGGTTTGTGGCCCTCCAAAGGGTCACAGTACACGTCCAGATCAACAGTGTATCTGTGGTATTCACATTTCATTGGAGTGGGGGGGGGGTGATTAGGACAGACGGGTCTTCAAAGACGTCATCCTCCTTAGAGAGGGTGATCATGAAAACAAGGGTGAGAAACTGGAATTAGATTGAAGCCGTCTTTGATGACTTCCTCAGCCCCTTGTGGAAATATATCCTAATGATTTGTGGGTCTAGTTCTTTATTTTTATGTTTTTTGGTGAGGAAGATTGGCCCTGGGCTAACATCCGTGCCCATCTTCCTCTAGTTTATGTGTGAGACGCCTGCCACAGCGTGGCTTGATAAGTGGTATGTAGATCCGTGCCTGGGATCCAAACCTACAAACCCCAGGCCACTGAAATGGACCAAGTGAACTTAACCACTATACCACCGTGCCGGCCCTGGTTCTTATTTTAAATAAATAACGAGAATGTATTATTTCTTATTTTTTTCACTCAATAATTATACCTTGAAGATATTTTCTTGTTTGCTCATATTCATCAATGGTTATTTACAACAGCTGTATGATATTCTATAGTATGGATGTAGCATAGTTTATGTTGTATTGATGGATCTTTAGAGTGTTTCTAAGTTTTTCTTTCTCTCCTCTCCCCCCCTTTTTTTGCTATTGAAAATACCATGGTTGGGCCGGCCCCGTGGCTTAGCGGTTAAGTGCGCGCACTCCGCTGCTGGCGGCCGGGGTTCGGATCCCGGGCGCACACCGACGCACCGCTTCTCCGGCCATGCTGAGGCCGTGTCCCACATACAGCAACTAGAAGGATGTGCAGCTATGACATACAACTATCTACTGGGTCTTTGGGGGGAAAATAAATAAATAAATAAAATCTTAAAAAAAGAAAATACCATGGCAGTGTCCATTTTTGTACACGTGCCCTGTTTGATGACTCTTTCTGGAGGGTAGCAGAAGAAGAGGACTTTCTGGGTGGTAGGGCCAGTGGTCCTCTGAACAGGCTGAAGTCCTAGGGATGCGAGATGGAGAAGGGACGGCATCTCATGTTTGCTGAACGCACTGCTTACTTCTGGCTCCATAACAGGCCCTTGGGGAAGTGTTGTCTCCTTAATCTTTATGACTTCCACAGAAGACAGGTCTTTTTCTCATGCCATGAGAACACTAAAGTTTAGAGAGGTGGAGTAACTTGCCGGAGGTTACACAGCAGGTGGTGGGAGAGTGAAGACCTGGAGCCCGGTCCCTGCCCGCAGTGCATGGGCTGGCTTGTGAGAGTGACCCAGGTCCTTCGGTCTTTGATTGACTGTGCCTGGGGGCTGCCCCAGGTGGTGGCTCCCGGTAGGCTCCGTCCTGGCTTTACCAATACGCTAGTCTTTTTTATTTGGTTCAGGGTTTCTTATTTTTCAAATATTAGAGTGCTTGAGGTTGTTTTTATTATCCTGTGTTTTCACCGATTAAGCAGAATAGGCAAAAATTTTCTTTAAAAAAATTAGTTCACTATATATTACGTAAAAAAGCAGGCTACAAAACATGTACAATAAAATTCCAAATTTGTGTAAAAAAAAGATGTGTGTGTGCATAGAAAAGAAAGTCTAGAAGAAGATTTGTCAAAATGCAATGATAGTTATTGCTGGGGGAAAGGATTATAGGAACGTA
The DNA here is from genome assembly GCF_020826845.1 of Diceros bicornis minor. NCBI lineage: Eukaryota > Metazoa > Chordata > Mammalia > Perissodactyla > Rhinocerotidae > Diceros > Diceros bicornis. Next base: position 8,596,082 of record NC_080757.1, read on the forward strand.
TGGTTGCTTTTTGGGGATTTCTCTCTCCTTGGTTAGCTTCTCTCCTGGATTTCCTTCAAATAACACGTATGAATATTGTAATTGGAGAAACACAATATATTATAGAAGAGAAGCGTCAATAAATATTTCGTTAAAAAGGAAAAGGAAGGTATGTCGAAGAGATAATCTGCACCCCCACGTTCATTGCAGCATTATTCACAATAGCCAAGACATGGAAACAACCTAAGGGTCCATCAGTGGATGAGTGGATAAAGATGTTGTGGTGTATATATGTATGTACGTATGTGTATTTATACAGAATATTATTAAGCCATAAAAAAGAAGGAAATCCTGCCATTTGCAACGACATGGATGAATCTTGAGAGCATTATGGTAAGTGAAAAGTCAGAGAAAGACAAATACTGTATGATCTCACTTATATGTGGAACCTAAAAAAAAAACTCCAAAAACTACACTCATATAAAAAGAGATCAGATTTGGGGGTGGGGAGGGAGAATTGGAGGAAGGTAGTCAAAAGGTACAAACTTGCAGTTATAGGATAAATAAGTACTGGGGATGGAATGTACAACATGATGGCTGTAGCTAACACTGCTGTATGGTATATTTGAAAGTTGTGAAGAGAGTAGATACTAAGAGTTCTCAGGAGAAGGAAAAAAAATTTTCTTTTTTTTTTTTTGTATTTGTATGAGATGCTAGATGTTAACTAAACTTATTGTGGTAATCACTTCACAATATATAAAGTCAAATCATTATGCTGTCACCTTAAACTTATACCGTGCTATATGTCAACTATATCTCAATAAAACTGGGAAAAAAATTAAAAGGAAGGAAACTAGAGAAAGAAAAGAGATTTCCCTAACTTGGTACAGTGAAAACTCTGGTGCCGACTTGTAAAATTTAAGTTCTCCCAGGGAGTGAGGTGAAGGAGTTCCCTTAGGGTCTTGGGCACAGGAAAGGAGCTAGTGGTTTGGGGTCTGTGTACTTCTGCTCTGCGAGGCTGGCTGAGGGCAGAATGTCCTTCCTGTGTCATAGCGGGGTGTCTGAAGCCCCTGGACGGGACAGGTGAAAGAGTGCCTGCACACTGGTGCAGCCACTGTGGGGAACAGTATGGAGATTTCTCAAAAAATTAAAAATAGAAATACCATATGATCCAGGTATTCCATTTCTGGATATTTATCCAAAGAACATGGAAACACTAATTTGAAAAGATCTATGCACCTCTATGTTCGTTGCTGCATTATTCACAATAGCTAAGACTTGGAAGCAACCTATGTGCTCATCAATGGATGAATAGATAAAGAAGATGTGTACACACACACACACACGCACACACAATGGAATAGTACTCAGCCATAAAAAGGACAAAACTGGGGCCAGCCCTGTGGCTTGGTGGTTAGGTGCGCGCGCTGCGATGCTAGTGGCCCGGGTTCGGATCCCGGGTGTGCATCGAGGCACCACTTCTCCGTCCATCCTGAGGCTGAGTCCCACGTACAGCAACTAGAAGGATGTGCAGCTATGACATACAACTATCTACTGGGGCTTTGGGGGGAAAAAATAAAATAAATAAAATCTTAAAAAAAAAAAAAGAAAAGGACAAAACTGTGCCATTTGCAACAACATGGATGGATCTTGAGGGTATTATGCTGAGCGAAATAAGTCAGATAGAGAAAGACAATTACCGTATGATTTCACTCATGTGGAAGATAAACAAACAAAGATAAGGCGAACAGATTGGTTACCGGAGGGGAAGGGAGTAGGGCGAGGGCAAAAGGGGTAAAGGGGCACATGTATATGGTGATGGATGGAAACTAGTTTGGTGGTGAACACGGTGTAGTGTATACAGAAGTTGAAATATAATGACATGCACCTGAAATTTACATAATGTTTTAAACCAATGTGACCTAATAAAAAATAAAAAAGAGTGCCTGATCAGGCTCACCCTGGGCCGAGAGCCACCCAGCAGGCTCAAATTTCACCCTCTGTGGGGCTGCAGTGGGAGGAGCTGGAGTTGGGGGGCTCTGTGTGGGAGGGGTAAGTGCAGTATAAAGATGTAAGCAGCGGACCCTTTGGTTGTATTTACTTTGGGGGTGCACTTCTGTTTTAAGATGTCCGGAGGGAAGAGAAAGAGGAAAGTCTGACATTTTAAAGGCACTCTTCACAAAAAGCCAACGTTTTTAAACTGGTGGACAACGCTTGCCTACATAATGAGCAATCTATAGCATTTGCTGGCAAAGGCGTAGCTAAGTAAAGAAGACGCTGTGGAGACCAGTGCGGCTACCACATTGGTGCCACGAGAACCCTTCAGTTGGGTGAGAACAAAGCTCCCGTGGGCTCCCGGCAAGCTGAGGGTGGCCGTCAGCGTGTGCTTTCTCCTCCTCCTCTGTTTTAGAAGCAGCAGGATGAAGTCATGGTACATCTCTAGGGAAACGTGACTTAAACCTTTTTTAGGGCACTTTTCTCCCAATAGAAAGACTAGTCAGGGCCATGTTTCTAATCCTGGCTGCACATTGGGAATCCTAACTGGACATAGATGTCCAGTCCCTGCCTGGGCCAATGAAGTCAGACCAGGTGAAGCTCCCTAGGTGATTCTAGTGAGCAGTCAAAAGTGGGAAACTTATGGGGGGGAGTGCATTGTTAATGACATCTGTCATCTTCCCAAGCACTCTCTTTGCACCGGACAATGGGCTAGGTGAGCGCTTTACCTGCATTCTCTGATTTATTTGCACATGCTATGAGGTAAGTGCTTTTAATTTGCTCATTGGACAGGTGAGGAGTGGAGTAACCTCCCTGAGGGCACCCAGCTAGAAAGTGGGGTCCCAGGTCTGTGCGACTCAACCTGGGCTCTGAGCCTCAGTGTAGAGCAGTGACACGGGGAAATGGGGAAAGTCGCAGGGGCCTGCTGAGAGGCTGGGAATGCCAAGGATGGCACTCAGAGTGCAGCCCATGTGGCTAAACTGAGCTGGAAGGACGGAGGTAAGATGCAAGAGTGATAAAGAATAATAGACATTTAGCAGGTGTGAACTAAAATGTTAGATAGATGTTTTTATTTCTTTCAACTTTGTTTTACTTTTTGTATCCTTCTCTAAAGCGTTTTTATACCGATATTTTTATTTCTTTAAACCTTGTTCTCATATATGTTTTCCTATCTAAACATTTTTTCTTTGTGCATTTTTTATTTTGAAAATTATGATAAAATATACATGATGTAAAATTTACCATTTTAGCCTTTTTTGAGTGTACAGTTCTGTGGCCTTAAGTGCATTCACATTGTTGTGCAACCATCACCACCATCATCTCCAGAACTTTTTCATCTTCCCAAACTGAAACTCTGTCCCCATTAAACACTAACTCCCCATCCGCCCTCCCCCAGCCCCTGGCCACCACTGTCCTACTTTCTGTCTCCGAATCTGACCACTCTAGGGACCTCATATAAGTGGAATCATGCAGTGTTTGTACTTTTGTGGTGGGCTTATTCACTTAGCATTCTAAAATATTTTAATAGGCAAATAATTTATGCTGTTCTCTTCTAACAAGTTGTGGATTCATAGAAAAATGCGGATTGATCAGTTATCGCCCTAGTTTTTTCATCTGGAAAAGCACTGTGACAGATGGTCAGTGACATGAAAAGATGGAACCTATAAAAGATGATCCATGGAGCAAACTGGGACCTTTGCAATTCCTCGAGTTTTTTTCTTCTTCTTTAAAAGATCAGAAGATATGAGCTCCCCCAGAGTGCTTGTCGAGAGTGGGAGGGGTACCTGGGAAAGTTGAAGGATAAATTAAGTTCTTCAAATAAATTCAGAAAGTGACAGCCAGGAGAGGTTCACACCATTCATAAAATATGTAGCTGCCTCCTGGAGAGAGAGAGGATTCATGTGATTCTCCCTCCTGGAGCAAGTCCGCCCAGCCCTCTGAACACAGGCTGTGGGATTCTAACAGCGGGCAGCTCCTGCTCCCTCAGGCCCGGCTGCCGGAGCAGGGGGGTCCCAGGCCAAGTCAGTGCTCTCAGTGCATCTCCAGAGGGCCCAGCATGTGCCTGGGGGTGTTGGCGCCTTCCGAGTAGTGAGAGCCTGTGAAGGATGCTGCTAGAGTGCAGGGAAGGCGTTTTATGAGGCAGATTGGCAAATTGACATTTCTCTTTGGCTTCCTCGTCTGTCGTTGGATGTGTTTGGCTATGACTGGAGGGCGTGTTTGATTTACATGTCGTACTTAATCACGGAGTGGAAGACTGAGATCTGTCCAGAGTCACTGCTGAGTGGTCAGCTGAAATGTGGGGGTGTGAGTCTGCAGGAAGCTCAGATTCAGACTGTGACCTTCCTTCCCCGTGACATGGTAGAATTCTGTTATAATGCTCAAGTTAGGGGACAAGGATGATACCTACTGTGACAGATATCTGTTGTCTGTTGACTCTTATGCTCCTTGTTCTGGTAACACCACCTCAGTTTTTCCTTGGAGAACCAAAAGTGCAGTGGATTCATAGAAAACAAATGGTTTCATTGGAGCTGGTGCTACCCTTGAGCTCTAAGGGTAGATGCGTGACCCAGGCTTGACCTGCCTCCCCCGGCCATATTGATCCAGGAATGGGCATGTGACCCATGCTGGTCCAGTGAGATTCCTCCCTCTCTAGGACCTTTTGCTGTTCAATTTGGGAAAGAGAGGCTTTTTTCCCCCTGGGATTGTTAAACTAGTAGGATTATAAACTTGGAGCTGCTGTGACTATGTTTGCTAATACTTGTGGAGTATCTGAGAACGAAGTTAGCATGAAAGAAAACAGAGCTGAGATGACATTGTTTGAGCACCTGGATCCATCAGTACCTGAAGGCAGTATACTCTTGAACTTCCAAGTTATATGTGAGCCAATAAATACTGCCACCCTCCATTATTTACGTGTGTGTGTGTGTCCAAAACAATTTGTTTTGGATCCTGTGGCTTTCAACATATTGTGTCCTATCTGAACTACATCATGAACTTTCCATTTCGTAGAGGGAAGCACCGTATTGTGGGCACTGTGATTGGCCCGGTGGCCTGGATGAACCCCTGCAGTCCTAGAGAGATTGCTCAGGCTTGGGATGCAGTGGAGAGACTGCTAGATGAGGAGTTGGGGTTCACAGGCTCTAGGGTGCCTTTGTCCTCACTGGCTGGGTAACTCGGGCAAGTCTCCTAACCTTTCTGAGCCACAGCTCCCAATGTCTAAAAATAGGGCAATTAAATTACTTGGTCTTTGAAGTCTCTTTCAGCTCTATAGGATCCTAGAATAGTTTTACTTAATGTCTGTGTTTTTTCTCTTTTTTTGCTGAGGAAGATTCACCCTGAGCTAACATCTGTTGCCAATCTTCCTCTTTTTATTTTTTTGGCTTGTGGAAGATTAGCTCTAAGCTAACATCTGTGCCAGTCTTCCTCTATTTTATATGTGGGTTGTTGCCACAACACAGCTGAGGAGTGGTGTATGTCCGTGCCCAGGATCTGAACCCGTGAACCTGGGCCGCCAAAGCACAGTGCGCTGAACTTAACCACTATGCCATGGGGCTGGCCCCTTAATGTCTGTGTTTTTTGTTTTTTTTTTTTTTTTTTTTGTGAGGAGATCAGCCCTGTGCTAACATCCGCCAATCCTCCTCTTTTTTTGCTGAGGAAGACGGCCCTGGGCTAACATCCGTGCCCATCTTCCTCCACTTTATATGGGACGCCGCCACAGCATGGCTTGCCAAGCAGTGCGTCGGTGCGCGCCCGGGATCCGAACCAGCGAACCCTGGGCCGCCGCAGCGGAGCGCGCGCACTTAACCGCTTGCGCCACCGGGCCGGCCCCTGTCTGTGTTTTAAATGCACAATTGGAATAGGTATAAAACCCAAAAGCAAACAAATAAAAGTACCCCCAGACTCCAGATGTCTACAAGTTGCTCAAAGATCCATCCACTTTTTTTTTTAACATGACTTGTAAATTGAAGAGCCACTTACGTACAGACAGTTGTTCAGATCATTAAATGTATGGTTCGATAAATTTTCACAAACTGAGAACACTTCATGTAACAACCATCAGACGAGGACATGGAACTAGCACCCCAGAAATCCTCTTTTCTCCAAGTCGGTACCCTCCTCCAATGGGGCCCACAGTCTTGGCTTCTGTGCCATGTATTAGTTTTGCCCATTTTTGATTTAACTTAAATGGGAAGCAGAGAGTAGCTATTCTTTTTCGGGGGAAGGGATGTCTGGCTTTTACTCAACATCATGTGTGTGAGATTCACTCACATTTTGGGTAGTTCGTTCTCATTGCTATATAGCACGTCACTGTGTGAATATGCCACCAATTACTTACCCTACTCTTGGACACTCAGGTTGTTGCACACGATTATGAATACTGCTACCATGAACATTCTTGGACGTGTTTTTGGTGGATAAAAGCTCTCATTTGTGTTGGGTATACACCTAGGAGTAGGATTGCTGAGACATGGGGTATGCATGTGTTCAGCCTTGGTAAGCACTGCCGAATAGTTTTCGAAAGTGGTTGCACCCTTGTCTGTTCCCACCAGTGATGTCTGAGAGTTCTACTAGAACTCTCTGCATCCTTGTCTGTGCTTGCTGTAGTCAGTCTTTTTAATTTTAGTCATTTGGCTGAGTGTGTAATGGTCTCACATTGTGTGTGTGTGTTTTATCTTTACCTCTTTAATTAAAAATTTTTCAACATTATGAAAAATTGGAAACATGCAGAAAAGTTGCAAGAATTTTATAGCGCACACTCCTGTGCTATAATCTAGATTCTTCCATTAGTGTTTTATGATGTGTGCTTTGTCACATATCTATCCTTCTGTCCATCCATCAATCTTATTTTTTTTTGAAGCATTTCAAAGGAAGCTGAGAACATCAGTACATACACCTCACCCTAAATCCTTCAGCAGACGTAGCGTTAACCACAGTACGTTTACAGTTATTTTATTCTTTTGAGGTTTAATTATATATAATCCAGTGCACATATCTGAAGTGTCATTTGTTGAGTTTTGACAAATGACTGTACCTGTATAGCCCAAAACCTTACCAAGTTCTAGAACATGACAATCACCCACAAGCCCCTTCCCTGTTAATCCCCGCCTCCACCCCACCAGAAACCACCATTGCTCTGATTTTTTTTTTCCCCTCTACATTCACACTGTGGTTTTAATTTGCATTTTCCTGGTGACCAGTGATGCTGAGCACCTTGTAATATGCTTATTGGCCCTGTGGGTTTTCTCTCTTGTAACGTCTCTAAGGGTGACTTGTAAAATTTTGAGGAGGGATGAGGAAAAGAGTGCAGTTGGTGGAGGGGATGAAGAGCATATTCCTGTGACAATATTATTCCCGTGTCTGCTGTTAATTGAAGGTGAACTCTCACACCCTGTTAGACTTCCCAGCAAGGAAATGCTGATTTGTTAAAAACTCATCCAAAAATCGGATAGTGCAGTAAAATTTTTAAGCATGCTGCTTGAAGCCTTATCTTCTAATCATTTCCAGTTATGTGACTTTTTCCAATGAGTGTCAGTTCAGCAGGAGAACTCAGAATCATTAGCAGATTTAGAAAGAGATTTGACCAGCAGCTGCCAGAGGAAGTGTGACTCTGAGCTCCCCACCTTCATGTCAGACTTGTCCTCATATTGAAAGACGCGAGGCTTGGGGCAGGGACGGATGTTCTCAGGGCAGTTGACAAAAATGAATCTTTGAAAAAATTATTTTCCTGGCCAGCTACAAGGTTAGCACGTCTTGCATTTCAGGGCTTCGGGCCCTGTCCCCACCCCGGCGTAGGCCGAGGACTCTGGGTTTGTAAGCCCTGGCTGTTTCCTCTTCCTCCCTGGGGTCCTGTCATCTCCTCCTGGAGTGGGGCACATGTGGCCTGTCCTAAGGATTGGGCTGGGTGGGGAGAGAAGTGAGTGAGGTCGCCCAAGTCCTCACTTAGCTTTTTGTTTCTTATCAGGTATCATTTTGTACAGCAGCTACTGGTTAGGAGAGGTGGTCACCAAAATGTCGTGATGCCCCAGGCCTCCCAGAGAGTGTGTCCCTGGTGGCAGTCGTGTCCCAATTGCACCATTGTGGGGTGTCCATAGGGGCCGAAGGGGAAACATAATTGAGGAGGTAGTGGGGAATTGAAAGAAGGGACTGTTTACAGAGGTGTGTTAGGGGGTGGTGAAGCATGCCCAGGGGAGGCAAAGGGGGGAGCAGTGACAGGAAACTGGGGAGAGATCTGGAGCTGGAGGGGCGGACTCGTGGGAAGAAGTCACAGCCAACCCACAGCCCGTGGAGAGGGAGCTGGTGCGGGGGCCCCCACCTCCCTGTCCTCCTGAACTCGCACCTCCTGCCTGTCTCTCCCATTGGCTGCACTCACCTGGAAGGGCAGTCCTTAGGTGCAGCCCATGCAGGTCAGCCGCCCGGGACACGGAGCAGGCATGGGCAGGGCGGGGTGTAGATCCTCACAGGCAAGCGCAGAGTAACCAGCCCGGAGGTGTTTCCAGACCTCTGTCCCATGTTCAAGTGCAAAAATACTTGCTCTGGAGGAATGTATTTAAAAACTCTCCTGGAGAATTTGGAAGGGAGCTTTGGCCTCAGAACTGATCTGAATTCACATGCAGATATGTGGGGTGCAGATCTGGAACACAGAGATCCTTCCCCAGCTTGGCTTCGGTCAGGAAGCAGTGGGAGAGGGGCGCGCATGGGCAGGGGCACCCTGGAGGAGCTGTGGGTTCAGGAGGTGGGGGAAGCCAGAATGAGCTCCCCAGGGTGAAAATACAGAGAAATCTGCTGACTATGGAAATATTATCAAGGACCAGAAAGAGATGGAAAGAGAGGGAGATTGTGGCAGAGCCAAGGATGTGCCGAGCAGGAAGGAAAAGTCAGCTCAGAGTTCGAGAAGCAGCCAGGTCAGAGGTAGAAAGTGCAGTCTCTGGGCAAGCTCATGGAACAAGGAAGGAGTACAGTGGCCAGGAGCAGAAGGGTGTGGAATGGGCTGAGCTTAAGCCAGTTGCTGGTGGGGGAGAGGTTATTCGCTGGGAACCTGACTCCTGGTGATGTGGTGCTCATCCGTGGCTATGTAGGATAGTGGTTCAGAGTGTAGACTCAGGAGCCAGAGTGCTGGGTTCTTCTGCCACTTTCTAGCTGTGAGATGGTGGGCAGATTATTTAACCTCTCTGTGTCTCGGATTTCTCATCTGGAAATGGGACTATTATACCACCACCTATCTCATAGGGTTGTAGTGAGGTTCAAATGGGTAAATAGACTAACCCTTAAATGAATGCTCAGTACAGAGTAACCAGGCAATCAGTTTAATCTATTAATATGATTGTTATTTTAAAAACCCCATTCCTTGGGCCCCATGAATTAGATCAGCATCCCCTGGAGGTTGGGCCTAGGCATTAGATTTTTAAAGCTCCCTGTGTGTTTCTAGTGGGTAACTGGAGTCGAGAACCACTGCTTTATGGTTTAACCTTCAGTTCTCTGACACTGTCCCAAAGGCCCAAGTGGAGCAGTTCTGGGGTGGGGGTGGGAGGAAGAGAAGAGTGTGGTACCACCAGGGAAGAGAAAACGGGAAGGAAGCAATGATCCAAATTGATCCTTGAGACAGCAGAGGGCAATGAGCCAAGGAAATTGGCTTGAGTTAGCTTCCATTTGGAGGCCGGCCGTTTGTCACGAGGCAGCTATTTGAAGCTCATCAGTCATTTACACATTAGTATAAATAAGTTTACTAGGACCTTCAGGTTCTGAATAGGGTAGAGTTGGGGGAGAGCATGAGGACATGGGTATCAGAAGAATGTTAGGGGAAGGGAGGTGGAGAGAGAGGAAGACTTTTTAGTTAACTGTTTTGTTTCGCATCTTGAAGAGTTAGTGGTGCAGTAGGACTTAGTGGTGGAGGTTCCCATGAAGCATTGTGGAGATGGGTTCTGTGTGTGTGTGTGTAGACCCTGTTGGGGTTGATGGTGACTCCACCTTTATGAATTGTTTCTCCAGGGCAAATTTCTCTGGAACACAGTTGCATGAACATCTCTTTTCAACTGGAATGATGATGTTTTTTGGGTGGCTTGGAGCATCACCTATAGGCAGTGTAATACGGTTGTTAAGAGCACAGAGAATCTGAGGGGTTCCAACTGGGTTTGAATCCCTGCTGTATCCCTCTGGCCTGCGGAAAGCTACGCAGACCTCTCAATGCATGTTTCCTCATCTGTAAAATGGGTATAATAATGGGACTCATTTCATAGCATCGTTGGGAGAATTAAATAAAGGAGTTAATACAGGTAAATAATTTCAAACAGTGGTTCATAGATTTTCTTTTCTTTTTTTTTGCTGAGGAAGACCGGCTCTGAGCTAACATCTATTGCCAATCCTCCTCCTTTTTTCTCCCAAAGCCCCAGCAGACAGCCACATGTCATAGTTGCACGTCCTTCTAGCTGCTGTATGTGGGACGTGGCCTCAGCATGGCTGGAGAAGCGGTGCGTCGGTGCACGCACGGGATCTGAACCCAGGCCGCCGGTAGCGGAGCGCGCGCACTTAACTGCTAAGCCACGGGGCCGGCCCAGATTTTCTTTTCTAATTATCTTTTTTTTCCTACTGATTTCTTATGAGAACTTTCTGAAGTCTAACAGATGGCCACTTGTGTGCCCTGCTTTGGCCTGTCTGGCCCTCCTCACCTTCTCTCTCCATCCTGCAAGGCCCACCTCCCGGAAGTCTAACTGATCACCCAGCTCTCGGAGCCTCTCCTTCCTTGGGGGAGCACCTCAGTGGCACTTGGCATATACCGTCCTGAATTGGCAGGTTTTAAGCACATAAGATAAGATATAGAGGTCCTTGAAGGCAGGGACTGTATCTGTTTCCTCAGTGATTTTTGACATGGCCTTTAGTACCCTGTACAGTGACATATGAAGCACTAAGATTTGGGGAATGTATACTTGTGTTTTCATCTAAGCTGTGTGACCTTCAATGAGTTACTTGGTCTAGGTAGGCTTTATTTTGTCATGTGTAAAAATTAAGCTAATGATACTGGGAGCTGTAATTGTTAAGAGATTAATGTCTGTGAAATCAACTCTTCCCTGGAAAGTGTATTAGAGAAACTCAGGGTGCTATTATTAATCCTCCTGTATTCCACCAGCATGCCTTAGCCAGTGGTGAGCACATAATAGTTTGCCAATAAAATCCTCTTGGGGGAGTTGATTGCTTTACAAAGTGAATTGCTGTGGCTTCTGTTTTGATCTGCCTATCATGATGTCCCATCTCATCTTTTGCGGGGAACCCCCTTCTACCTCCCCACGGTTCTGGTGGGGCTTGTCAACCAAGGGAGGTTGCTAAGCTGGCAGGAAGTTACCAACTGCCCCCTAACTGGGGAGAGTCCACCTACAGAGGATAGCCAATCAGAGGTGAGAGATGGCACCCTGTTGGCATTGTGTAGGCCCCTGGAACCAGTCATCCCTGAACAGCACCCAGTATTACAAGCTCATAAATCTCTCCGCCTCACCCTTTCAGCTTAAATTTGTGGACTGGCTTTCTGCCACTTGCAACTGAAAGTCTTGGCTCTCTTTTCCTTCCTCCTGGAAGGCAGTTGATAATCTTCTTGTCTTATTAGCAAAAGGGTAAGAGAAAGAGTGTTGTAAGTAATATGTCAAAATGGGAAGATTTTATTTAAAATGTATATATAGTATCATCCTATACTCAAGTGCTATGCTACTATTAAATGATGTAGAAGACTATTTAATGAGGCAAAATATCACCAAGAACAGTGAACATGTGTCAGTTTTGCAATTAGAAAATAATATTTAAAGGAAGTTTTACATCAGGAAGAGTGCTTATAAGTCAGGCCTGGGGAACCCCAGCACTAGCCTGAGGCCACAGGTTTCTTTCTTTTGTTTTCTTATTTGGCAGACGCTTATGGAGCACTTGTATGTGCCAGGCGTTGTTCTAACTCTTTTAATCCTAACAGTGACTTCATGAAGTTGGTTCTACTATTATCCCCATTTTACAGGTGAGGGAACTGAGGCACAGAAGTAAAGTGACTTGTCCATGGTCACACAGTGATGGTGCTTGGGTTTAAACCCAACAGCCAGCCATCTCCCAAGTCAGCTCTGGACAGCTCCGGTGTGCTGCCTCTCACAGGCAGGGATGGAACCGCTGGTGTCTAAAAGGAGAGAAATGATTTCATTGTTGAAAGGCCCACTACTTCCTAAACTGCATTCAACTAATCACTTTTTTTTTCTTGAGGACTTAATCAGTTAAGGGAGAAAAAAAGAAAAGAAAAACAGAGAAAGGAAAGAAAGGAAGGTGAAAAGAAGGTATGGGAGGGAGAAAGGGAAAGAAAAAGTTAAAAGATGCAGAAGAGTGCATGGGGTTTTGAGTTTGAGGGTGAGATGAGATTGCCTGTATACGTCACACCTGATTTCCCCTTGGGAGTTAGTGAAAAAACTCCTGTTGGGCTGCCTGTTAAATCTTGTTTAGTTGGTTAACCACTCTTCCTAACTCTTTGTTTTTATAATATATATATATTTATTGTGATATAATTCACATAACATAGAATTCACCCTTTTAAAGTATAGAATTCAGTGTATATTCACTATTCTAGAACATTTTTATCACCCCAAAAAGAAACCCCATACCCATTAACAGTTACTCCCCATTTTCCCCTCTCTTCACCTCTGTCAACCACTCATCTCCTTTCTGTCTATGGATTTGCCTGTTTTGGGCATTTCATGTAAATGGAATCATATAATATGTGGTCTTTTGTGTTTGGTTTCTTTCACTTAGCATTATGTTTTCAATGTTCATCCATGTTGTAGCATGTATCAGGACTCCATTCCTTTTTATGCCTGACTAGTATTCCGTTGTATGGATAGAACACATTTTATTTATCCGTTCATCAGTTGATGGACATCTGGATTGTTTTCGCTTTTTGGCTATTATGAATAATGTTGCTATGAACGTTTGTGTACAAGTTTTTGTGTGGATATGTTTTCATTTCTCTTGGGTATGTACTCAGGAGTGGAATTGCCGGGTCACCTGGTGACTCCATGCTTAAGTTTTTGAGGAACTGCCAGACTTTTTCTAGCTCTTTCACGTCTAATCCTTAAATGTCATTTATGGAAGGTTGCCAAAATATAATTCGCTGTCTTCATTCTTTGGCTGCAGTCTCTTAAAATTCTCTGAGATGGGACATGGCATGCCCTTAAAAATAGACCCTCCTCTGGTGAAGCTGACGTGTGATGCGACAACCTTCTGGAGCAAGAAGTTGGCTTGTGGGTTCATCCAGGCCAGTGGTCTCATCCAGGCCACCTGAGAGACGCAGCTTCCTGAGAGAGGACCCCCCCTGGTGAGTCCTGACCAGCAGTAAAGGGTCATCTGAGGGTCAGGAGTCGAGAAGGGTCCAGGTAGACCCAAACCAACAAAGCCACTCCGTGCTCCACAAAAGTGACCCCAAAATACAGCCAAGAAATTAAAAAACACAAAAAACAGATGATCCCGACTCCCCCTTTCCGAAGCTCCTCAGTCCAAAATGCCGTTCTAGGCAATGGAAGGTTTGCATGAGCTTCACGGGTTGTCAGATGTTCTCACGTGTAACATGTGACGGGTCCTCACAGCCTCCATGAGCTTGTGCAAGCACTCACTCCTCCCGTCATCCCGACTGACAGCCGGGGACGCGGGAGGCTCGGAATGTGTGCTGTGCTCCAGGTTAGGAAGTGGCAGTTAGTTAGGGACAGACTTAGCATTCAGACCTTATGACTTGGCGTTCTGGACTCCTTTATTATGAGCTCTTGGTAGTGTTCACTCTCGTTTTAGGATATAGATAAAGGTACTCTGATTCTCTCTCTTTTTTTAAGAATTATGTTAGAGAGTTTGAGCTTGGCTTTGGGAGGCTTTGATATCATCATGGTTGGATCTGTGGCATGAGAGAGAGGAATGGTCGCGTGTACCCCCCGATCCCATCCGTGTGTGCAAACCCAGTTACCCAATGTGTTTTTACAAAAAGTTTATTTTCTACGTTTGTGTGCGTGTGTAAGAAACGTTTCCCCTCTTGCCTGGTCCTAGAGTCTCACTTTCAGCTGTAAGAGGAAACGGAAGGATGTTCCTGTGACTTTAAATGGGATCAAAAACCATTTACAGAAACTTTGGGCTGTGTCCTTTTGTCTGAGTGTTTTAAAAATTAGTTTAATTGAGGTTGTCTGAGGGTGTTTGCAAGTTTCAGAGAAGCAGTTGTGTATTTACGCTTCACTGTGATTACACACATGGACACATACATGCCCTCGCCAAAACACCCCAAATCCTGCTGCTGTGGCTTTGCCTGGGAGTGTGAAAACACTTATTTATTCAGAAGCCAAAACCCAGACACATAGTGGATCTTGTGCAAATAGGATGAACAAAATACTTTAAAATGTTTTAAAGCTAATTGGGAAGGAATGGATAAGTATTTTGCCATTAACACATGAAAATAAAACCCCAAACAAAAGTGAACTCTGTGAGTAAGCATTCGAAGAGGGCATTTTGGCTTCCTCCTTGCTTATCGAAATTCTTGACTTAATAGGTAAATCTCGATTTAGCATGCCCACAGGAGCACAGATTCTAAAATAGTAGGTCCTAAAATAAGGGATTTTTATTGTCTAGCTACAGAAAAAGGAATGCTCTTTAAGCTGTTACCCTTGACTGTGATGGAGCCTGTTTCATACGGAGGCAGTCGGTTTCCAGCCATTTCAACTCAAAGCCAAGCAGGTCTCAGAGTCACCTGGAGGGCCTGGAAATCTGCATTTTTGGCAAGTTCCCTGTGATGCTGGTCTGCGTTCCACACTTTGGGTAGCAAGGCTCTGGAGAATTCACTCCCTATCTCTTGAGAAAATTTTGCTTTGTCAAGAAAGATGTGCAGATCAGTCACGATTCTGAAGAGTTGGCCAGGACCCGCTCCCAGGGTTCTCTTTAGGGCATCTTTTCTAGGGTCATCCCTGAGAGGTGGGCATGCTGGGCTGTAAAGGGCAAAAATATTCCATTTAATACTAGTTTTGGTCACAAATACATTATTTGGTTACAAATACCTTATAAACCTGGATTCATCAAACTCGGTTCCTAAAGTTTAGGACACCTTTATATTTGGTTGGAGCTGTGTGGGGGCACTTTTGTAAGGGGACTTCCTGAGTTTGAGGGGTACCAGGCACCCCTTTGTGTGTGCGTGAATGCCGTCTCTGAATTTGTCCTCTATAGTCACCACTCTATAGTCAACGGTTCCCTCAGGAACCGTTGGTGAGCGCAGGCACCAAGCTTCTGTGACAAGGGCCTGCAGGTTCCAAGGGCCTGGGGCTCATGCTTTGGACCATTCCCAGGATGATCCTAGCTTTGGACCAGCACAGGTAAGTTCTCATCATTGAGGCAGTTGTCCTTGCCCCCACAGAGACAAAATAACGTGCCTCTCCACTGCACTGAGCCCAGGGCTTTGCTCCAGGATTAGACCCTTTGAGGGCTGGGAAGTGGCCCTCATTTCTGAGGGTCTTAGAAGGCATCGCTGCACCCTCCCTGCGGGCGCTGACTCCCTGGCTGCCCGTCCTGACCCATCCACTCCGTCTGCCCAGCAGCAGGTGTGGTAGTGTCCATGGTAGGAACAGAGGACCCCCAGTACCTCTCTTCCCCACGCCAGGATCAGGCCATGGATTGGGCTGCTGTACCTGTAGGAACTTGGAACCTGGTCCTGGGGGCCCTGGGTAGTAACCTCAATGCTCTATACATGACAGACCACCAGGGCCTGGGCGGGGCTTCAATGTCTGGTTCTACGGCCTTGAAGCTTCCTTCCAAGCCTCTGCTGCCTCCTCTCTTAACTAACTTTTCTAGTGATGGGACTGGGGAGCCCTTCCGGTCTTACAGGCTGCCTGAACTTCCCTGGGCACCTTTCACTTGGACTAAGCTGGCCACGATTTGCTCCAGAGGAACCTGGGGGTCCTGTTGTTTGTGCAGATATACCCTTCCCAGTACTTCTCTGATACACAGAGACTGCTTTCCCTTGGGTGTACATTTGAGCTCCTCATGGTCCCTGTCTCCCTGTCCCTGGCAGGGAGCCCCAGATACCAGGTGTTTGCAGCCTTGAGCTGAGCGAGGCTCAGCCTGGATGGACTGTGGGTTTACTGTTGGTCTTCTGCCCTCTGCCTGGGGGAACCAGCCTTTCTTGCACCATCTCGGTGGAGTGGCTCAGCCGTAGTTGAGAACTCCTTTTTGGGAACTGGCTATGTGGCTCCAGAAAACATTCATCATCTTGGGTACGAAGTGGCTTTCCTCATGGGCTTTTCCCTGCTTTCTCACCCAAGTGCCCGTCTCTGTTTAGAGGTTTGATTTCCAGAGGATTCTGGTGAGGAGGCAGGCAGGAGCTGTTGATCTGGCCAGCTGTGTCTGCCATATAATTCTTTTCTAGCTTAAAGAAAGATTGTACACTTTTTCTTAGAAATTCAATGTCTGTAGATATTGATTTACATCGTCATTTCCCAGACCCTTTCTTATCTGATATTTGGGGTTCTGCAGAGATTGGCCACGTTGTGCTAATCTCACAGCTTTGCACAGAATTCACCCTGGTCTGATAGACCCAAGCCCCAAAAGTGCATCCTGAGGCCTGTCATGCTCTGATGGGAGTCATTCTCTTTCACTTGGGTATGGTGACCCTGGGCCCCAGCACGGCCCCTGAGATGCAGAGGTTCGCCTGTCCTTCTGGGTACATTTTGGGGGGGTACCTTGGCATCGTGGTCAGGACATACTCCTGGCTCTGTTTTGGGGACAGTGAGGAGTGCAGGTGGGCACAGCAACAGATTCGTCAGCTTTGTACAGGACCCTGGAATGGAACCGATCACGAGCCTCTCCCCGCCCCTTGGAGTCCTTGGAGCTGTGAGACTCTCCTGTGGTTGCATCTGTGGTGGGCTGCTGGTCCACCTCTCCGAGAGCCCGTCTACTTCCTCCAAGCTGCCGGAGTGTGGACCCTACTACAGCCGTCCTCAGTCACGGGCCACGTCGGTGTAGGGATGGGGCTGGGCCAGCCCGAGCCCCCTCCTTGTTGGCTCCTTTTTCTTCCGTGTTCACCAGCTTGAACTGCCACACTCGCTTTGCCGGTGGAGCCCAACCAACACACTGTATGAGTCTGCTTGGGCTGCCAGAACGAAGTCCCGCAGACTGGGGGCTTGAGCAACAGACATTTATTTTCTCACCGTTCTGGAGGCTGAAAGTTCAAGATCAAAGTGTTGCAGGGTTGGTTTCTTTTGAGGCCTCTCTCCTTGGCTTATAGATGGCCACCTACCTGTGTCTTCATGTGGTCTTCCCTCTGTGTGTCTGTGTCTTGGTCTCCTCTTCTTATGAGGACACCAGTCATATTGGATTAGGACCCACTCTGGTGACTTCGTTTTAAGTTAATCACCTCTTTGAAGACGCTGTCCCCAAATACTGTCCCATTCCGAGGTACTGGGGGTTAGCATTTCAACATATGAATTGGGGGAGGGGCACGCTTTAGCTCATATTACGCACTCCGTTATTCTTGTCTGAACCCAACGAGTTCAGCCTATGCCTGAATACAGAACTGTTCTGCTTGATCAAGGTTGCATGCAATTGAAAAAAATAATAAAATGTATATGTTTGGAATATATTGGGGACATCTGAGAATCTTTTTCTATAGGAATTATGATTGGTTTTCTATAGGAATTATGATGCTCTCATTTTATGTTTTCTCTTTTTAAACCTTTAAAATATGTAATTACTTGCTATATACTTACTATATAGTCTGTTTTATTGACTTTATCTTGTGTGTGTGTTTCTTCAGGTAATTGGAAAGGTTTCCAATCTGCTTTTAGTTCTAGTAGTTGTTTTTGTAACTACTCTACAACTTTATAATAGACTCCATCCTTGTTTCTTTAGATGTACTTACTGACTCATCACTATGAGCTGTGACAAAATTATTCTGAAGAGTGATAATCTTAACAAAAATAACTAATATTTATTACACTTTATTTTTTTTAAAAAAATTTAAAATTTTAATCTTCTCCACAAGCCTGCATTGTAAGATATCTATTATACACATTTGAAAGGTGAGGAATTCAGAGAGAACTTGCCCAAGGCCACTCAGCTTAGCATTTAGCAGAGCTGGAATTTGAACTAGAGTGTGTGTGATTCTACGGCCGCTTCCCCTAATGCTCCTTTGATAGGCCTGCACATTCGGGGTGACTACCTCCACTGCTCTCTCTCCCTCCTTTTATTTCTTTGGAGCTGTGCTCTCTGGAGGGGAGAATTCCGAGCTGCAGGTTTTAGGGGCCTGGACCTGCCCTGGGGTATCTGCAGGGTCTGTTCAGGGTTTCCCCGGGCACTCATTCAATCAGCGGCTCTCAAATCCCCTTGATGCCTGTGACCAGCCTCCCATGGCAGGAGATTCCAGAAGGACCACCATCCTGGGTCTCCAGAAGCGGCTTTTCCATGGCTCTCAGAGGGGCCCAGCTGGGTGCTGGCCAGGGCGGGGTCAGCCCAACAGCTATCAGTACTAATGGAGACCCCTCTGTGTGTGCCCACCCCTGCTTTGGGGACCCATTGAGGCATGGTGGGGTGGTGACCAGTGTAGGCCCTTCATTTTTAGCACCTGTGTCAGCAGTGCCGTGGACATAGAAGGGACTTGGAGATTCTTTTTTCTTCAGTGTGGTAGCATAGAGGGGCAGGAGGGCAGACTCCATTCTCCACTGCTTTCCACTCCCCTAGCCTTCAACATCCCATCTCCAGCTTGTCCCGTGACACTCCCACTCCACGACCACCTGTCCTCTGGGGGACTTCTGGTGAGGCACGCCTAAGCACCTGTATCAGCCAGGCTGCAACCAGAGCAGCAGAACCGGAGGAGAGACAAGTGTAGATGTCAATGTATACATGTATGTGTAGACATACACACATGTAGACAGACATACATGCACATGTATACATAGACACGTGTAGACAGACACATTCATAGACATGCACACAGTGCATATAGACACATGTACACAGACACATACACTGTCACACATGTAAACATAGACACACACACACACAAAAAATACATTTTTAAAGAGAGTTTTTACAGGGAATTGGTCTTAAGCCATAGTGGGGCTGTTGAGCAGTCTCTGTTAGGCTGTCGTCTTCACGCCTCACCCTGGAGCTTGAAGCCCACAGGGCAGGCAGAGTAAGGAAAGGAAGACCATGGGCTGGAAGCCCACCACGATGGACTTAAGTTGCCCCCGACCTTGCTGGTATGGCCGTCCCATGGGAGCCGGGGCCCTTTCTTGTGGAGCGAACCACACACGCCTGACCCTGGAGTCAGAGGCTGAAGGAGGATCGAGGGGTATGGAGCAGCTGCAGCCTGGCCTCTGCTTCCTGCCGAGGAGGCGTGTCGGAACATCAGCCACAACGTGCGTGAACTACAAGGTGGCTGCTGCTTCTCTTTTTCCCTCCAAACCCCCCAAGAATCTCTGAATGGTCCACCCTAACCAGAACCTACAAGAAGACGAATTCTGGGAACTGAAGTGCAGCCTAGCCGAGTTGACACCTTAGAAATCCATCACACCACAGACGGTCAGGTGAGCTGGTGGGAAGACAGAGGTCTGGAATTCATGAACCATCTAAATTTAGGGAAATTCTCGATCTGTGCCTCTTCCGTGATGGGGGAATCCTAACAGTAACACCTTCTTGTAGAGGGTTATTAACTGGAAGGATTAAATGGAGTTAAGGATGTCAGGAGTCTCACTTTGCTCCTGGACCTAGGTAAGAAGTCTCAGACCTTCCACAGGTCTCGACACCATCCAGGAACATAATCTCTCCTCATCATTAAGTTTCACTCTGTCCCCTCAGTGAATGGCTTCTTCACGTAGGGCTTGTGTATTCCCTGCATTATTAAGCTCATTCCTAGGATGTTGATATTTCTTCGTGTTATTGTGAATGAAATTTAATTATGTTTTTAAATTGGTTATTGATGATGCGCAGTTCCAGAAGGATGTTAATAAATAGTCATGTTCTGTCTTTAATGGGGATTCCTCTGAGGTTTCCTTATAGCTCTGATACTGGCTGTTGGTTTTAGATAGCATGTATATTTTCTATTTAGCATTTTAATATCCTTTTTATGTGTGTTTGTCTGTGTCCTCATGGAGAGTATAAGATTAGGCTGGTCCTAATATCGAGAAGAGGTATTTTTGAAGCCACCAATAGATGTGTAATTTTACCAAATGATGCCTTGTCAACATCTTGCACGATGATCATACATTTTTTCATTTTTGAAATATTAATATGATTAACGGTGTTAATAGATATTCTAGCAAAACGGAATGTTGAAATCTTGGTGACTTGGCGGAAAGGGCATAAAACAGAGTGTCTGGAAACCTGGATTCTAGTTCTAGGTTGGTTCTTAATTACAAATTTGATCTGGGACAAGCCAGTATGTGTCATTAGTCCCTTTAGCAGATATACCACAATAATGTGTCCTTATTTGTCAAATGGGCATGGTTAGGCCTTCCCTCCCTCCCTTACTGGTGAGTTAGGAAGATAAAGATGAGTCAGTAGTTCCTTCCTTTACCTTTATTTAAATGCTTTCCTGTCTGTAAAAGAACTATGAAAAAACTGTCACATGAGGGGGTATCATGATCCTACTTGTTGTACCGTCATCAACTAAGAATCTATTCATTCACTCATTCATCCAACAAGTATTTATTGAGCAGCTGTAACATGCTAGAAATTGTGCCAGAAACTGGGAATCCAACGGTAGACAAAGTAGACCAACTCCATGCAGAGTGGAGCTTACATTCCAGGAAACCAGTGAACACTTTCATATTTGTGTCAGCTAAGTGATAAATATTATGAAGATCGCTCAAGCCGGGGGAGGGGTGAGAGTGAGGCAGGTTGCTGGGAGGTTCTCTGTAAGTGGGGTGGTCAGGGAAGACGTCTCTGAGGTGACATCTGAGCAGAGAACTAAATGAAGAGAGAGAATGAGCCCTATGGAGATCTGGGGAAGAATGCTCCGGCAGAGGAACAGCAAGTGCAAAGGCCCTGAGGAACCACAGCAACGCCACAGTAGCTTGAGTTGGGTGAGCAGGCAGGAGAGGGAAAGGATTTGAGGTCTGAGAGGTCGAGGAGGGTCAGATAACGCAGGACCTTGTGGGCCATCATTTAGGTGTGAAGGGAAGCTTTTGGGGGGCTGTGAGCCGTGAGTGACACCATCAGGTTTCCCGTCCTAAATTGATCACTCTGGCTGCCTGTGGAGAACAGAGGGAAGCCGGTTATGAGTGGAGGCAGACAGGTCGGAGGGGATGGTGGCTCAGTCTATGATGAGAGCAGCGGAGGTGGTGGAAAGTATTGGATTTGAAGGAGGCGCTGACAGGATTTGCGATGACTTGCAAGTCGCATCGTAGAGACAGCTACTTGGCTTTTCCTGTGAGAAGAAAATGTGTCAGCCACCCTTCTACGTCCTGGGGCATTCTGGCCTATATTTTCCACAGCACTCTTGTGCTGAGCCAGGAGAAACTCTCGAGACCCCCAGCAACTCTCCAGACCTCTGGCTGGACTGAGAGACAAAAATAACTAAGGGGGTTGGATGTCCTTGGGAGAAATTCTGTTCTGAGTCCAAGCCCAGAAACACACTCCACAGCTTGATCTGATCCACGGAGGAAGTGGCTGCCCACTCGTCCCAGCCTCCCCGTGGGTCCTGGAGGTTTACTCGGAAAGGAGGATGAGGGAGTTGGCCCCAGGCCGCCCAGTTACAGTTGGCGTTAGTCATAGGAGAATTCGCCACGGGTGACATCGTGATGAATTAATAAAAGACAGACAACATTTGGGAGGCATTTGCTTTAATTCGGGGTGTCTAGTCCTCCTCAGACAGCCTTTGTGCTGTTACAGGCTGAACCCAGCTCTCCTCCACTGGGGCCAAGTTGCTAATTTATGTTCTTGCTCTTTAAACTCTCCCCCTGTCTCTGAACTGGAACTAGTCTCATCTCTCCCTAAATATTACAGCTTCAGGTCTTCCCCACCGTGTTCTGCTAGCGTTCCTTCCTTTGATCTTCTGCCGAAAATTTATTTCCTTCCCAAAGCTGAGCTCTGAGCAATACAAACCCCTGCCTTGGCCGGCGGGCACCCCCATCACCACGCCCGCGCCCCACTTCTGAGGTCCGCGGTGTCCGCCCTGCGTCTTGCGCACTCACTGGGCTCGGAGCTCAGAAGGAGGTACCAGAGCAGTGGGTGGATAGGGAGGAAAAAGAAAGCATTGTGCCTGCACTGCTGGCTTATTCCTTCCATGTGGAGACAGGAAAGTACACGTTAAAAATAATATTAAAAGGCGAAATCGGAAACATAAACAAACGTAAACCAGCAGAGCGAGATGGGGCATTCATAGCTGCTCCCCCGCCTGTCTTAGTTTGGGAGAACTCTCTCTGGCTCAGTCCCTGGCCTTCGCCGTGGAGAACCAATCTGAGTAATGGGCAGGGGGACAAAATTGGGGAGGTCTGGAAGGCTGGTTTCAGGAAGAAGAGAGAAAGGACTGATCTTGAAGATGTGTGTGCAAGGGTCTTTTGGAGACCCTTTTGTCTTTTGGAGAAGGATGCGTGCAGGGGAGAAAGACCCAAACCGTGGGGCGTGGGAGGATTTTAAAGTCCTTTGGAGAAAGGGCACTGCTGCCTGTGAATCAGATTGAAAGGGAGGATAAGAAGATCTTAAGTTTTTTGCTACATGTTATGAATGAAGCCCCCCTCCTTCCTTTTAAAAGAGACTTTAGTTCAAGATCAAGTTGCTTTTAAAATAATTTTGGTTGCCTGAGTAATGTTTCTTGGAATGCGGCACCATGTGTAGACCAAGCCATTGCTGTGTAGACCAAGACTTGGACAATGCATGGGAATTAGCTATGTGTGTACACAAATTTGTGTATGCAGGGTGGGGTGGGGTGGAATGAAGATCAGGAATTCAGAATTGCTGAGTATATGGTAACGATGTTTAACCCTTTGAGGAACTGCCAGGCAGTTTTCCATTCCCACCTGTATGAGGGTGCCAGTTTCTCCAAATCCTTGCCAACACTTTTTTTTTTTTTTTAAAGATTTTATTTATTTATTTTTTTCCCCCAAAGCCCCAGCAGATAGTTGTATGTCATAGCTGCACATCCCTCTAGTTGCTGTATGTGGGACGCGGCCTCAGCATGGCCGGAGAAGCGGTGCGTCGGTGCATGCCCGGGATCCGAACCCGGGCCGCCAGCAGCGGAGCACGTGCACTTAACCGCTAAGCCACCGGGCCGGCCCAACCAACACTTGTTATTATCTATTTGATTACAGCTATTCCAGTGGGTGTGAAGTGGGATCTCCTTGTGGTTTTGAGTTGCATTTCCCTGATGGCTAGTGATATTGAGCGTCTTTTCATGCATTTATTGGCTGTTGGTATATCTTCTTTGGAGAAAGATCTTTTCAGAGGCTTTGCCCATTTTTTTTTTTTTTTTGTGGGGAAGATCAGCCCTGAGTTAACATCCATGCCAATCCTCCTCTTTTTTTGCTGAGGAAGACTGGCCCTCAGCTAACATCCGTGCCCATCTTCCTCCACTTTATGTGGGACGCCGCCACAGCATGGCCCAACAAGCAGTGTGTTGGTGCGCGCCTGGGATCGAACCTGGATCGCCAGCAGCGGAGTGCGTGCATTTAACAGCTACGCTACGGGGCCAGCACCCCATTTTTTTTTAATTGGGTTAAATAATAACTGTCTTTTTGTTATTGAATTGTAAGCGTTCTTCATATATTCCAGATAAAAGTCCCTTATCAGATACACAATTGCAAAAATTTTCTCCCATTCTATGACTTGCCTTTTCACTTTCCTGATGGTGCCCTCTGAAGCACAGTTTTTAATTTCGATTCTTGTGTCCCTTGTGCCTTTTTTTGTCAAATCTAAGAAAGCATTGCCTAATCCAAGGTTATGAAGATTTACACCAATATTTTCTGCTACGAGTTTCATAGTTTTAGCTCTTACATTTAGAACTTAGATCTGTTTTGAGTTAATTTTTGTAAATGGCGTGAGAAAGGGGTCCAGCTTCATTCTTTTGCATGTGGATATCTGTTATCCCAGCACTGTTTGTTGAAAAGACTGTCCTCTCCCCATTTTATGGGCTTGGCACTTTTGTCACCCAGGCTTCTTTTAACTGTGTTATTTATTTAAGTCAGTGAGTGAGGAAACGCCTGCTCATGTATGTCTGCTGACCCACAGGGAGAAATCAAATCAATCAAGGATTATTTACACTGAAAGATGATTTGGGGGCCTGGCTCGGTGGTGTAGTGGTTAAGTTCATGTGCTTCACTTCGGCGGCCCAGGGTTCGAGGGTTTGGATCCTGGGCGCAGACCTACAGACCACTGGTCAAGCCATGCTGTGGCAGCTTCCCATATACAAAATAGAGGAAGATGGGCATGGGTGTCAGCTCAGCAACAATCTTCCTCAAACAAAAAAGAGGAAGATGGGCAACAGATGTTAGCTCAGGGCCGATCTTACTCACCAAAAAAAAAAAAAAAGAAAAGATGATTTTGTTTGGAATTTAAAAAAAGATTTCAGTTAAAACTTTCACTGAAAATGAAAATAGGCAACAAAAAATGCTGTTGAATAAATATAAATAACGCAACACTGCATTTTATTTTCCAGCCCGGTTAGAGGGGCTGGGGGAGGCACTTGGCTTCAGCTTGCTTGGGAGTTCGGTGGTCTGGGGAGTGAACACCAGAGCCGGCTGCATTAAGAGTGGGAGCCTGGGCTGTAGGTCTGTGAACACGAGGAACCTCATGTCCCACTCCCCACCCTGCACTCCCCCAATGGCTCCTTAGCAGCGGGAGGTCATTGCAGGGACAGCTGGGCAGAGAGAGCGGTTGTCTGTGGCGCTCGACACAAGTTGTTTCTTGGCCTTGGTTTAGGGAAGGGGATTAAGGAATTGTTTCCTCTAGAAGCCTCCACCACAGAATGGAATCCTGGAGCGCTGAGGCCTCTGCCTCCCACGTGTGGGTTGGGCGGGGGAGCCGCCCCGGAACTGTGGGTGTGGGCCAGGAGGATGCACGCAGGGCCTCGTGTGGGACTTGGGGCCCCAGCCCAGGCGGGGCTCTGTGCTGGGCTCCCAGGCCTGGCCTGGCTCCCTGGAAGCTGGACCTGCATTCCCGGCCACGCTGCTGTTCCTGGGAGTCCACCCCAGCTGAATGGCCGAGAGCAGAGGATTAGCTAAGCCCCAGATGTTTAGAAGCCTGACTCAGTGTTTGCGTGTGCTCTGTCCAGAGCTTATGTGGCCCCAGAGGTGGTCTTGGGATGGGCTCAGATCTTTGCGTGTTTCTGGTGTTTAATCAGCATTTCCAGGGAGAGGCCTGGGGTTCCAGGGTTTACTCAGAGCTTTCTGTCCTGGTCCACTCAGCCTGGTTGGAACTTGCCCAGTTCAGGGGCTTGGGGGGATGGAGCCGGGGCGGGGGCTCACGTCTTGGAAGGGAGTCCAGTCAGATCTCTGGGCTTGGAGGATTCTCTGCCTAGTCCAGCATTTCCTCGTTCAGGTTAGTGTCTTTATTTTTTTATTTTTTTGATGAGGAAGATTGGCCCTGAGCTAACATCTGTGCCAATCTTCCTCTATTTTTTTGTATATGGGATGCTGCCACAGTGTGGCTTGATGAGCGGTATGTAGGTCTGCGTCCGAGATCCGAATGTGTGAACCCTGGGCTGCCGAAGTGGAGTGCGCAAACTTGATCTCTACGCTACTGGGCTGGCCCTAAGGTTAGTGTCTTTAAAATCGAAGTTTTCAAGTAAGAGTTGTGTCCTCTGCCCTGAGTCTGCCCATCTGGGAGTGCACAGTTGAAATGCTTTTAGGGGAGCTGGGTGGAGCTCTTGATGTTGAGGATTCTGGAGCAAAGAAAAAGCGAGCGTTCCGTGCTGTACCTCAAGTCCAGGTCTCCTGCAGACGTGGAGCCACTTAGCGAATGCCCCTGCCCTGCCCACCCCCAGCTGGGCCAGCATCACAGTACAGGCTATGGGAGAGGACTGCTCAGTGGCCCCTGGAAACTAGGGGTCCCCCTGATGCAGGCTGGAGCTGGGTCCATGGAGGGGCTTATGGAGGCACTGCTGCCTCCTTCCCGGGGCTCCCTGACTCACTACTTATTAATTAACCCCAGGATTCTGAGTGAAGCCAATACCCACAATCAGGCACTGCTGCCTCCTTCCCGGGGCTCCCTGACTCACTACTTATTAATTAACCCCAGGATTCTGAGTGAAGCCAATACCCACAATCATGGAACACTAGATCATCATAAGTTGTGGGCCGGGGGCAGGGGTCACAGATTCAGATGTCAGTGGCTGGTCACTAGGTAACCCGGTCACTAGGATCTGAGGAATTATGTGCCGTTGGAAATGGGCAACATCATGGGTACCACATGCCCAGCTGGAACTCTGAAATCTCCCTATCTTGTTGGTAATGTTGGCAATTGATTCAAATTAAAAACAAGAGCAAACAATTCATAGTGTGCTGTCCAAGACCTACCAGCAGCTTGGATTCAGCCTTCAGGTTACAACCCCCTCCCTGCATAGAAAATCAAGTTCTAGGGACAGGTAGTGACTCACCCAAGGTCCCCAATGCAGTAAGCAGCCTGTACTCACGCCCAGGTTTCTAGACTCCCAGGCTCTGGTGCTGTGTCCAGTCAACCATACCGGTACTCTCCAGTGGAGGAAACAGAGACCCAATGTGGTTAAGGAGGATCACCCAGCTTAGTAAGGGGCAGAGCTGGAATTTGAACCCAGAACCAGCTGGCTCTCTCCACTCTGCTGTCACTGGGATGAGAATTGGGGTCTGCTTGATTCTGCAGCATAGTTGCTTCCCACAGCTGGCATTGGCTCCTGACCCTCAAAATAGGGCTGTTGCTTGACCAGCGAGCAGCTTCCTCAAATTCTGTGGACTTTTCAGGAATAGGAGGAGATCTTGAGGGTGTGCACACATGTATATGTGAATTCACACCCATTCATTATTCACGGGTTTCCTGCCTGAACTTCGAGGAGTTCCTTGTGAAGGAAGAGAGTTGGAGCAAGTACTTTTCCCTGAGAAGCAGCTCCCCGTTTGCAAGAAAGGCCTGTTTAACCCGTGCTCGTCCCTGAGTCCCGGCGTCCGTCGCTGCTGGTGAGTTGGTGTCTAGGGAGCTCAAATGGTGTCTCCAGGCTGAGCCCCGGCTGTGGGTGCCCTGTGGATCAGGGGGCGGCTCTGAGATGGGGAGCCAGGTGACTCTTGAGTCCAGGCCCACAGACTGGCAGCACCCACCGCGGGCAGGCTCTGGGAGCTCAGTGAGTCTACTTTGCCCAGTTCCCTCTGGATCTGTGTTAGGAATCGGGGTGGGGGAGTTGGGTGAGTGTGAGGGTGGGGGGAGTGGGCAGGAAATGTTAATAAGTAAAGCAGAGTGGAGGGGCTTCTAAAAGATTTACTAGCTAAATATTTTCCGGATGTTTTCATAGTCCTTTCAGGCTGATCCAGAGGAAGGCTGACAGGGCTTAGTCTAACTTCTCCAGGGGCTCCCACCCTTAGCTGACCCCTCGCACCCTGGCCTCATTCCCAGCCACCACCCGACCCCACCCCCATCACCCTGTCACCATTCACTCTCCTCTTTCATCCTACTGGGGCGGAAAGAACAATCTCCTTCCTTCCTTCTTTTTAATCATGTTTTACATGCAGTTGTGCAACTTGTTTTCTTTAAACTTATAATTTGTTGAATATCTTTCTATGTCAGTAAATGTATCAAAAGCATTATTTTCAGTGTTTCCTATTAGTTCTTTGTTTGGATGAACTATTTATTATTTATAATCCCCTAGTGGTGGACACTGAGGTTGCTTCTGTTTTTTTTTTTTTTTTTTTGTTCTATTGTTAAAATCACTGAAGCTAATGTTCCTTGTGTCGGCATCCGCACCGAGAATTATTTCGTGGAAAGAAGAGGGCTCCTGCAGTTAATGTGTACATTTATGGTGTGCATTTTGACCTGTGCTGTCATGTCGCCCTTCAGAAAGGTTGTACCAGTGTACGGCCCTTGAGAATGCCTGATGGCCATGTGCTGGTCCAGACTGGGATTTGCAGGCCTAGAGGGAGCTCTTTTTTTTTTTTCTCTCTCTTTCCTAGAGATAAAAATGTGAAAGGAAACCTGTGCTGGCATTGTATTCGACTAAGGCCCTTCTGAGTCACCATGCTTGAGACACCTTCTCCCTCCTCCTCACTTCTCTCTCCTCAGTACCTTGCTCCTGCCTATCCTTCCAGACCCAAGTAGCACCCTGCCACTTCCAAGAAGTGGGCTAGTATAATAGAAAGTAGGCTGGACTTGAAGAAAGCCTAGGTCCGAATCTTGGTCTGTTACTTAACTATCTAAGGAAAATCTCTTATCTTCTTGGTGACTCTGTTTTCCAATCTCTAAAATGGGGACAATATATTATTTGCCCCAAAGAATTATATATACTTGGCACATAGTGGGTGGTGAGTAAATATTTCTTTATTTGAAGGCCTCCCCCACTTCCTCCAGCATATGTAACTTCTCTCCCATCTTCCTGTACCCTGGCACCTCACCTGTAACTCTCATTTGTCACTTAACCCACCACAGGGTACTTTTGTGCTTGCAGACTTAAGAGATGAGTGAGTGAATCTTTGAGTACGTAGCAGCCACCCAGGCTCTGCCCTTGGACATCCAGACGTGTTGGGTGAAGAATGTCAGAGCCCCATGTGCCTCTTGTGGGTCTTTCTCTCAAACTAAAGGGAGCTCTTAATGAGTTGTGTTGCCACCTGCAAGAGCTGGGTGAGAGTGGGCGTGTATCTGCCAGCGGGGGCTTGTGCCTGTGTCGCGGGTGCCGACAATATCTGGGCGTCTTCCTTTGCGATTTGGTAAGGAACTGTGTCATGGAGGGAAACTGTGTTTCCCTCTAGGACCCGTCCTGTTGGGTCTCGTTTAGGACCCGTGTGTGTGAGTTTCCAGTCAGGCTTCTCTGGCCCGAGTTCTGCAGTGTGAGTGAGGGCCAGTCTGTGCTGGACCGTCCTTTTCCTTGTCCGCCTTCGGTCTGGCCACTCCTTGTCAGAGGCTGTGCAAGGCCCCACCACGAGGGGCCGGTCGGAGCCGGGAGCCGTGTGAGGAGACTTCTCGGGCACAGTGACGCCTCTGTTTCCTCCTCCACCTTGCCAGGGGCCCCCATTCACTGCAAGGAGAGTCACGCATTCCCCCTTGAGATAAGAATAGAGCCCAACTGTGCCCCAGGACAGAGTCCAGCTTCTTCAGCTGGCCCTGCGAGGCCTGGCAAGGGCTCCCAGATGGTACTGGCATGAGTGGGCCCTGGCCGCCTGCCCTGCCAGCCTCTTGTGCATTGTGTGGCTGAGACACTGGGTACAGTGTGCATGCCTGCCCAGGCCCCCCGGAGACCACTGTCTCCAGACTCTGCTCAGGATGGAGGGGCTTGGCCTGGAATTAGCTGCCCAGGGCTCTGCTGTGCCCCTTCCCTTCAGCTTTGAGACCTCTTATGCGGAGCCACGCTGGTCTATTCCTGGAAGGGGGGACTAGAACCCTTGTTTGGAGCGGCGAGCAAGCTCTATGAGAGGGCCAGTGGCTGAGTGTTGAAGGCAGCAGCCTGGGGACCCCAGTGGCCTCCTTCTGCAACCCCAAGAGACAGGAAACAGGAACCAGCAGGGGCCACAGATGTGTGAGTGATGAACTGGCTGCTGGGGTTCCACCCTTAGGCCCACCTCTGTGTGAGGTGGGAGATGGAACAGCCTTGCGTCAGTTCAACAGCAGGACTGGCCCAAGAGCTACGAAGCAGGCACAGCACATGAGGTGTTCTCGGCTCTGCTTGTGATTGTGTTGGGTGGTCCCTAGTGAGCTTTCTAGCCTTCAGCTTCTAAGGTGGAACTTCTCGAACTGTGGTCCCTGGACAGCAGCATCAGCGCCAGCATCACCTGGGAACTTGTTAGAGATGCACGTTCTCAGGCCCCACCCCAGACCTGCTCAGTCAGAAACCGCAAGGGCCTGCAATCTGCCTTTTAGCACACTCTCCAGGGAGTTCTGACGTGTCGAAGCTCCAGGACCACTGCTCTAAGGAGGGTGTTAGAAAACAACTTGCATGCTTTCCCAGGTCTGACAGGTGATTCAAGCGAGTGTTGAGGGCCATGGCAACCTGGAGGGCGTATACCCCATCTAAAGTCATTCAAATAAAGAGATAGAAAAATACTTGTTTGTCTGAACGTAGAGTCTCCCATTCAGCCTTAAAAAAAAATAAAGATCTTCAACCTGCACATTTTTACGTATTACAGCCGTGTGAGGCCGTGTTTTGGGTTTAAGTGTGAAAAAAACCAAGGCTCGTGGTGGTAGATAACTTGTTTGTGCAGTGGGGCTGTGATCGGGAGCCAGGGTTTTCCACTGTGAGCTGGGGGCTTTCCACCAAAGCCTCAATCAGCCCTGAGGTCAGCGGGGTGAGGCTGCCCCTTCTGGTGGGGGCTTCTGGCCTGGTCTGAGAAAATGAGTGTGTTCTTGAGTATTTGAACAGGGCCACACACATGAACCCAAGTGTTCAGGAAAGTGTCTCGAGTGAAGGGTGTCTGGGTCCCTATCTCAACACGTGAGGGTTCATAAAAGCTGCTGGCTCAGGCACTAGCTACTTTTCCAAGGAGAAAGCACGATTTGCCAGTCTTCAGTGGCAGGGCAGGATGAATGCACACACAGCCGCTGATCGTTTTTGAGGCTTTAGGAGTTTCCGAAGCACCTGTGGGTCTGAGCCGTACCACCACTGTTTACAGCTGAGAAAGCGTACCCTCAGGGGATTCGGGTCACACAGCTAGTAAGGAAGTTGTGTCCTCTGTTCTTCCTCCATCTTGCCGTCTCTGAGGGCTATGGCGCTATGGCCTTTGGAAAGTGGGGCCTGGGCTGGTGCTGTTGGAGTGGAAGTTGCTTGGCTGGCTTCTCAGTCATGTCTCAGTCCTGTTGTGAGAGGTCAGGGTCACCACGTGCTTTTGGAGGCTTTATGTCAGGGACCCACAGAGCTCTTGCAGTTGTGGGCCCACCACCTCACAAGTCCTCCCCCGTGAGAATAAGCCTCAGTGGTTTCTGAGGTGACTGTGCCATGCCCTGGGCGGGTTACTGAGTTCTTTGTAGGGGTGCTGGTGGCACCCAGAAATCTTCCAGGCTTCTGTTGGGAGGAATGGGTGTGGAGAGGCGTATTGGAGAAGCTGATGGGGAATAAGTAAGCAATCTCAGTGGTGCAAGGGTAGATCTTCAATACCTCCATACCTATACTTACCATATTTTCTCATCCTCTGGGCTCACAGGTGGATAGAATATTTTAAAACAGATCTGTCAATTCAAAAATATTTAATAATAATAGGCAGTGTTTACATAGTACTTAGTATTTTTCAGGTACCATACTAAACACTGTATCTTTAGTTATTAACTCATTTAATCCTTACAACAAATCTATAAATAAGTATTCCCAGGCCCATTTTACGTATGGGGAAACTGAGTCACAGAAAAGTTAACTCATTTTTTCAGTGTCACCCAGCCAGTGGCAGGCCATCTCTCTCTAGAGGCCATGATCTGAACCCCTGGCTGCTGTACCTATACTCCTTCCTCTGCACCCCCATCCCACAGAGGGGCGTGGAGGACCCCACAGCCCCCGCAGCTCGTCACTTCCCCTGTCCTAAACATGTCTGCACACTCAGTTGATGACTAGGTGATCCTCCAGTTTGGGGTTCCAGCAGGCGTTTGCTTTCATGTGGCAGTCGTGAAGGGGAGGAAATGGTGAGAAAGGGTGACAATAGGAGGAGGGGTTTTGAAGAGGTGCCCATAGCTGCCCTTCTCTGCGTGCCTTCTTCCTCCACCCCAGCTGCCATCTGTGAAGCTGTTCAGGTGTGGAGGGCTCAGAGTAGCTCTGCTGAGAATCAGCATTGCGCTTTTGGGAACAGACCTTCTACTTGTGGTCTGGGGACTGAGTCCTGGTCTCATTTGGGGGAGACTCAGTAGCAGGACGGGAAGGAGAAGCAGTGGTGCCCCATCTTCTCAAGTCCTCACAGCTTTGCGGGGAAATGAGACCAGAAGAGTCTAGGGCAGGGCAGAGAGAGGTAGACAGCGGCTGGGCCAGCTTCTAGTGGCTGTTCTTTCCTATTGGTGGCTGTCGTCTAATGGGGCCTGGGGCCAGCACCCGTCCAGCTGGCTTACAGCTGGGTGCAGAGTGGGAAGAGATGGAGGATCCAGAGTCCAAGAGGGTGTCAAGGATGTGCACCAAAGGCCAGCCTTGACTTTCCTCCAAA
This sequence comes from Diceros bicornis minor, assembly GCF_020826845.1. Lineage (NCBI taxonomy): Eukaryota > Metazoa > Chordata > Mammalia > Perissodactyla > Rhinocerotidae > Diceros > Diceros bicornis. Next base: position 8,628,301 of record NC_080757.1, read on the forward strand.
CAGGAAAAGCCTTCGTGCTCAGCTCACTTGCAGTTCTGGTGGTTAGCGCCGCTGATAAGAGAGTTCCAAGTTGTGGTCAGAGGCATGAGCTACCAAACGCCAAACGGGTTTGGTCCTCTGACTAGCCTAGGTGTGACATCCTCATCTGCTCACCCTCTGCCCCCAGGCTTCCAGGGGCCCGGGAGTGAGCACAGCCAGGCAAGAAGAATCAAAACCTGCCCAACAGATGCTCAGATCCCAGGAGAGGGCAGCCTGCAGGGCCCACTCAGTGTTGGGGTTGGCACTTCTTGAGAAGATGTTGGGTCTGAAGCACGGAACAGACAAGTTCCTGAGAAGGCCCTAAAACTAAAAGATGCTCTGGGATGGTGACCAGGCAGGTGTAAGGACATTCTGTGGGCACCTTCCAGAGAAACCACTGAGCTGTGGTTTCTGGTAGCTGAGAAGAGAGCAGTTTTAACTCACCCAGGTCATGGTGGTGATGGTGGTGACAGGGAGAAGGAGGCTGAAGTAGGAGGAAGGAAGTGGACCTGGGACTTTGACCAAGAATGGGATGCTCTCAGGAGAGTCCCAGCTCTTTGTTCCAGCAGGTTTCATGTTTCACTGTGGTTGGCATGCTCGCAGGAATCCTATGAGACAGGAGTTTCTGCTCATTCATAACCCTTCTAGAATTAGTTGTTTTACTTCTGTCTCCCTGAATAAAACATAAGCTTTATGAGAGTAGGGAGCACCTGGGGCAGGCCTATGGTGAGCGCTCAGTAACCACTTGATGAAGGAGGGAGGAAGGGAGCAAGGGAACAGAAGAGCTAGAAAGATCTTCAGCTGTGACTTAGCAGCAGTTATAACATTTTGAACTGTTTAAAATTGCCACCCACCCCTCGGTCTACCCCAAACTTCTGGTTCCCCTTACCTTGCTCAATTTTTGTTCTCCATCACCTCCTAATATTCTTTAGAGTTCACTTATTTATTGTTTATTGTCTGCTCACCCCAGCCCCGCGCCACCCCCACCCCCCCCACGTGCTGGAACTCATGCTTCATGAAACAGAAGTGTTTTCCCTTCTGTGTGGTTCGCCAACATGCCCCAAATGTCTAGAAATGGTGCCTGGCACTTGGTAGGTGCTCACTGAATATTGTTCAGTGAATGAATGGATGAAGGTGCCCGGGAAGCACTCAGCTTGTGCCATCTGTCCCTGGGAATCCACTTGCAGTAGATGTCGCCGTTGGAGCTCCGTGTGTGTTGTGCCAGTGTCCTGTGGGAGGGGAAGACCTGCGTTCCCTGGGAGGTGCCCACACAATCTGGCTGCCGGCCCTTGGCCCTGCTTCACCCTTGTGATTTACTGGCCCCTGAAGTAGGACCAGGATGCTACCTCACGACAGCTCAGAGACACAAGGGCTTTCCGGAATCCATCACAGGGCAGCAAGGGCCCCGTGGGCAAGCTAGAGGCCTGACGGGTGGTGAGCAGAGCTGTTCGCAGCTCTGGGTTTTGGAGCCTGCGGTAGGACCGCATTCCTGAATCACGCCCTGCCCCCCGCTCCCTGCCCTACAAGTCAGTTCCCACCCCACGGGCTGTGAGAAGTGGAAAAATGCCTGGTTGAGCAATAGAGGGCTCAGGCGAAATCCCTGTTTACTCAGCCTCTGTCTTCTTGTCTTGCAACCAGTGCCCGGCTCACAAACTTAATCCGGGGTAGTCACGGCCGTCTCCACACCCCAGGCAGCAGCAGGCCCGGGTGCTTCCCATTACTCTTGGGGTAAAGTCCAGACCCAGATTCTCAGCCCCGTGGTTGGGCCCCAGCCCAGACCTCCGGCAGCCTGCCCAGTGAGAGCCTTCAGCTATGGATCAGCACGTCCATTTCCAGTCTTTGCTCTCGGTTTGCCCTTGACCTCCTGACTCATATATCAAGTTGCTTACTTGACATCTCTACTCAACCTGCCTAAAATGTCACACCTGGTCTTTCTTCCCAAGTCTGGGCCACCCGCAGCCTCTCCTGGCTCAGTAAATGGCACGTCTGAGCTGCTTGGGTCAAAACCTTGACTCCCCTTTTCTCTCCCTTCCCGTGTTCATTTTGTCTGGTAAACATGTTGGCTCCTCCTTCCAAATAGATTTTTAAAAAAACCAGCCACTTCTCACCACTCCCACTGTCATCATCTTGGTCAGAGGCACAGCCACCATCATTGTGCCCTTGGACCGTTGCAGTCGCCTCCTGACTGTTCTGCCAGACCCCAGTCTGTTCTTCTTAAGTAATAAGTCCGATTGTGTCATGCTTCTCCTGAGAACATTCCGATGGGTCCCCATGATGGCAGAGTGACAGCTGAGGAAGCCATCACAGTGGCTGACAAGGCGCTGTGTGATGGGGCGCCATTACGGCCCTGACCGCAGGGTCTCTTCTTCTGCCTCATCTCACTCATTCCTCTCCTGCAGACTGGCCTCCGTGGCATTCCTTCACATGTTCCAGGCACGCTTGCTCGTTACGGCCTTTGCAGCCCACGTGACCAGCTCCCTGCAGTGGGCTGAGTAATGGTCCCCCGAAGATGTCCACATCCTAATCCCCAGAGCCTGTGACTGTTACCTTACAAGGCAAATGGGATTTTGCAGGTGTGATGAAATTAAGGATCTTTTTTTTCAGTTTTTGGTGAGGAAGGTTGGCTCTGAGCTAACATCTGTTGCCAATCTTCCTCTTTTTGCTGAGGAAGATTGGCTCTGAGCTTATATCTGTGCCCATCTTCCTCCATTTTTTGTACGTGGGATACTGCCACAGCATGGCTTGATGAATGGTAGTGGTGTGTTGGTCTGTGCCTAGGATTCAAATCTGCAAAACCCGGGCCACCAATGGAGGATGCGAACTTAACCACTGCACCACTGGGCCAGCCACAAATTAAGGATCTTGAGATGAGGAGATCATCCTGAATTATCTGATGAGCCCAGTGTAAAGACAAGGCTCCTTATAAGAGGGAGGTGGGAGAGCCAGGATCAGTAGTAGATGTGACAACGGAAGCAAGAGGTTGAGTGATGTGAGGAAGGGGCCACGAGCCAAAGAATGCCAGCCGCCTCTAGAAGCTGAAAGAGTCAAGGAAACAGATTCTTTCCTAGGGCCTCTAGAAGGAGCCAACCCTGCCAGCATCTTGACTTTAGCCCAACGAGACCCATTTCAGACTTCTGACCTCCAGAGCTGTAGGACAATAAATTTCTGTTGTAATTTTAAGCCCCTTGGTTTGTGGTCACTTGTTCCAGCAGCCACTGGAAACGAACCCACTCCTTCATCTCCCTGAAGTGTCTTGCTTACTCTGCCGTGCTCATCTCTTTGTTCCGTTCTACTCCTTTTTCTCCATCACTGATTACTTTCCAATAAAACTGGATCATGTACCTGTCCGTCAGACTTGTTGAGGGTTGTGTGTCTGCCCTCACGAGAATGTAAGCTCGTTAGGGCGTGGATCTTTATTTTGTGGACTGGTGCCCCCCAGCTTCTAAAACTGTGCCTGGTATATAAGAGGCACTCAGTCAGTATTTGTTGAATGAATGAATGGCCTGGAATTCCTTCTCTTCCTACCCTGTCCTCTCTGCCTATTGTCCTCTAAGTCCATCTAAGTGTTCCCTCTTCCCAAGGCCTCTCCTGTGAGCGATTTCCCTCTCAGGGAGATGGTGCTTTCTGTTAATCACTCTTACTAAGCACCCAGGACCGTGAGTGGTCCAGCCATTTGCCGAGTCCCGCTCTGCCCGGGGCACTTTCGCTCAGGTGAGTTTTCCAGGCTGAGCCCCACAGCAGCCAGGTGCTCTAGGGTGGATTAGTTTTGTTTTGTGTGTTTCTTACAGATGAGCATTGTGAGTCTGAGGGACCCAGTTGATCTCTAAACCCAATCTCTTATTTCATCAGAGCGAGATGAAGATGACCTAGAGAGCGAAGGGTCCTGCTCAGAGCTAAAGGGGTCCTGCTGAACTAATTTCTAGAGCCTCCAGGTCTCAGACCTCCTGTGGCTTCCACCCCCTGCTGGATTATCTGTTTGGGGGCTCCTTCTCCCACTGCCCTACTCACGGACAGCAGGGCCTCGCTTATAGCAGGTACTTAGAGCTTAAAGATTGGGAATCAGCCTTGGTAGAGTAGTTGGTGGCTGAGGCAAGATCTTAAAGGAAAGTGGGAGGTTCTCCCTAGGGACCAGGGACGGGGAAGCTGAGGGGTTCATCTTGTTGTCAGCAGCAGCTTGTGTGGAGGATGGGGTATTTGGAAGAAGGAAAGAAAGAAAAGATAAGAAATGGTAGTGAGGATGGGTGAGAAGGTGTGGGGCAAGAGTTGTATGTCCATCGTGGGCACGTCAGGCTTGGGGACCCCAAAAGGGTATGGCATGTGGTCAGGGAGGAGCAAAGAAGGATAAGGAGGGCTTCTCTAGAGGGCCTGAGGTTTACTTCCCCAGGACGCAGCTGCGGGTTCTAATGGGTGACCAGTTGGCTGTTAGGAAGACTCCTTCCTGCTGTCTTCTCTGGGGAGAACACATTTTGAAACACTTCCTGAGTTGGGGAGGGGAGGTGACATTTTGCCCCCTCATCCCAGACTGCTGATGAAGTGCGGTTCATTAGGAACTTACAGCTGTGTTTTTGCACTCCTCCACACGGCCGTACACCCGCAGTCCCACTGGGGGTTCCCCCCTCCTCCCCCCTCCTCCCCCCTCTTCCCCCCTCTTCCCCCTCCTCCCTCCTTGGGTCCTCCCTCTGCTGGCTGGTGACTCACTTGGCTCTTGTGCAAGAGCGCGGGCTCTGGCTCTCTGAGAAGAGCCGTCTTCCTCCACGCCGTAAGCTCCCCTCCTGATTTATGTCTTTTCATTTGAGTTAATGCTTTCCACATTTAGGTCTGGAGATTAGTGTGCAGCTCACTGCTGCAGCCACCAGAACCCCAGTGCCCAGCTTGAGTCTGGCACGGAGACGGCAGGCAGACAGACAGACAGGGACAGAGGGCAGCTTGGAGCTGCACCCTGAGGCTGTCCTGCCTCCTGCTGGCCCAGCCCACCAGCCTCCCTGACTCCAAGAGGGAGGCAGAGGGAGGAGGGCAGCCCCTACTCCCGGGACTTGTTCTCATGCCTGCCTTTCCTGTGAAGGGCACACGTCTTGGAGGGGCGTGAAGAGGTGGTTGCCCTGAGCCTGTGACTTCCCACTGAAGAAGCGGTGTCGTCAGGAACTGAGAGGCACAAGTTTGTAGGGTGGGGAAAAGCGTTATCTCTGTGGCTTTAAAAGCTGTCACACAACTGTGTGTGTGTGGTTTTTTCTTTTTCTTTTTAAAACAATAATATTACCTTTGTTGCTATGGTGTTGTTGTTGGGGTGGCTAATTGGACCCAGTCCTGACACAGGCTGGTGTCTGGTCTCCATAGTGATTATCAGATGGCAGCCATGAGACTTGCTTTCATTTTCTTCCCTAAAGTGAGAGGCTGCTGGGGGATCCTCCGCGGTGGCTGTGGGTGCCCTGCTCTTGAGGGGCTGCTGGGATGTGGTGGCACCCTGATCGGAAATAGGACCCTGAAGCCGAGATTTAAGCAGGGACAGGGCGATCCCTGGTCATTTCAAAGGCTGGATTACAGCCCACATTTGCTGAGAGCCAGGGGTTTGGGAGCTCCTCTGAGGAGGCCCTGGACCACAGGAGAAGAGAGACCTCAGCAGGGAGAGGGAGCAGAGGTGCCCTTGGCACCTGGGAGCTCACGGATGCCGTGCGGCTGGTACCTGGGCCCACTCACCTGTCAGGTGCTGTCTTCCCATCGAGATTGTAGCAATGCAGAAGGGTGTGTGGGGTGAGTTTTAAACTTTTTGTTGAAAATGCAGACAGTCCCTGACTTACGATGGTTGCTTTAGGATTTTTCGACTTTACGACGGTTCCACATTCAATAGAAACTGTACTTCAGATTTTGAATGTTGCTCTTTTCCCGGGCTGGCGATCTGTGGTAGGATCCTCTCTGTGATTCTGGACAGCAGCAGTGAGCCGCACTCCAGTCAGCCCTGTGATCATGAGGGTGAACAACCAGTATACTGACGACCGTCTGTACCCAGACAGCCATCCTGTTTTTCATTTTCAGTACAGTAGTCAATAAATGACATGAAATATTCAACACCTTATTATAAACTAGGCTTTATGTTAGATGATTTTGCCCAACTGTGGGCTAGCGTAAGTGTTCTCAGCATGTTTATGGGAGGCTAGGGTAAGCGATGGTGCTCGGTAGGTGAGGTGTATTAAATGCATTTTTGACTTAACGGTGGGTTTATTGGGACGTCACCTCATTGTAAGTTGAGGAAGATCTGTACCTACCCAAAAGCATATCTTTATTAATTCTACACTTACTGCATAGGTAATATATAGGTCAGGTCTGATATTTGAAGGATACTAAAAAACCTGGAGTGAAAAGTTGGCCTCCCTCCCACTCCTGTCCTCTGCCTGTCAGTTCCCTTCCCCAGAGGCAAACAAATGACCCGTTCTTGTGGGAACTTCCGGAAACAGTGTAGGCATTCACAAGTACACGTGTGCCTTTGTTTTCCTTCACACAGGTGATAGTTCTTGATTACTTCTGCACCTTGCTGCTGCTGTTTTTTAAGCCTTATAACGATGTATCCTGGGGTATAGTCAATAGAAAGAACATGCTCATTCTTTTTAATGCCTTCCTGAACTCATTTCACAGATGGGCATAAAGGTTGCTTGTAATCTTTTCCTGTTTCCTTTACCTGCTGTAGATACCACTGTATGGCCATCGTTCTGCACATGGGTGAGTGCTCTGAAGGATAAATTCCTGAATTAGAAAAGCTGCAGCAAAGAATATAAGTGGTTGTAATTTTGATAGAAAGTGCTGGATTGCCTCCAGCGAGGCAGTTCTGGCTTACCCTTCCACAGCAATGTCTAGGAGTGCCCGTTTCCCCACAGCCTCGCCAGCACGGTGTATCTTCAAATTTTTAAAATTCCTGTGTGGAAGAGTTTTCTGTCTTTGCTGTCAGCGGATTTGCTCTCTCCATCTCTCTCCAACCCTGTCGCTGCCTCCCATGGGGGCCCTCCAGGCTCCTGAGGGCCACAGGCAGAGGACCCTCTGTGCTGCAGACCCTTCTCTGAGCAGCCGTCTAGCCCCTCTGCAGGCTGGCGGATCGTTTCACGTGCTTTCAGATCTCAATGGAGGCCTCCTTTTCAACATTTGAGTTTTCTGCTCGTGATAAGATCACTAGAATCCTTTTTTACGTGCTGCTTCCCTTCTCTTTCCCTGCGTCTTCCTCTCTCTAATCTCCCTCACCACTGCATGAGTCCTGTCTCCCGTTTGCAGTTTCCTCAATCTACGACTTCTGCTTCTCACTCTCCAAAGAGTCTCTTCAATGAAAAGTCAGACTTAGGCAGATATCTCTGGACACCATTACTAGCTGTGCCTCATAAGACACATGCTCAAGAATGAATTCCAGGGTACAGTGGAATGGGGTATGGTGGCTGCATTTCTGTCCCTCTAAGTTTTTCTAATCAGGGGGCTGGAGCTGGAGCTGGAGCCCAGAATGCTGGGAGAAATGCTCTAAGCCAGCCCAGTCCAGTAGAACTTGCTACGATGATGGAAATGTTCTATATTTGTGTCACCCAATACAGTGACACAGATGTGGTTAGTGTAACTGAGGAACTGGGTCTTCAATTTTATTTTTAATTAGTTTATATTTAAACATTTATGAGTGCCTGGTGGTTACCATATTGGACAGCACAGCTCTAAGCTGTACACTTTTCAGGATGAGAATAAGAGTCTAAGAAGCAGAGTATATTTGGTCTGTGTTTCATCAAGTCAGAATACAGCAGCAGTTCTTCCCCAAGCCGATCAAGCTTGGTGACCTGTTGGTTTTGGGAACTCAGCTGTTTCTCCTGTTGGAAACACCATTGGGGTTAGGCTACCAGGCTCATCAGGGAGAGTCCCAAATTCCAGGTGGAATATTTGCCTTCCCTGAGGAATTTTGATATCTACGGATGTGCACGGCAGGCACTGAGCTGGGCGTTGTGGACGCAGAAGTGAACAAAGCAACCTAGCGCCATCCAAATGGAGCCTCTTGTGCTGTTTTTCAATACATGAGTTAGATACACATACATGAATTTAGAAAATCGCAATTCTTGGACACCTAGAACTTTACCTGGTAGTGTTACAGAAGAGGAGGTGTATTCGTTTCCTATTGCTGCTGTAGCAAATTGCCATAAACTTAGTAACGTAAAACTACTCATTTAGGGGGCTGGCCTGGTGGTGTAGTGGTTAAGTTCACATGCTCTGCTTCTGTGGCCTGGGGTTCGCCGGTTTGGATCCTGGGCGCGGACCTACTCACCTCTCATCAAGCCATGCTGAGGTGGCATCCCACAGAGAAGAACTAGAAGGACCTACAACTATGTGCTGGGGCTTTGGGGTAAAAAAGAAAAAAAGAGGAAGATTGGCAACAGATGCTAGCACAGGGCCAAGCTTCCTCAAAAAAAAAAAAAAAACAAAAAACTACTCGTTTATTCTCTCATGCTTCTGAAGGTCTGAAGTCTGAAATGAGTCTTCCGAGGCCAAGACTAAGGTGTCAGAGGGCTGGCTTCTTCTGGAGGCTCTAGGGGGCCATCTGTTCCTTTCCTTTTCCATCTTCTAGAGACCCCTTCCTTGGCTCATGGCTGCACATCATATTGACTTTTCTCTCTCCATTTCTGTCCTCAACGTAGGCTTCTTCCCTCTTTGCTCTTATTGTGTTCCTTTTATAAGGACCCCTGTGATTGTATTAGAGCCCACCCGGATAATCCAGCATGACCATCTTCCCATCTCAAAATCCTTAATCACACCAGTAGAGTCCCTTTTGTCATTTAAAGTCACATTTGCAGGTTCCCAGTATCAGGATGTGGACATGTTTGGGGGCCTGTTTTCAGCCTGTCACAGGAGGTAACTTGCAATACTTGAAGAAGAGTATATGAGCGAGAAGGTTATGAACCCCGTCAGTCACTTCCTAGGTGTTCTGAATTGGAGGAAATGGGCAGAACTTGAGCAACTCCTGTTGCAGGTCTGGTGTTCTAAAGAAGTGGCTTTCAAATTTGGTGGGTCTCCGAGTCACCTAGGGAATGTAGAAGAAGGATGGACCCTGTCTTCCTTCAGTGAGCCGGGACCTGTGTGTTCTTTATTAACCCTCCAAGTGATTCTGATCCTCAGCAAAGTTTGAGAAACACTGCTCTTAGGAGCAGTCTCAGGGATTATCTGTTTGTGTGCTTGTGGGAGGTGGAACTTCTTGTCTTCTGTGAGTAAGCACCAAAGCAAGGCTGCAGACAGGAAGTGCTGGAGAGGACCAGTGGAGGGGCCAGTGTCTGCAGAGGTACTGCCACCTGTGCCACACCTGGAAGGCAAGAGAAGGCGTGGCTTCACCAAGAAGCAGAGTGTGTACTGTGAACAGAAGGAAAGACCAGCAGCACTGAGGTAGGAACAAGCATGCCACATTGGGGGACATGGAGGCCATTGGGGGCCAGAAGGGGCAGGGACAGAGAATTCATTTGACAAGAGGAATACTAACTAGATTAACCTGCTAGTGTTCGCAGGACTGGGGGGCAGGGGCAGGATTCTGTCGGGTGGCGTGGATGAAGTCCTGGACTTGGTGGTGGCAGGGAAAATGGAGGAAAGGGGATGGTTGCGAGATATTTAGGAGGAATATGAATATGACGTGGGTCTAACAGTCAGTGAATACTGATTGAGCAGAGTGTTTGGGCACTCTACTCCACGGGCATAGGACAAGGAGCTGGAAGGCGGTGGTGAGCAAGACGGACAAGGTCCCTGATCTTGTAAGTCTACTTTGGGGTGAGGTGGTGTGGCGGAGTTAGGCAATAAGCAGACAAACACAATGAACAAGAAAAGCATTAGCCAGTGGTAAATGCTGTGGGGAGTTAAATCAGTTCATGTGATTGGGTAACTGGTAGCTTCTTTAGATTGGATGTCAGGGAAGACATCTCCAAGGAGGAGACATTTAAGCTGATGTCTGGATGCAGCCATGGGCAGAGCTGGGGGAAGGGCTCTTCAGGCAGAGGTGACAGCGAGTGCAAAGGCCATAAGGAAGGGCCAAACTTGCCCCATCTAGGAAACGGCTAGAACAGCACTGTCCAATAGAACTTTCTGCCGTGATGGAAATGGTCTATACTGCACTAGCCATGTGGCCACCAGCCTCATGTGACAACTGAGCGCTTGAAATGTGGCTAGTAAGACTTAGGAACTGAAATTTACATTTTATTTTAGTTTCAGCTGACTTTAAATAGCCACATGCAGCTAGTGTCTACTGTATTGAAGGGCACAGAGCTAGAAGGTCGGTGTGGCTGGAGAGAGTGGTATAAAATGCCGTAAGATGAGAGAGAGAGATGGAAGACTTTAGGGGCTGGCCCGGTGGCGTGGTGGTTAAGTTCATGTGCTCTGCTTAGGCGGCCCAGGGTTCCTGGGTTTGGATCCTGGGCACGGACCACAGACCTACACACTGCTCATCAAGCCATGCTGTCTCGGCGTCCCACATGCAAAATAGAGGAAGACTGGCATGGCTGTTAGCTCAGGGCCACTGCTCCTCACCAAAAAAAAAAAAAAAAAGAAAAAGAAAAAAAAAGAATGTGGAGTTGATTGCTTTATGAATTAGGCTAAATAGTTTGGATTTCTATTTTCTAAGAGTAGTGCAAAGCCTTTGGATGGTTTTAATTAAAGGTTGACATAATCTGATTAATGTTTTATAAGTTCACTCTGGCTGCCATGTTGAGAATGAATTGTAGGGAATGAAAATTGGAACCAGGAGACCAGTTAGATCATTGTAGTAATGTAGGGGAGTGTTGATGGTGCCTTGGGAATAGGGTGGCAGCTGTGGAAATGAAGAAATGTGGATGGATTCTGGATGAGTTTTGGAGGTAGAATTGATAAGAATAGAGAGGGATTGGATGGAGAAGGTGGGAGAAGTTGATGATCATAGACTTTGGGCTTAAGCAATGGTATGGATCACGGTACCATGTGCTAAAATGAGGCATAGAGAGCAGATTTTGCTTTGTTTTTAGAAGTGAGGAAGATGGGTTCTTTTGTGGATTTGTTGGAGATTCCTTTTGAGCATCCGTGTATAGATAGCAAGTAGCCAGGTGGGCATGGGGAAAGGTCAGGACTAAAGATACGAGTTTAGGGTCATCAGGAAATAGAGAGTATGTAAAGCTATGGAACAGGGTCTAGGCCACTAAAGAGAGTGAGTAGATAGAAAAGAGGGGTAGGGGCTATAACTTTTAAGATTGGGCATGGGAGGAAGATCCAGAAAGGAGACTACTTGAGAAAACATGTGAGATACCATGGAAAAGGAGTCATGGTTTCCAGGAAGGAATGTTGACTGCTCCTGGCTGGCCAAGGACTCTAGCAGAGATAGGTGCCCTTGGATTTGGTGAGAGCGTGGGGGTCATTGGTGGCACTGAGGAGAGGAGGCTCAGTGGAGTGGGAAGGAGAGCCTTAGAGGTAAGAAAGTAGAGGTCATGACTACAAGTAACTCTTTTGGTGAAAATATTTGCTGTGATGAGAAGCAAAGGGGAATAGTCAGGGGCTGGAGGAGTGGGGTCAAAGGATATATTTGTCTCTCTCTCTCTTTTTTAAGCTAGGTGTTATGTGCTGACAGGTAGAAAGCAGGTAGGTTGCCGTTGATAGAAGGAGGGCCTTTTAGTCATTGTAATGGGAGGGAAGGCTGAGAACATGGGCACTGATGTGGGTAGGCTGGAATTTGGGCAGTGGGCTGATAAGCAGTTACTGTCAGATTGCTCCTGTCTTTCTAAATGAAGTGTGAGGCAAGGCCATTATCTGAGAAAGAGTATGAAATAGTTGTTTGGAAGATGGGAAACAAACCCACTGGGTAACTATAGTAGGATTGCTACATATCTTGAACTGAATTTCTCAAACTTGCGTGTGCAAATGAATCACTGGGACGTTTGTTAAAATGCAGATTCTGCTTTTCTCACAAGCTCCCTGGTGATGTTGATGCTGCTGTTCTTGGACCCCACTGTGAGTAGCAAGACTCCACGGCACTTCTGCAATGGGAAGCTTAGGAAGATGCACAATTTTTTAATGTGTCCAGGAGATACCTAAGTTATTTGCCCATTGAACTCTTACGTTGAGGGCAGAGGAGCAAGAGTTGAGTGCCTGTTTGAGATTTGTGGCCATCCGGTTAAAGCACGTCTTCTCAATGTTAGAATTATCTGGAGAATTTAAAAAAAACAGGGCCTGAGTATTTTGATTTTGATTGAGATTCTGAATTAATTGGTATGGGATGGGTCCTAGGCATGCCACTTTTTAAAAGCTCCCTTGGGGATTCTGATGTTCGTCTAGGCTTGAGAAGCACTGATTTCAAATACCAGCTCAAGGGGATGACCATGGGAGCAGATGGCCCAGGTGGGTGGAGGCAGGGCTGCTCCTAGGATGTGTGGGCCCTTGTCTATATAAACAATTTGAGTCAACCCAAATCAGCATGCCAAGGTTATTCTGGCTGCCCAATCTCGTATAGTCCCACCAAAGAAATACCATATCAGCCAGCAAGAGTAGTCTGCTTACCAGGCTGCCCTTCTGGAATCTAAACAGGGTCCTGGGATGACCCTACAGCACATAGTCCAGAGTTCCTCGGGGCATCCGGTCTACCTTTTGTGTGGGGGTCATGGGTGGGGGCTCCTAGGGAGGAGGTTGTTCAGATGGTTCTGCCAGTCCTTGCTGGTCCCAGGCACCTTAGAAAATTTCAGAGAAGGCGCTCAAAAGATGGGGCCCCTTGAGCCATGCAGCCTGGTCAGGAAAAAGAATGGAAGAACAAAAGGGTTGAAAAACTGAGAGCCCAACTTATAAGATGGATACTATCATCCAGTTGCCAAAACTCGTGACAGAAATCGTGATAGAGGCAGGAACTAAAGCATCTCTTTGTGTGGCGAGGAACTAATGCCTGGACCGCCCTCAAGGACCTGAAGTCTACGAACAGCCACATGAATGAACTGGGAGGCAGATTCTCCTCCAGTTGAGCCTTGAGATCAGTACAGCCCTGGCCGGCACCTTGACTGCAGCCTTGTGAGAAACCCTGGATAAGGCTCAAGGTCTGGGTAAACTGTTCCCAAACCCCTGACCGCAGAAACTGAGATAATGTTCGTTGTTTGAAGCCACTAAGTTTTGGGTTTATGCAGCAATGAATAACTAATAGAAGAGGCGAAATCAAGTCATCAGAAGTCTTGGCTTTACTTTCCTCTCTGTTGGCTTCGTTTTCTAGCTTCGCAACCTTCTCAGAAAGATTCTAAAAACTCGCAGTAATTCCAAGAAAAAAGGAAAATCACTGGGCAGCTTTCCAGTGGAGCCTGGGACGGCATGGTTGGGAGATGGGGTCATCCTAACCATATGGACTGAGAGTGGTACCCAAAGGAAAATCCAGGCCAGTTGATTCCAAAGGGAGGAGAATGGAAATCTACCCCTCATGGTAACTGACGAGATGTGGAGGTGATGGAATCTCGGATGTTAGCCTGGATGGGATTTGAGAGAACTACTCCTGCTCTCAGGCAGAGACGGAAGCTAAATGGTTAGTATCACAGAAGTCAATGGAAAAGTCTCAAGGTGTGAGGGCAAAGGCTGCAACGAGACCAGGGGGGATGAGGGCTGAGAAAAGGCCTATGGGAAGTAATGTTTCCTGTTTTAACTGTGTGAGAGAGTATGTGTGCCCATATCCATGTGAAGACATTAAGAAGGGAACACACTGGTGAGGACGCCAAGGCAGGCAGATAGAGACCATTCTTTTGAGTAGTCTGGCGGCAGGATTTGGATCGTGTGTGCTAATAGGAGACAAGATTCCAGGTCGGGCTAGAAACATAATAAATTATCACAAAAAGTCAAGGCTGCAAGGAACCACATAAATCACTCATTTCAACATCCATTAAACCTGAATAATTCCACCAAGTCTTCTTTTACCGAAACTTTCTGTTTCCTCCTTCTGAGCCTTTAGAACTCCTAACAAGGAGAGGAATAGATGGATCCCAACCTTCTCTTTTCTTCTCTCTCTTTCCTTTCCTGGTGTCCTATGTAGGTGCTAAGGAGCCATGCTAGTAACTAAGAATATTCCTCAGCCTCAGCAGGAGAGAAGAAAATCCTGGCCCTTCACTGGCCCCATCATGTGCCTTTGGGTATGAAATGGAGGCTGATAGTTTCCAGTGAGTTTGGGAGGGGGTTAGCTCATCACGCTCTCAGGTTTGGGGTATGTTAGGTTTGCAGGAGTATGGCTCTGGGGAGAAAGATGGGGCACTATACAGACTGGCACACTTAGATGGTGCACCTGGGCGACTAGTCTTGGAAAAGTCATGGAGAGGCAGCTTTCTTTGCAAAATCAAGTGTTGTGTACATAGGCCCGTTTGCACTGTTGTAACTGGCTCTGCTCTGCCTGGGATGGCTCTCTTTCCTCTTGTATCGGGGTCTCCATCTCATTGGATGTGGAGGGTGTTAGAGGATTCAGCTCCTGCTTGACCATCCAACTTGGCCGCCTAAGCGAGAATACTGGGGGGAAAAGTCTGATGGAGGAGAAATTAAGAAACGCAGTTCATTCCTCACTTTCAGTGCCTGCGTGGAGAGGCTGACGGCCTTAGCACCAGGGGAGGAAGCAGATATCACCAAATCCACCGCAGGGCGGTAGAAAGATGCCTCTCAGGTCACTTGACACTGTGACTGGGTTTAGACTTTTCACCAGCCAGAATGGTTTACAAAGTTCCTGCCTGTGCAGGCTGCCGACTTCAGCGTTTATGGTGGCAGCCTTGCAGGCTTTCCGCACTGCCAGGCCACGTGGAACCTGTCCCCAGGAGCTCCCTGGGAATGCATCCTGGCCCTGCAGTGGGCGGGTGGAGCAAGGCTATTTGGTGTACAGGGGCGCGGCAGAGCGAGGGTTGGACGGCATGTCCCCAGCTCCCACTGCTTTTTCCGATGACTCACAGACTGCGATGCTGGAAGGGGCCTCAGAGGTGGATCATTGAATCCAGCGGGCTTCTTTCACAAGCACAAGGAAACATGCTTAGAGAAGGTCCTGGGAGCGGTTAGTGGAGAGGTGGACATCGGGTACCTGTCTCTCACCTCCACACCCATGGCCACGACTCTGTCCCTCAGTTAACCTTTCTGATAATTTATATTCAGGAGGAGGTGAGTGCTTGGCATGGGGGTCGCGGCTCCCACAGCCCTGAGCTGACCCTTGTACCTTCTTGTATCCCACCTTATATGCTTCCTCTGCTGTCTTGGGTGCTGGGACAAGAAACCTGGCCCACCTTAGGCAAACGAAGTCTTCCTTCCTAGTTGGTGCCTGGACCACTTGATCACCCTGTCCTCTCATGTGCTTCATCCTGTGCAGTGGATGCAGAGTAAATATCTGAGCAGAAAAGTCACTAAAGGGCACCCTGAAAGAGGGGAAAGGGCACCATAAAGAGGGGAAAGGGCAGAGGACAAAGGCCATCCCACCTGCCTGGGGTGGATGGGGAGTTGTGATTAGAAGAGTCTCTTAGCATCAGCTGAGGAAGCCACCTCCTGCTTTCCTGGCCAGGCTAGCCCTGGGGGAAGTTCCTATACATCCCTCACCCCCCAGATCACTGCTCATTCCAGGTGCTCTGGCCGTCCAGCCCCCCAGAAGAGTTCCCTGGGGAGGAGAAGAGGGGCAGTGTGAGGCGGATGGGAGCGTTGGAACCTAACAGGAGTTTGGGGCTCCCCAGGGTCTCTCGGCTTAAAGGAAGTGGGTCCCAATGCACGTTTTTACCCTCCCTCCTGACCCAGAGCACCTGCTGGGTCTGCCTGCAGATTACAGAGCCCAAGTGAGTTTGTACAGTTCTGAGGCCATGGGTTTATAAACACTGAAAGACAAAGCAGCCTGGGAGGGAGCCCCCAGAGCTTGCTGGGGCCAGGGCATGGCACGTGGACTTGTGCCCCTCAAGAGCCCTGTGCCAGCTCCGCCTGATTGGCACGCCCAGCGTGTTCTGGGTGTCCCAGGGAACGTGGCCTGTGTGAGGTCTCGCTCTGGCAGAGCCCTGAGTGTCTGAGCACCCCGGAATGGGAGGGTCTCACTTCGCATCTTCCTGCATTCCACTGAGACAGTATTTATTGAGTACCTGCTGGGGAAGATGCAGAGAGGATAGCAAACGACCACTGCCATTTTCGTTTGCAATCCTGTGGGGGAGACCAGTTTTAAACAGGTAACTCCAGTAAACGTATTCAGAATGTTACAGGGGCTCGGAGGAGGGTGAAGAGGACTTCACTTCTACTCTAAAAGAAGGAGTAGGGTTCCCAGAGGCCAGAGAAGGGAGGGCAACCCAGGCCAGGGGTCAGCATGAGCAAAGGCACAGAGGTACCAAAGGAGTGCTTGGGAATTAAATAAGGGGATAAATCAATTGTTTTGTATTGATTGAAAATATTGGATCTGGCATGGCTGAGGGGTGGGGTGAGGGGTGAGGTGGTGAGGGAAGGAAGGAAGTTGTCGCCTCTGACGGGACCCTTTCTATTGCAAATGTTGAAAACCAGCTCAATGCTGCTTAAGCAAAGAAGAGAATGTTTGGACTCCCCTGTAGTATAAATAGGCTCCAGAGATGTCAGGGTATGTTCTTTCTCACTTTGGCTGCATTGGCCTCCCACTCGTTAGGCCAGCCCCATGTCGAAGACTCTGGCAGCTTCAGACTGGCATCATCCCTACTGTGAGGCCATCAGCAAAAGAGAGCTCCTTTCTCCATAAAATCCCAAGATTAAGTCCCGTAGAATCAGATAGGCTTTCAGAACCAGATACTGTGGCCAGGGGGATGCAATGTACTAGTCGGCTGGTTAGTGGGCCCTATCCCTGGGTATGGGGGGTGGATAGTGTTGCCCACATCTGAGAATGGAGAGGTGTGGCTCCCGCAGGAAAATGGGGTGCTGATGCTGTAGGAGGGGACTAGGGGATAGGCAGGCAGACTCAACAGACGTCACCGCTGGCTCACCAGGATGTTGAAGATCCTTGAAGGATTTGTGGATTTTATTTTGTGTGCCATGCAGGACCTGTCAGAGGTTGTGTAGGTAGAGCCTGTCTTGGCAAACAGAAGAGGGACTGGTGGGGGAAGAGGACGTGGAGAGATGGTGGTGGTTGGACAGATGGGACTTGGGACGTCGCCTCCTTGCCTTTCTCCTAGATGTGAGAGTTTGCTTCTTCTTTTCACTCCTCTCCTAGCCGGGCCTTCAATGACTCCTGGGAGGTCGGAACTGCAGCCAGATACTGATACCTGAGGATTGCTGCTTAAGGACTTGGTTCAAACTGAAGGTTAAAATAAACAGTCCTATGAAACTCATGGTCTTTAAAGATTACTTTGGAAGTGATTGAGTGTGGAGAATTTGGTAAATGGGAAAGTCAAAGATGTCTGATTTGGGGTTTGGGCTTCTGGGGGCTAGGAATGTAAATATAAATATATTAAATATATATAAAATGTTATATATTTTTATATTGTATATATGGCATATGTATGTGTATATATATGTGTGTGTATATATATGTAAGTATATATATATGGCAGGGAGTGGTTGGGGAAGGGAATTTGGGTTAGGACATGTTGGATTTGAGGTGTAAGTGGGCTGTGACTCTGAGGAAGAATGTGGTTTATCACATGAGTTGGGGCCTGAGTGGGGTTTTGGGAGTGATCCACAAGGATGCGGATGAGGCACTGCAAGAGGCTGATCTTGGTCGTTGCCTATGTTAGTGATTAGCAGCCTGTAGCCCATGGGCCATGTTCTCCTTGGTTTCACAGCTGCTGCTGTGGATCGCCTTCTATACCCTGGAAGAGAGGGAGCCAACAAAGAGTCGTCCCACATTTGCAAGCCGGTTTGATGAACCTGCCTGCCCATCACTTAGTCCATGGGTTAAGGATGTGTTCCCACTTCTCTGCAGAGGCAGAGATGAGAGTGATGTGGCCACAAGCCAAGGAGTGCCTGTGGCCGCCAGAGAATCTGGAAGAGGGGAGGAACAATTCTCTCTTAGAACCTGCGGAGCGAGTGCAGCCCTGCTGACACCTTGATTTGGATTCATAGAACTGATTTTGGACTTCTGGCTTCCAGGACTGTAAGAGAAAAAATGTGTGTTGGTCTAAGGCGCCAAGTGTGTGGTAATTTGTTATGGCAGCTATAAGAGACGAATACAGTGGGCATTGTCAGTCAGCCTGGCCAACGCTTGCCTGTCAGGATGCCCTTGGAGAAAAAAGTGATCTCTGGTCAGATAACTTTGTCCCTTGAATGAGTGAACGTTCATTCAGCACATTTTTACTGAGCACCTGTTGCACATAAGGCCCTGTTCTAGGTGATGGATATTTATAACGAAGGCCCTGCTCCACTGCTTAGATTCTACTGGAGAAAGCAGGCAGTAGAAAACAGATAACTGTATGATGTGGTGTCAGGCTGGTGAGGTGCTGTTTGCTCTCTCTGAGCAGAGGGCAGCAAGAGGTGCTAGTTTTCATGGGGTCGACAGGAACACTCTTTGGCCATTAACGTTTGAATAGAAACCCAAACAAAATGAGGGAGCAAGCCTGTGGGTATCTGAGGAGACAGTGTTCTGGGGGAGGGAAGAGTAAGTGCACGTGGACCGAGAGGTGGCCGTGCAACTTGGCCTCTCCCTCGTGTCTGGAAAGGAGGGTCGGAGGGGAGAGCCGAGGAGGCCATTCAGGCCACTGTGGACATGGGCTCTTACCCTGAGGAAGGTGGGGGTCCACTGGAGAGGTTTGATTTGAAGCATGACATGATTTTTTTTTTTATTGAGATAAAATTCACCTGACATAAAATTAACCACTATAAAGTGGCTAAACAATTCATTGGCAATGTAGTGCATTCACAATATTGTGCAGCTACCGCCTCTATCTAGTTCTAAAACATTTTCATCACCCCCAAAGGAGACTGCATCCCCATTAAACAGTCACGGCCGATCCCCCTCACCCCCCAGGCCCTGGCAGTCACCAGTCTGCTCTCAGTCTCTATGGATGATATAGATCATATCTATTGTGGCATGATTTTTGTGTGTGTGTGAGAAAGATTAGCCCTGAGCTAACATCCATGCCAATCCTCCTCTTTTTTTTTTTTTCTTTTGTGAGGAAGATCAGCCCTGAGCTAACATCCATGCCAATCCTCCTCTTTTTGCTGAGGAAGACGGGCCCTGAGCTAACATCTATTGCCAATCCTCCTCCTTTTTCCCCCAAAGCCCCAGCAGATAGTTGTATGTCATAGTTGCACATCCCTCCAGCTGCTGTATGTGGGACGCGGCCCCAGCGTGGCCGGAGAAGCGGTGCGTCGGTGCTTGGCCGGGATCCAAACCCGGGCCGCCAGCGGCGGAGCGCGCACACCCAACCGCTAAGCCATGGGGCCGGCCCCAATCCTCCTCTTTTTGCTAAGGAAGACTGGCCCTGGGCTAACATCCGTGCCCGTCTTCCTCTGCTTTATATGGGACGCCACCACAGCATGGCTTGACAAGCGGTGCGTCGGTCCGGGCCCGGGATCCAAACCTGTGAACCCCCGGGCCACTGAAGTGGAGTGTGCGAATTTAACCACTATGCCACTGGGCCGGCCCCAATTATGACATGATTTTTGACAAGTCTTTTGGAAGAATCCCTCTGGCCGTTGGATAGAGAGTGAATGGGAGGTGGTGGCTGCAATAAAACCCAGGAGAGCAGTTAGGTTTTTTTTCTGGTCCACGTGAGAGAGGAGGTTGGCCTGTGCTATGGCTGAAGGTACAGGTAGTGGAGGAAGGTGGTGAGTAGGGTTTGAATTCAGGATGTGTCCCATCATTGCAGTAAGGCCTCCGAGAAGACCTGGTTTAATCCGCATTTGACAGTGGGACCCCCTTTTCCAAGCGGCTATTCAACACGTTGAAGTGTTTCAGAATACACGAGGATGTTGTGGAAAGAGTATTGGATTAGAACCCTGGAGAACCAAGTTCTGAAGCTGCCACCTCATTTTTAAGACTTTGGGCTAGTTACTTCACATCTGGGCACTCCACATCCTCATCCACACACTGAGGACATTAACTAGCTTCGAGATTCCACAGTTCCCTGATTTCGTGCCTGAGGATAAATCAGTGTTGTTTGTGACAATGCTCCAGCATCTGGGGAAATTGGGTGTCTTTGTGTCAGCATACCGGGATTTCTCCCCACCCACACTAGGCTCTGAGAGCCAAGAGTAGGCTGTAAATAGGGCTGGCACAATCCAGTTGGAAAGTGGTCTTAACTTCTCAGGCAAATTGAATTTCCATGAAAGTTAGCTGACCTGAACGAGTCAGGTGTTGGGAGCCTGCCTCATTCCCTTCAGCCGGGATTGTGAGGGACTGCTCGGTGGAGCGTCCTTCACTGCGGTGGTGTGATGTGCTGTGTCTCTATTGATTGTGAGGTGTGTTGCAGAGATCTGTTCCTCATAATTCTGAAGTTTGCAGGAGATTTGCTTTTGTGTATAAACCAGAGCAGACTCAAGGTTATCCCTGTAACCACACACTTTCTCATTGGCATCGCATTCTGGTTTGTGTTCTTTACTCATCTTCTGTGCTGTAAACCTAAAAGCCTTTGTTTTCACTTTAAGCAAAAGTAATAACATGCACATGGTTAAAAACAAAACTAGTACTAAGGGCTTAGAATGCAAAGCAACACACTCACTCCCTACTTCTCCCCTTCCCAGCCACATTTTATTTTAGTTCTTCTGGCAGTTACTTCCAAAATATAAAATCAAGTGCTTCGATGTTGTTCTGTGGTTTATTAACTTGAGCGCTGTCTATTGGTTCCCTGTTTTGAGAGACCAGGAGTTATTGACGCTCTGCCCTGCCTCCTTCCTCGCCCTTCTCCGCAGATGTGAGTACTCGCTTCTTATTTTTACTTCTAGTAGCCGGGCCTTCACTGACACCTGGGTGGTAGGAACTACAGCCAGAAACTGATACCCAGGGATTGGTTCTTAAGGACTTGGTTAAACTGGGTTAAAATTAACGGCGCTATGAAACTCATGGTCTTTGAAGACTTTTTCTTTTTTTTTTCCACTGTGTGTTCCCTTTCTATGAACCCGTAGGAGGAATTTCTTTGGTGTTAGGGGAGGAGTGGTTGTGCTTCCCTGAGCAGGTGGCTTATTTTGTCTTAAGGACACCAAGGACCATTTAGCCAAACACATTTCCCTCTTTGCACCGGCCGCAAAGCTCCGTGCCAGATTTGGGGCCCCCTCTGGTGCTGGAAGATTGGACTGAGGAGGTCCCCGGCCTCCCCCAGGCTTCATCTTATGTTTTCTGCTCCTCTTTCTCTACATTTAATTTGGCACTCTAGGTGCCTGGTTCAGGGAAGACGTAGCATGGGGACTTGACTGATTCTCTTCTCTCCTCCTGACGGTTACAGAGAAGCTGTGCTTCCTTGAGCCCTCTCCAGCCTGCCGGCCTCTCCCTGCTCTGAAAGAGGACCTGCTGAACTTGCCGTCCCTGCTCTGGGTTTTGTGCCCACACTGCACTCTCTCCTCCCTTCCTGAATGGGAAGCAACCACTCTAGAAATAGGACAGCGTGGCAACTTGCCCTGTGTAATTAGGAATGATTTATGGCTCTGTTAGAGACGCTGGGCATAGTGAGGATTTACCTTGAGTCCATTCAGAGCATTGTGCCAAGCCGTGTAAAAAGATGCCCGGCAATTAGTGCCGTGTGGAGCCGCCCTCCAGCCCAGGCCCCCGCAGGTTTAACGAGAGTCAACCCGTGGCCAAGGAACTTGATGTTGGGACGCTTGGGTCCCCTCTTCCTGAACCCCTCATTGTCTTGCCTTAGGGGCTCAGAGTATCAGAATGTTAGAGCCAAGAAGGATGGTCGCCAGCAGCCAGGTTGCCTGGGATCTTGTCCCCACCCCTCCTTCGCACCACAACCCGTCTCCCCGGTACCCCTAACAGAGCCACAGTTACGCTGGCTCACTGAATTATTCATTCCTTTTGTCGTTTTTTCAAAGCAGCGCAAGGCTCCCCCCACCCCCCGCCCTTTATATACTGAAATTGTCCCTGGTGCTTTTGCCCCTTCACAGTGAGGTGAAGGGGGTCTGCTCTGGTTGAAGCACCAGTGGCCCTCCTGCTGAGAGGACTGTTCCCCTCCTGGCACCGGCCCCTCAGTGTTTTATTCCCCCTCAGCTGAATGCACTCCCTAATAGACTGATGCGTTTCTTGATTTCCGATCACTTTCTTTATAGAGGGTTGTTAGGGACCTGTGGATTTCAGAACTGACAGGGCCTCAGCATTCAGCACTGCTCCCACCTCTCTGCAACAGAGAGGACGGCCACATGTTCTCTCTCCCAGGACGGTGTTGCGGCCTTCGTTCCAGAGCTCAGCGGTGGCAGTCTGGCTGCGTTCTGAGACGTGAAGGCTTTGCTGAGTCAGTCCTCTTTACAGTGACGAAGGCTTCCAAACTGTTTGAGGAAACGCTTCAGAAAGCCCCCGTCTTTCATTCATTCATCCAGCATGATTCAGTGAACCTTTATTGATTTCTTCTGTGTGCAAGGCATGTCTGCTGGGTGCTGTGGGCAGTGTAGACACCCAGTGTAGACACTTGGCCCTCTGGGTCCCAGGAGCTTACAAGCTCATTGCCAAGCTGGGACAGGCACACTCCATGCTGCAGCATAAACCTTTTATGACAAGTCTGTTGAGATGGTGTTGGTGATGAGTGCCCCTCAAAAAACATCCTAGTCTAATTCCTCATCGGAAACCCCATCTTTGGGGGGAGGGCTGCCTGGTTAGCAGAAATCGGGGTAGTTTGTGTGTACAGCCCTCCTGGGGAGGCTAGGCCGAGCCCCCTCTGAAATCCGGGCAGGTGGGATGTCTCCTTGCTCTTGACTCTCCCTCTCTGATGGATCCCTTTGGGGTTTTCGGCATGCATACCCGAACCTCTTGACTAACTCGCAAGAAACTAAGGGGGAACCACTGGTTTTCTCTATGTTTAGAGGGAAAAAAAAACCCTTTCATGTAACCACTGAGTTTTACGGACCCTCAGCAGCATCTGCTGGTGCCCTGTAGAGGTCCTTTGTTAAACTGATAGAATCATTTAGTTACCTGGGAGCCACTCAAGGTTTTCCAGGTTGGTCTGGTGAATCCTTGTAGCTCCTAGGCCTCCTCCTCTTGCAGAGGCCACTGGCACTGGGATCTCTTTGGCATGTATGCTACAGCCCTTACTGCAACCCCTCCCCGCATCTCTCTTCTAGTTCTTTAGCCATGATGCAGTCCCAGGAGCCAGTGGCTGTGTAGTATCTTCTAAGACGCCTTTTCCTTCTCTCTGGAAATGTGAATGACTGAACCCAAGTCAGTCTGAGATCACGCCTGACCCACAGCAGGATCTCTCAGGATTATCTCTTCCACATGCCACCCTTCAGGATTTATTAACAAGCTTTGGTCTGAAATCAGAATTCCACACCTACTAGCAGTTCTTATTGATTTCAACAGCTTTCGCAACCCAAGTTTATTCCCTTCTTGTGTCATGTTTAATTCCCCACCCTTGGCTTTAACTCACACTCTGTTACCATCCCCTCTCAGAACAAACTCAGGTTCCTTACACTGGTTTGGTGACAGGCGGTGTGTCAGGTATTGCAAATGCTGTTGGAAAGCAAAAGAGATGTGATCCCTGCTCTCAGAGCCTCAAGGGGACATGCAGAGACCCTGTTTATCCCCACAGATATGATCAGAGCGAGAGAGCACGCATTCTAAGCTGATTAGCTAATGACTTTGGACTGGGCTAGTGTAATGCCGAAAATGTGAGTCACTCAGTTACAGGTATGGACAGCAGTGAGCATGCTCTGTTGCCATGGGAACACGAACACGCATTCATCTCAAAGCAGACAGGATTCTCTTCCACTCCTCTGGGATGTGGGTGTTTCCCACACCGTTCCCTGGGCACATCTGCTCTCCCTGAGGCTGCAGTGTGCTCCTCACCCCATCCATTGTTGCTCTCTCCTGGGTGGGTGTCCTGGCCCAGTGTATGTGGTTGATCCCGCCTTGCTACTTTGTAGGTGCAGCCAACATCCAGTCGTGCCTCTGATGCCTGATTTGAAGTCCCAGTGACCTAGTGATGAAGTGGGGCAAGCAGAAGCCCGAATGTTTTCTTGAGGCAAGGCAGTATGATGAGGTGACAAGAGCTAGGCTTTAAAGTTGGACAGATTTGGCTCAAGTTTCTGCTCTGTCACTTAGGAGCTCTGTAACCTTGGGAAAATATTTTTCTTCCCTTTCAGTGTCCTGATAGGTAAATTGGGTAATCCCTATTTTCCCAGGCGACAGGAGGGACTCCCTGAAAGCATGTCGGAGTGCTTGGTGTGTCACTCAGGAAGAGATCATTCTCTTTCCTCCTGTCTCTCTGAGCCCAGGGGCATTGAGGTGCAGATGTTGAGGATCCTGAGAAGACAGCAAGGAGGCTGATGCGCCCCGAGACAGTTGTCTGCGGTCCAGAACTCTGGGCTGTGGGCCCGGCCTACCTCGGGCTGGTCAGGTGATGTGTCACCAAGGGTTCTTTGGTTGCAAACGTCAGAAACTGATGCTACCTGGTGTAAGCAAAGTGAAATTTATTGCCAAGATACTGGAAGCTCACAGAACGGGCAGGAGGCTGGGGAAACCTCTTGAAAACAGATAGAAAGCAGGGTGCTCAGCTGTGTAAGGCCAGGAAGTGGGGATGACAGGAACAATCTTACAGCAGGAATAGTGTGATCAGGTTTCGTGGTTGTGATGGATGAACTCCGCCCATCTCCCAAAGTGTCCGAGGAGAGCATTTGGAGGCAAGCGTGGGTCGCACACCTTCGCCCTGTGAAAGAGGAAGGAGCCTCCCGGGACCCCTTGGGGGTTGTAGTGGGAGGGCTGGCGCCTGGATGAATAGCTCACAGACGAAGTGCCCAGTGGGGACAAGATAGTTCCCTAAAACAGGAGTGAGGTGCTGTCAAGATATAGAGGAGGGCTACTGAGCCGCTTCAGCAGCAAATGTCTGCTGCAGTGATCTCGGACAAATCTCGCCTTGGGCTGCTTGTCTGAAAATGAGAGACTTGGACGGATGCTCTCAGAGGACGCTTTGGTTTCTTTTTTTTTTTTTAAACTTTATTTATTTATTTTTTCCCCCAAAAGCCCCAGCAGATAGTTGCATGTCATAGTCCCACATCCTTCTAGCTGCCGCACGTGGGACGCGGCCCCAGCATGGCCCGAGAAGCGGTGCATCGGTGCGCGCCCGGGATCCGACCCCGGGCCGCCAGCAGCGGAGCGCGCGCACTCAACCGCTAAGCCACGGGGCCGGCCCTGACGCTTTGGTTTCTGACGGGACTTCTCCAGTGAGTGGATTGACAGCTCGTCCACTGGGGAGAGAGAGGAATTAGCGTTTATTAGCCTTCTTAGTTTTTCATTCTCCCCCTGAAACCTCTTGCTCCCCAATATACATAATTAATTACCAGCATTTTCTAAAATCCACTTAATTTTTAATAAAATCTGTCTACAGAAAATTACAGTGATTGTAACAAATGTGTCTACCATCTATATTTTCTTTTCTTTCTTCTTCTTTTTTTTTTTTTTTTTTTGTGAAAAGAAGATCAGCTCTGAGCTAACATCCATGCCAATCCTCCTCTTTTTGCTGAGGAAGACCGGCTCCTTACCAATCCTCGTCCTTTTTTTTTTTTTTTTTCCCTTTTTCTCCCCAAAGCCCCAGTAAATAGTTGTATGTCATAGTTGCACATCCTTCTAGTTGCTGTATGTGGGATGCAGCCTCAGCATGGCCGGAGAAGCGGTGCATCCGTGCGCGCCCGGTATCCGAACGCGGGCCTCCAGTAGCGGAGCACACACTTAACCGCTAAGCCACGGGGCCGGCCCCCATCTATATTTTCAAAATCAACTTTACTGAGCTATAATTTATCATAAAATAAAATTCACTCATTTTAAGTATATAGGCCAATGACTTGACAAATGTGTACAGCCGTGTAACCACCACTCTAAATAAAGTATAGGGCATCTTTCCAGAAAGTTCTCTCTGGCCCATTTGCAGTCAGTTTCTCTCCTCTCCTCCCACTCATCTCTTCAGGTCACCTCTGATTTCTGTCCTATAGATTAGTTTTGTCTGTGCTAGGATTTCATAGAAATGGATCATGCAGGGCCAGCCCCGTGGCTTGGCGGTTAAGTGCTTGCGCTCCGCTGCTGGCAGCCCGGGTTCGGATCTCGGGCGTGCACCAACGCACTGCTTCTCCGGCCATGCTGAGGCGGCGTCCCACGTACAACAACTAGAAGGATGTGCAGCTATGACACACAACTATCTACTGGGGCTTTGGGGGAAAAAATAAATAAATAAATAATTAAAAAAAAAAAAAGAAATGGATCATGCAGTATGTACTCTTGGATCTGACTTCTTTTGCACAGCATAATGTCTGAGATCTATCCATATTGTTGTATCCAACAGTTCATTCCTTTTCATCACTAAGTAGAATTCCATTAGTTGAGTACACTAGAATTTGCTTATCCATTTGTCAATTCATGGACGTTTGGGTCATTTCCAGTTTTGAGCTGTTATGAATAATTCTGCTGTGAACATTTGTGTACAAGTCTTTCGGACAGGTTTTCATTTCTCTTGCATAAATACCCAGGAGTGAAATTGCTGGATCGTATGATAAGTGTATGTTGGACTTTATAAGAAATGGCAAAACTATTTTCTGAGGCGGTTACTCCACTTGACTCATCTCTCACAGCGAAGTGTGAGCTTTCAGTTGTTCTAGCTCCTTGCCAACATTCTTTTTAGCCCTTCTAGTGAGTCTGAATAGTTTCTCATTGTGCTTTTAACTTGTATTTTCCTGAGGATTAATGATGTTGAGCATTTTTCATGTGCTTATTACCATCTCTGGATCTGACAAGCCTTAACAGTTGCCACATGTCAGTCAGAAATAACAAATTACTTGGCATTCAGAAATCCCTGCGTGTTCCTCCAATTCGATTCCCTTTTCTCCTTCTCTTCGTGGAGGTAACCACTCTTCTGTGGTGGGTGTATCTTTTCCGTGAGTATGGTTATATTAGCAGGTATGAATCCAAAATAGTCTTCAGCCAGGTCTTGTGTGTTTTTAAACTTACATGAAATGAGCCACACTGTATTTGCCTTTTTGTGATTCGCTTTTTTCACACATTGTGTTTTTGAGGTTTGGTATCCATGTAGATGCATATTGATGTAGTTGTTTTTACCTGCTGTGGAGTTTTCTAGCATGTGCGTATTTCAGTTTATCCCCATTGGCAGACGTTTTAGGTTATTAGGAACAATGCTGCAATGATGGTGCTTCTGCGTATTTCCTTGTGCACTTGTGTGAGTGTTTGTCCAGTGGCTGGATACCTAGAAGGAGTATATCTGGGTCTGAGTATGGGCCTCTGGACTTAGCTAAATAGTGCCACAATGTTTCAAAGAGGTTTTGCATGTATATCTGTACTGCCACCCACAGAGTGTTAGAATTGCCATTTCCTCACCGACAGGTCATACTTATTCTTGCCATCAGAGGGTGTGAAATGTTGCACCTTGGATTTACCTTGTATTTGCATTTCCTTTGTTGCTGGAGAGGTTGTGTGTATTTTCACATGTGTGTTTACGGCCGTTCGGGTTGCCTCTCCTGTGTTTCCTGTTCATACTCTGCTCACTTTTCTGTTGTGCTGTGTTTTAATTGTTGCTTTTATCTTCTCATTTTTTATGATGTATTTTGTCATACAGAAGTTTTTAATTGTAATCTAGCCAAATTTTTTAAACTATGACTTCATCAGTTGTGCTTTTTATGTCTTATTTAAGAAAACTTTTCTTCTGCGGAAGTCATAAGATGGTCTAAACTATTTTCAAAAAGTTTTCAAGTTTTGTGTTTGACATTCAGATCTTTGACCATCTGTAATCTCCTTCTTCTGTTTGCTGTAAGGGAGGGGCCCAGTTCTACTCTTTCTAACTGAGTAGCTCATCATCCATTACTATTTATTTTTTTAAAAATCTGTCCTTTCCTCTCTGATTTGATGGCCGTCTTTGCCATATGTTTTCATATGTGTGGGCTCTTTCTTCTGTTTCATTGGTCTATTTGTCTATCCATCTGCTCACTGTTTTAATTATTATAACTTTTTAAGAAGTCTTACTGTTTGACGGAATAAATCCTCATTCTTCTTCAAACTTGTCTTGGGTATTCTTGGCCCTTTACTATTTTGTGTGAATTCTAGGATCAGTCCTTGAGTTTCTAGGAACAACTCTGTCATGATTTTGTTGAAATGGCACTGCATTTTGAGATTAACTTGAGGGAGAAAAAACTCCTTACAATATTGAGCCTCCCACCCAGAAACAAATTGTATCTGCCCGTTTATTTAGGTCTTCTTCAATGTATCTCAATCCAGTTTCATAATTTTCTTCATACACAACTTGTATTTTTCAGTTACATGTACTCACAGCTAACATAGTTTTGTTCCTGTTGTGAATGGTGCATTTAAAATTTCTTTCTTTTTAAATTTGATGTTTATTTTTATCAAAGTAATAGAATTTTAAATAGTAGTGCATCCCCCTACCCTACTCCACCCCTGAATCCTTCTCCTCAGAGGCACCACTTTTAATTCTAGGGCTATATGTCCATTTTCCTAAATAATATATTTATACTGTTATTTCTTAGGCTTCCCCCCATCACCCACTCCCCACCTCCCAACATTACACGTTGTCTCTTGAACTACTTCTTATAGAAGATTAGACCTGGCTCTCTTACCATCTCTCTGCCCAGCCCCCCTGAGCACACATAACCTCTTTCCTCACCCCCCAAAATAGACCACCATGTTTGGTTGTATCAGTCTGGTTATATCGGTCTATACATTAGTATGCCTGTGTAAATCAATTATACCTGAGCTACTGATAGGTTTCTGCTTCTTTGGTGGGATAGCTTTTAATTTTCTGTAGTTAATAAAAAAAAATACAAGTAGATAATTGTTTTTGTATTTGCTTGGTGTTCTCTGTCCCTTGGACCAGTTCTTCCCTTAGATTCTTCACCAGACCTGTAAAATTCTCCTGAATACTGTCAACACATGAAGTACTCTGGCAGGTCTGTTTTTTCACTGGCAAGGGAAGAATCTATTTGCTCAGGTTTGGTCTAATGCTTTTCAGGTTGATGGTCAGTTGTCATCTTGGGATCTTCCTTCACCATCATCCCATCACTTTCCTTTGCTTCTCTTCTGCTTTTGGCCATTTCTTAGATCTCACATTTTCCTCTTTCTTGGTTTTCTCTCTTGTTTTGTTGGAGCACACCCTTTGGTAGCTTACTGGAAAGGAAGTGAGTGATGTTAAACCTACAGGATGTAAACATTTGCCTAATTGCCCTATTTTCATTATGACTTGTCAGCCTGTCCTCTAGGTGTCCCTAAGTCCAGGAGCTCTGAACTTGTTTCCCTTGAGAGTTGGTCTGCCATTTCCTGCCATGTGGAGAGGGGTCGTCACTGTGGCCAAGAGTAGGGAGTGATCGAGGAAGCCCCCCCACCTCCTTTTGAAACTCTCCCCTCATTGATACCTTGTGCTGGGGTCTCCTGGGCCTTTCTGAAGTTCCGCATTATACATTGGCTTGTTTACTGTTGATGTCTCCCTCTGAAGACATAAAGGTTTCAGCTTTTTCCTCTATGCTAAGTCATTACCATTTATCCATTTGTTTTCCATTATCCAAAATTTTGTGGCTATATCTCATTTATTGTCAATTCTTCTTTCTTTTTTTTTTCCTTTTTGTACCTTTTTCCCCTCAGTCATTTCTTTTTTTTTTTAATTTAATTAATTAATTAATTTATTTTTTTCCCCCAAGCCCCAGTAGATAGTTGTATGTCATAGCTGCACATCCTTCTAGTTGTTGTATGTGGGACGCGGCCTCAGCATGGCCAGAGAAGCAGTGTGTCGGTGCGCGCCCGGGATCCGAACCCAGGCCGTCAGCAGCGGAGTGCGCACACTTAACCCCTAAGCCACAGGGCCGGCCCTTCCCCTCACTCATTTCTAATGAGATTTCAGGAAAGCATGGAGATAAACAACTTGTTTTTAGTCAGCCGTTATAAGCACAAGTATTATATTTTTATGATTGTTGCTGATATCTAGGAACACTGTTTTTATAAATAGACTTTGAACGGTCTTGTTAGTTCTGATAGTTTGTAGAATTTCTCGGATTTTGGGGGTAGACAGGTACATTGTATGAGGATGTCTTCTTTTGTAATCCTTATTTTTTTTAATTTCTTTTTATTCCTTCACTGTGCTGTGGGTCCTTCGGTACAGTGTGGAAAAGAAGCATTGGTGATGAATATCCTTATCTTATTCCTGACTTTAAAGGAAAAGCTTCCAGCGTTTTCCATTAAGTATGAAGTTTATTCTAATTTTTGATGGTTACAATTTGTCAGACTAAGAAAATTCCCTTCTAGTGTGAGGAGTTTTAATCACAAAAGGGGTGCTGAGTTTTGTCAGATGCTGTTTCTACATCTAGATTATCCTATTTTTTTTCTTATAATCTTTAATGTAGTGAGTTTAACTAACGAGTTTTATGATGGTTTCATATCCCTCCATCCCCAGGATTTGCTAATGTGTGTTTAGGATTTTTACTCTTATGCCCTCTGAGGTTAGGAGGTAGGCTTTTCATTCTTCTTATATTGTTTTTCTTTGAAGGTCAATGTCAGGGTATTATAAAAAGAACTGTGTGTTTTTCTCTCTATTTCTGGAAGGGATTGTATAAGACAAGTGTTGTCCTTTCCTTAAAGGTTTGAAAAAACTTTTAGTAAAACCACATAGACCCTTTATAGTTTTTTAAGGTAGATTTTAGACTGCTGGATCAATTCCTTTGAAGGTTTTAGATCTATGCAGGTTTTCTATTTCCTCTTGAGTCAATTTGGAATTTTTTTATTTTTCTGGAAAATGATCAGTGACAGGAGATAGGAAATAACCAGGCGGTTCCAAGACTTGTGGGAAAACAGCAGCTTCAGCTGATTTATGCTACCAACAGCTGGAAGGTAGGAGGGAGGAGATCGAAGTTAAAGCATCCCAGGGCTTTGTATTATTCAGAAGGAGAAAAGAGCTATTGATTAACTTTACGCTTGAAGTCAAGTGTCCATGTTAAAAATGTCAGTGTAACCACCTAAGTAGTATAAATAGACTCTATAAATCCAAAGTGTGCAAGGATGGGAGGGAGAAGTAAGAAAATGCAATCAATCCAGTAGAAAGCAAGACAGGAGGGAGCAGAAAAAGCACAGAGAAAAGCCTGGTAAAGAGGAAGCCTGTCACGATGATGACCTCTAGGCAGCGCCTGCTCTGAGGAAACCTTCTTGGACTCCGTGGGTTTTTTCCCTTAGCACCGCACACGCCTGTCACTGTGCACCGTCCACCACAGCACGTGTCTGTCACTGCACTGGGTCTGCCTGTCTGTCTGCCATCTTCCTCTCTTCCAGGAGGCAGACTCTTCCACAGACTGGGCTGGATCATTTATCTGCTTATTCACAGTGCCTGACATATAGTAGGTGCCCAATAAATGTTTGCATGAGCATGGTGAGCAAATAAATACGTAAGCGAACAGATGGGCAAATATATACTGAAACGTTGCTCTATCAGATTCTATGGCCACGGGGAGACATTTTATTTTATTTATTTTTTTGCTGAGGAAGATTCGCCCTGAGCTAACATCTGTTGCCAATCTTCTTCTTTTTGTCTGTGAGCCGCCACCACAGCATGGCCACTGACAGACCAGTGGTGTAAGTCTGCACCAGGGAACCAATCCAGAGCGTGCCAAACTTAACCACTAGGCCACTGGGACTGGCCCGGGGAGACATTTTTTAAGTTTTTTGTTTGTTTTTGTTTTTTTGTGTTTTTTTTTTTTTTTTGTGAGGAGGATTAGCCCTGGTCTAAACATCTGTTGCCAATCCTCCTCTTTTTGCTGAGGAAGTTTGGCCCTGGGCTAACATCTGTGCCCATCTTCCTCTACTTTATATGTGGGATGCCCGCCACAGCATGGCTTCACAAGTGATGTGTAGGTCCACGCCTGGGATCCAACCCTGTGAACCCTGGGCCGCCAAAGTAGAGCATGCGAACTTAACCAGTACGCCACCGGGCTGGCCCCCAGTGGGGAGACATTTTAATCTTCGATTGCCTTGGTTGACCTGTGAGTTAGGGAATGGGGGAAGTAACCACAGCGTTGGATTCGATTGCGGGAAAAAGTCAGTGTGAGATGCCGACAGTGAAACCGCCTATAGATTCCTCGAGTGTCTGTGTGGCTGTCAGACGCTTGATCAGGACAGGGGCTGCCCTGAGAGTGACCCTGTGCAGCAGTACAATAGCCTGCCTGCTGTACACGAGTGCTTCTCAGACATGAGCATGCACACAGTTGACCTGGGGCTCTTGTTAGAATGCAGACTCTGATGTGGGAGGTCTGGGGAGGGGCCCGATGCTGCATTTCTAACAGGCTCAGTGCGGCTGGTCTGTGGACCGAGCTTTATGTAGCAAGGCTTCAGGCTGTCACCTGCACTGAGGCTTTCCCTGGGTGCTCGGGGACAGCAACAGAGTGGCCCTGTACTTGGAGAATTGGCTCAAAGGAGGACTGTTCTGACTTCTAGGATTGTTACCGGTGAAGGAGAAAGATCCGAGTCCACACTGGCCGGGGAGGGGTACCCCCTTGGCCTCAGACTGCATCTTATGGACAGACCCGTCTCCGGCTCTGCACGGGCCCTGGGGAGGAATGAGTTTGCTAGCTACTTGCACGGTGATCACGATCTTCCTCACTTTCCTGTTTCTCAGGCTGAGCCACACGGCCTGTTGAGACACATCACATCCTGGGAAGCCCTCATCTTTGTAATTCACACATCACTTGTCACTGTTGTCTGGCCCCACCACACTTTATCTGTGCAATCAAAATCCTATTTTCTTGCCTCATTCCTGTGACCTTTCACCTTGCTGTCATTCTGGTCCCCAGGCGGGGTGGGCCTCCTCTTACATTTCATTATGCTGCCCGCCCTGGGCAAGACGGAGGGAGCCTTGTTCTGTGCACTCCGAATTATGACACAGCCCAGAGATGATGACGTTCTGACACACACTTTCTTCTGTCTTTTTTGCCCGTGTTTTTAGAGAAATGACACAAACCAGTGAGCAGTGCCCCAAATTAAGCCACTAATGCACCAGTCCTGGGGCCAGACTGACCACGGGCGCCGGCTGAGCCTCTTTCCCTGGCTCTCGCCATCACGTCTCAGAAATGGTGCTGGCAAGCAATCCGTTCTATTTTTTTACCTTATGTTCCTGTGGATCAGGGAGGCTTGTGGACAGAAAGATCATCCTATCAATAAGTGGTGGAACCTGGGGTTTCTCTGGCGTGGTCTGCCTTCTGAGTTTTACAGAAAGTGTATTTCGAGCCAGAGGAACCTCTTACCCAGCAGGAAGATCTGAAACTGGAATGCCATTCAGGGCTGTCCCCAGGCCTTGGGCAGGAGAGGCTTCCTCAGTGCTTCTCTAGTGCACTCCTGGACTCAGCGAGCTGCGTCCTTTTGCATCTCCTAGGATGGGCAGAGGTGATGCAGCCCCGAGAGGAGGCCTGGGGCGCCACCCCAGCTCTTCATCACCCCCAGCGTCCCTGCTGTGGAACGGACCGCCGGGAAAGCAGGGCTGCAGGCAGGGGTCTGTGTCCTGCCTTGTGTTCTGGGGCCCCGACCTTTCCTCGTTTCTGAACCTTGGCTGTACAGACAAATGGGCCAGGTAGTGTCCGGGCCAGGCAGGTAGCAGCACCTGTGGGACGGGTGGAGGCGCCTTCCTCAGGGCCCAGGAGACGTGAGGGCAGCCTTGTTGGCTTCACGTTGGACTCTCCTTGCGAGCTTGAAAGGCAGTGTATCTCCTGTCCTCCAGCGATCCTGTTTAGCGGGTCGGGGATTCCTGAGCATCAGGTGATTTTACAACTCGCAGGTGATTCCTCCGGGCAGCCCGACTTGAAAACGACTGCGTCAGAGAATATGAGGAAGGTGGCATTTCTCCTCCTGCCATCAGAAGCAACTTCAGTACGGCCTTCTTGATTTTTCAAGAGATGCTTGAAATCTTTATTTTTTCGTGGGAAATTTCCTGCCTTTTATACATTGGCAACTAAGGAGAATATTTTTCAAGTGTCTGTGGGCCAAGCAAAGCCGGGGACTGGACTTGCCCACGGTCCAGTTTGCGGTCCCTGGTCCATGTATGGGGTAAGCCCTCGCCTCTCTGACACGAGCTCCAACTGGGCAGGGCTCCACCTATCTGGCTGCTCCCTGCACACATGGGTGGTGGGTATTTACACCCACCTTCACGCACCCTGCCTGCAGCCCTTTCCTCTTCTTGTTCTGGCCCCAGACTCAGAGCCCAGCTCTATAACAGTATGTTACTGAGCAGAGACCCTGGGTGATTCCCATTATCCCACAACAAGCCTATGGGGTATGTTTTATTTTCAGTCCCATTTCTCAGATGTGGAAAGTCACATCCCAAGGAGATGGTGGAGCCAAGACTTGAACCCGGGTCTGTTTGCTTCTTAGGCCCAAGCTTTCAACCACCCCACTGCCTTCCTCTGCTTGGAGTTCTCCTGTGCCCTTCCGGGCCGCTGCCCAGCAATCCCCCACTGGATGGCCTCTGCGTGGGACCCTCTGGCTCTGACTGGGTGACTGCTCAGAGCCTGTGGTTGGCTGGGTCGGAGGGTTGTGTGGTGTTGGGGGGAACAGGGAAGTGTGAATGGGAATATAGTCCCCTGTTTTGGAGAAATGGCATATTTCTGATTTCTGTATGCTCTCCTCCCTACCCACTCGTCCACCCCCACTTCCCAGGTTATGACATGCCTGTGAGAGAGCCTCTGCCTCTGTCTCCCTAGCTGGCTCTTGATTTTGGAACTGGGCCAGAGCAATGGTGTCTTTGCTGGTATTTTCTCTCTCTCCAAGGCCAGGCCAGTAGCCCAACCAGCTGAGGGGAGCTTATGGAAGCAGAAACTAGGAATGAAGGGAGAGCAGGGAGCCAGGCTGGGAACTGAAGGGGCAGCTGATCCAGGCTGGTGATGGATGGCGGTGTGACTCTTGGGGCACAGTGGCCACCGAGGCTGGAGAACAAACGAGAGTGAATGTGGGAGGAAGAAGCTGGAACACACCTGGAGACACGGGATAGGGTGTGGGGTACACAGGAAACCAGGATCCCCTGCTGCCTGACCAGTGAGCCAGACGGGGCGGGTTTGTATAGTGCACATGGTGTATGTAGCGTTTCCCAAAGCACTGTGCAGAGATGGGTTTAGATGGTCTGTGGGCAAGGGTTTCAGTACCAGTGAATCACAAAAGAAGGGTTTTCCTTTGACAGTTCTCTCTCGGTGCTTCCCATTCTGTTAAGGAGAAACTTTCCAGTGGTGCTGGGTGAGGACGGACCTCATCAGGACGGATAGTGGTATCCAGCTAGCATTGAATAACATCTCTTGGGTTTTCATTGTGGTTATTTTTGTGCCTACTGTATATTTCTGGCAAATTTTACTAGTTTTCCATTCAGAGAATACTATAACATTTTCTGAGAGAGAAGTTTTTTTTTTAAAGTAAAAATGTGTATAAACTAAAAATATTAAGTAAAGAAGAAAAAAAAGTAGTACGGTATTATGCTGAAGATGATAATGGTGGTCAATGAAAGACAGGCTCCCTGGAGAAGCTGGGTGTCAGGGTTCAAGGTCTATAGACCCGAGTTCACACCCATCAGAATGGGACCTTGGGCAAGTCCTTTCACCCCTCTAAGCCATGGTTGACTCCATGGTAAGACGTGAATATTAATGTTAAATGAGCTCATGCGTGTTTTGTGCTTGGCCCAATGCCTGACACAGAGTAATAGTAAGTGGTGGTTGTTATTATATGAAATGTTTGTCAACTTGACGTACTGCACTTGGAGGCCGGGATTCCTGGGGAAACGTGCTAACAATGAGCACAGGCCAGCCACGGGCTAGCATGCTTTGTGAGGGAGTGAGCTCTCTGTCAACACAGGTGTTTCAGAGCCTTATCACTGGCCTAGGATTTGGTGGTAGGAATCAGCCACCGAATGGACCAGACAGCAGGGGAGGTTCTTTCTCACCAACATTCTGTAGCCCGTGTGCAGTTAACACAGCAGGCCCAAGGCTTGCTTGCAGTGTTGGCCCTTGGCTAGTGTCTGGGAACGTGAATTTCAGGAGGGTTCCCACCATTCCTTAAATGCTAAGGTTGGCTCTTATCCAAACTGTTGATACAAACAATAGGGTTTCTGCCAAACACCTGCTTTCCTTCCAGGAGTCTGCAGTTGGGGTACACGCTGGGCAGAGGGCGCCTATGGAACCAGGCCTGGGCACTGAGTCTCTATGAGCTTCCCCAGCTGACAACACTTCCCACCGCCGTCACTGCTCACTGTGGGGGGATCAAGCGCATCCTGTGTGGCTGCCCTGGGAGAGGACTGCGGGACACTTGTGTGTTTCCTCAGGGCCTCCCGCAGGCGCCCTTTCCCTTCGCTGACTTTCCCTGTATCCTCTCACTACGAGAACTCAGGGCCATGAGCAGGACTGCATGCTGAGACCTGGGTCCTCCTAGGCAATCACCGACCCCTGGGGTGGTCCTGGGCACCCCCGACACAGCCCTTCTCTGTCTTCAGGTCAGGGAAGGAGACCCAGGGCTCTGTCAGCCCTTTGAGCCAAAGGTCTCCTGGAGTCCCACTGAGGGAAGGGGTGTGAGGGGCTGATGCCGCTTCCCGGAAGAGCTAGTCTATCGAGAGCTTCTGGGGGGATGGCTGCCTCTTTGGGGTGCTGCCGTGACCTCACTGAGCTTCTCACGAAGCAGCTTAAGAGGTTGGGGAGAAACTGGGGGGTGTTTTTGTGGGTGGCATCAGTGTCAGCTGTGGCTCGTGTGAAATCTCTGAAGGACAGGTCACAGCCCCAGACTAGTTGTCACAGAAGTGACCGAGGCAGAGACCATTGGTTTGGCATGATAGTGTCAGAGACACCACACCCGGCTCTTTACAGAATGTAAGGTGACCACACCTCGGGGGTCAACGTCCAGATTAAGGAATGTCGATATCAGCTTCCTTCCGAGGGAGCCGACTCAGTTACAGAATTTGGATCTATCTTCAGACTTCCAGGGAATGGTTCCTTATCTCTGATCACGGCCATCCTGAGCCAGGGCAGTACAGGGCATGCAGTGTCTGGGCTGTATTCTCGAAGAACTGAAGAACCATCATGCCTTGAGGCTGGCAGGGCGGTGGCCTGGTTGTTCTGTATGGGTCGCCAGGGAAGTATTCGGCCAGTCGTCCTGTTGGCCCTCCTTTCTGACCCTCCTGGCTGGTGGGGGTTGGGGGGGAGGTAGGACGGAGGCAGGCTCAGGAAGGTAGGGCATTGTCTGTGTAGAGGAGTGAGTGGAGTTGGTATGAAGTGGGAGACATCCAGTGACCTCCAAGGAGCCTTGCAGAATGACAGTGACGTCGCATGCTGTGTGTACTAGTTATATGATTTTTCCTAATAGGTCTCAAAATGAATATGTAGCTATTTAAAAATAGCCTCTTAGACCACCCGCGTCATCTTGCATGCCACCTAAGGGATCATCTTGGGTGCTGCAGGTGTTATGGGAACAGCGAGGCTTTGGGAAACCCCAGTGTACTGCATTGCCTCACCACCCGGTCTGCAGACCACAGCGGAAGCTGAAAAGCCCGGTTTTGATCGCTGTTTCGCTACAGCTGTTTCTGCCCCGGGTTGCATGCCTGTCCTGACACAGCACTTCCACGCGGCTGACACAGGCTTCGGGTCGTGGTCAGAGCCGAGGGACTTTCTCCCAGCCGCTCGAGTCTCTTTGGGGGTGGCAGCGGCGGACACCCAGCTTAGATCCAGGTCCACCCTGACACGCTGTAGGCTTGGCCGCCTCTGTTCTCCCGATGGCAAGGGTGGGGGCCACCTCCAGGTGCAGGGCCCCAGCTGTGCCCCCTCTGGTGAGCACGTGCTTCGGCAGGTTCCAGTTCTCTCCATCTGGTGGCCCTTACCCTTCCTTGTCTCAGGTGCCTCTGGCTGGACCACCCGTGAGCAGCCAGGGCCCCCTTTACAGCACCTGCTGGTCAGAGTCAGTTAAGTTGTAAGAAATAGTCTCGCTGGACGTGGCCTCCTGCCACGGTCTCTTGCTCTCCTTCAGTCCCTCCTCCCCCTCCCTCCTGCTTCAGTACAGAGGATGCCTCTCCACCCTACCCTGCCCCCCAGCCCCCCTGGTCACTGGGGAAATTGGGGTGCATGTGGGGTGTATTCTAATTATCCTCATCTTACTCTGAGGTCAAGTTGCATCTTACCCCCAAGCAGACAGGCTCCTGATTCCAGCTCCCCCAAATTCCCCCAAACAGACCTCCCTCAGAGCTGCCAGCCCTGCTCGGCTGTGCTTGGCACTCTGCTCTCTCTCATATCTTCTGCTCTTATCCCATTTTCCTGACACGCCGATTATTCCCTCTCTCAGTGCCGCACAGCTTGCGCAGTTGTGCTCGTGGTTCTCTGGAGCCCCAGCCAGGCTGACCTTGCGAGGCATTAGAGGTGTAAACAGCGACCTGTCTCATCCACATGCACATGATGGTCTGACTTGGCCAGATTTGGGGGAGGTGGCAGCTGATAATGGCTCTCAAAGATATATCCACATTCTAATCCCTCATTCCGAGAACCTGGGAATGTTAGCTTTTGGGAAAAGGGTCTTTGCAGCTGTAATTAAATTAAGGATTATGAGATGAGGAGATTATCCTGGATTATCCAGGTAGGCCCTAAATGCAATCCCAAGGGTCTCTATGAGAGGGAGACAGAGGGAGATGTTACTACACGCAGAGAGAAGGATCATGATCCGGGAGCAGAGTTTGGAGTGATGCGGCCACAAGCCAAGGGACGTGAGCAGCCGCCAGGAGCTGGAAGAGGAGAGGCGTAGATTCTTCCCTAGAGTGTCCAGGGGGAATGTGGCCCTGCGAACCCCTTATTTCAGTTTAGTCATATAAATTTTGGACTTCTGGCCTCCAGAATTGTGAGAGAAGATATTTCTGTTGTTTTATGCCGCCAAGTTTGTGGTGATTTTTTACGGTGGCCGTAGGAAGCTAGTGCAGGGGGTGTTTGGAAATGCAGAGTCTTTGGGAGAGGAGCTTACCCACAAGTGCGGGCTGAAGAAAGGGGCCGAGTCTCCAACCACTCCCTGCTTCATGCTCTTTAAGCCTCGAGTGTTGCTGTCAGTATTACACCCTGGCCCTAACCAAGGGAGTATTAGCCAGGCCTCTTTCTATTGCACGTTTCAGACATCCCACTCAAATTGGCTTCAGACAAAAAAGAAACTTATAGGTTGGTGTAACTGAAACATTCCCAGGAATGACGGCTTCAGATATGGTTCAATCAAGAGGCTTGTACAGTATCTGCACAGTCTGATGTCTCTTTTTGCCCCCCGTCCTTTCTTCCCTCTCTTCCTCACCAGTCCCTTTTCTTCTGCATTGGCTCCATTCTCAGCAAGATTTTTCCTGCAAGGTGTCAAGGTGACCATCAGCAGCTTCAGACTTGCGTCCTACCTTAATACTACTTCCTTTTCTTAATCCTTCCAACCAAAGTCCAGGGATTGAGCCTCCAATGACTGATTTGGGCCACATGCCCTTCCCTGAACTAGTCACTGTGGCCAGGGGGATGGAATATGCTCCTTGGAGAAGTGGGGGCCACCTGCCCCCCCAAACCGTGATGACTGAGAGTTGGGGGAAAGGTGCATCCCCAGAGGAGAATCAGGGTGCTCTCGTCAGGAGCCGGGGTGTGTATAGCTGCTGGGCAGACACACAGCAGAGAGCTGCCACAAGTCACTTCCAGCCTGGTGGTTCCTGAGCCTGCTAAGATGCCTTTGGAGCCCATGGTGGTTTCCGGGCCACTGGCTCACCCACGGTGTGCTTGGCAATGCCAGATTATGCCATTAAGGCTTTCCCTCTGCCCCCAGAAGCCCAAGTGTGAAAAACAGTCTTGCAGCCCCACATGTCACCAGAGATGAAGAAGCTGACCCCGGAGGTCCCACAAGGTGGGGATTGAGTGAGGGACCCAAGAAACTACATCAGCAACAGCTGCCACCACGGACCCTTGCATTTGAAAATCCCATTATTAAGGCATCTTTGAATTTCTCTTGGCATTTACATGACTAATGTTCGATCTGGTGAAAGCTGTGTTTGGGAAATGGAAAAGGGAAGTGGGGATGAGCACTCCGCTACAATGGGGCTCTCTTAAGCAACGGTCTTTGGAGGGAGGTGACTCACTGGGGCACTGAGCAACAAAGGAACTACTGTGGCTGCATGAAAAAAGCACTTCCTCTGCCCCTTGTCCGCCCCTTGGAAGTGGGAGCCCTGGGCCTGGGTGTCCTGAAGGAGGCATTTGGCCAAGGAGAGTGACGAGTGGTTGAGCTGTGCTAGGTGGTGGTCTGGACGCTGTCTTGGTGAGCAGGTTAGAGCCAGACGTGCAAGTTCAGCCCTCCCTCAGCGTCCTGGCTTGTTAACATTGTGACTTGGGGCTTGTCACCCTGACGAAGCCTCACGACCACCTGGGGTCCCGTCCCCTGCTGCCACTGACTAGCTGTAAATGCATGCACACACCTGGGGCAAGCTGCTGACTATTTGAACCTCGGTTTCCTCCTCTGTAGAATGGGGATAATTATAGAACCTGCCTCACAGGGTTGTGGTGAAGACTGAGTGAATGCATGTAAAGTGATGAGAACACTCGGGCCCATGGTAAGTTGTCCGTAAGTATTTACTGCTGTGGTTGTAATGACCTGAAAACAGAGACGATTTCGGGTGACTTCCCTCTGATGCTGGTGTGAATGTTAAGTGAGGTAATGCATGTAAATGGAGCGGGGCCTTGTCATTCTCCTCTCATTGCATTTCAGCGGCTGGTGGGCAAGGCCCTCTGTCTTGCTGGCCGCGGTGGTTTCAGGCTCTCATAGGGTGTCTAGAGTGCAGTAGACTCACGGCGAGTGTTTGTGGGACAGACGAGCGAACCAGCACATGGTGTGCTCTGCAACCCATGTCGTGACGCAGGTGGCCCCAAGCCCCAGAGTATCTCAGACGGCCTGTGTCAAGGCTTCACTAGAGCCATTGCCTCAGTGCTTCGGGGCGGAGATGGTGACTCTGGCAGCTAATGTGGCATAATTGCCGCACAGAAGTCAAATAATCGCTACGCTGCGCCGAGCAGAGAGAGCAGAGTAGCAGGGGCTCGCCTGGGGTGTTGGGGTCCGGGTCACGTGCCTGCGTGCACACATACACATGCCAGGTGCCACCGTGTGTCCGCTCACCGTGCTGACAGAGGTGGGAGGGAGCAGGGGCTCCTTTTGTCAGAATGACAAAAAAGTCATGTTAGCAGGCCCTGCCTGCCTGTCCCTGCAGGAGAATCTTCAGGAAGCCAACACAGAGCCACACTCGGCTGGCTCTTCTTGACCCGCTCTGGGAAACCCAGCCCGCAGACGGGATCCCAGGGTGGGATGGGGGTTGCCTTTGCCTATGGGGGTTGACTGTACTTTCTGGGTGCCCTCTGCTGTCTGTGAGGCTGGACAGGGCCTCCTGAGCGGCTGTCCCTTCCCTGGGCCACCCCAGCTGCACCCACAGAGTGCAGGACTCCCCTGGGTACCTACAGGAGCCCCAGGCAGGGGGGGCCCAAGAGGGCATTTGGTGTGGGGACTGAGATCTGCGGGGTCATTGGGAATTATCACTAGCTAATGGTGGCTCAGCACTCCTGGGGGGAGGGTAGAGAGAGAATGGGGATGTGAGCAGCTCTGGCTTGCTAATTCAGGAATTTCTGAGACCAAAAAGCAACCCAACGGCAAAGCAGAATTAGCTATGTTATTTGAAGCGATTCAC
This sequence comes from Diceros bicornis minor, assembly GCF_020826845.1. Taxonomy (NCBI): domain Eukaryota; kingdom Metazoa; phylum Chordata; class Mammalia; order Perissodactyla; family Rhinocerotidae; genus Diceros; species Diceros bicornis. The sequence continues at coordinate 8,670,051 of NC_080757.1, forward strand.
TGAAAGAGATTTAAATGATTTATGTCCACTGTGTTCATGTGCCTTCTCTAAGCAACATGTATTTTATATGTTTCAAATTTGTGTATTTTTTCTTTATATCGAATGAGAATTATTTGAGGATGATTCTGGAACAGTTACAGAATCTACTTTAAAATTTTTAAGAGAATAGTAAAAAATTCGTCCTTAATTTTGGGTCAGAGCTTCTCTGTGATCTCTAAAAGTCCTACAGTGACCTCTCTGTGGAAATGGACTTGTCAGGGTCACTGGGAACCAACTTAGGCCTGGTCAGTGTTAGGCTGTACCAGGGTTTCTCAGTCTTAGCACTATTGATATTCTGGGCCCGATAATTCTTGGTTGTGGGTGAGTGGTCCTGTGCATTGTGGGATATTTAGCAGCATCCCTGGCCTCTACTCACTAGACACCAGTGACTCCCTGTGGGAGACAAAATAATGACCCCCCCACCCCAACCCCAAAGATGTCCACGTCCCAGTCCCTGGAACCTATGAGTATAGCGAGGGGAAATTGAGGTTGCACATGGATTTAAGGTTGCAAATCAGCTGACCTTGAGATGGGAAGATTATGCTGGATTATTCAAGTGGGCCCAGTATAGTTACAAGGGTCCTCATAAGTGGGAAGAGGGAGACAGAAGAGAGAACTGGAGAGATGGCTGTGTGAAGACTCGATCTGCCATTGCTGGCTTTGAAGATGGAGGAAGGAGCCACAAGCCAAGGAATGCTGGTAGCCTCTAGAAGCTGGAAAAGACAAGCAAATACATCCTTCTCCAGAGCCTCCAGAAGGAATGCAGCCCTGCCAACACCTGATTTTAGCCCAGTGACACCCATTTCTGAACTGTAGAACTGTAAGATAATACATTTGTTTTGTCTTAATCCACTAGATTTGTGGTAATTTGTTACAGCGGCAATAAGGAACTGATACACCCGACCATCTCTCCCACTCCCATCATCACAACCAGTAAATGTCTCCAGACTTTGGCAAATGTCCCCTGTGGGGCCAAGTTGCCTCTAGTTCAGAAACACTGGCTATGTGGAACGCCATATTGTTTCCCTAGAAACCAGGAGAAGAAAGACTTTCTCTGCTCTGCGATGAGAATAAGGTTGGGAGTGGGTGCACCTAGCATGGTTGGCTCTGGAAGAAGGAACCAGTGGTATAAAAGGGGGTGGGTGCCACAGCTGCTCCCCCTAGTTCCCCTCCCAGAGGCTTCCAGAGCTGTCACACGTCATTAATGGCACAGTATTCCTGTCAGTGCTTGTGCATAGTTGGACGAAACTAGAAGAGAAGCTACGCCATGAAACAGAATATAAAAACTCAATAAAACACTGAAATGTCAGCCGAAGCAGCACTGCTAGCAGAGACCTCAGCAAGGAGGGACAGCACGCTGGGCGCCGCTGGCACTGTCTGTGGGAGTTGTGGGTGGGAAGGAGAGGCCGGGGAGACCAGCCCATGCTGGGGGCCACCAAGCCCAGACTCTGGGCCAAACACACAGCCCCCTCCCTGGTTTCTTGGACCCAACCTCGATGCTGAAATTCTGTTTGTTTTGCTGAATATGAACTGCATATGGTTCTGATTTCTTCTTTGTCATCCGTCATCTCTGTGTGGCTTTGGAGCCAGAAACTATGCAAAGTGGCTTTGAAGTTGTTCTGGGGTGAGTAGGAAGTTGTGCTTTTCCAGGGTTCATTGGGACAACCATGGGGTTCCCATTGATTCGAGATGTGCTCCAGGAGTTGAGAGTGGGAAGTGGGCTGGCACGGTCGGTTCTGGTGCTGGCCCGGGCGCTGGCCTGGGTCAGAATGGGGGCGTGGAGTTGCAGAGCCAAGGGCCCCTCGCTGGTCCTCAGCTTAGGTCACAGTGACACTTCATTCCAGGTGTCCTGGCTGACACAGCAGGTGGTTCATGTCACCTGCTGCCTCAAGGTGGTCGGATGGAGCTGTGGCCTCTGACTCCGCCCTGCAGGGTGACAGTTGGCCATGCTTGGGGCAGGCTAAAGGCAGAGGTCAGGAGAGAAGAAAAAAGAAGGGTCAGTGAGCAAGTCGCATATGGAAAAAGATATCACCTGAATCCATGGTTTTTTGATATGAAAGGGACACGGGCCAGACGATTCCATGATGGGTCGGCCTAGCTGGGTCTAATTGGTGTACAGAGACCACGGGTCCCCAGATTTCAGCCTGCATCAGAATCGCTCACCCGGAGGGCTTGTTAAAACAGATTGCAGAACCCCACTGCAGAATTTCTGATTCAAAGAGGGCTGGGGTGAGGCCCGCGAGTTTGTACTTTCAAACGAATTCCCAGATGATGCTGATGCTGCCAGCCCACGGTTGAGAACCATTGGTCTAGAACAAGAAGAGGATCTTTGTAATAAAAATGGTGCTAATAACTAGTAGTTCTCAGGACTTTACAGTTTATGAGTGAGGACCCCATGTTTGATCTGAGTAATCCTGTGGAGAAAGAGTGTCATCATCTGTGATTTTTTCTTCTTCAAGGTGAAAGTAGCACTTATTTTATTTTTTCCATTATCATACAGTAAAATTGACTTTTGGAGTGTATAGTTCTTTGAATTTTAACACATAGTGTAGATTTATGTAACCACCACCTCAACCAGGGCATAGAATGGTTCCATCACCCCAAGATCCTCCCTCATGCTCTCCCTCTGTGTTCACACCCTCCCCCGCCAACCCCTCCTATATGGTCCTATACAGATGGATCGTCCATCTGTATAGCGTTGTCTTTCTGAGAATATTGTATAAATGAAATCATATAGTATATAAGCTTTTGACACTGGCTTCTTGATATAATACCTGTGAGATGGATCTGGGCTGTTGCATATGTCAATAGTGTGTTCCTTTGTATTGGTGAGTAGTATTCCATTCTATGGATGTACCATGGTTGTTCATTAGTCCCTATTGAGGTCTTCTGGGTTGTTTCTGGTTTTGGGGGTTATTACGAATCAAGGGGCTATGAACATTCATGTGTAAGACTTTGTGTGGACACATGTTTTCGTTTCTCTTAAGTACCTAGGAGTGGGATCGCTGAGTCATATGGTAAGTGTGTGTTTAACTTGATAGAAAACTGGCAAACTGCTCCCCAGAGTGGCTGTACCATTTTGCATTCCCACCAGCAGCGTATGAGAGTTCCGGTTGCTCTGTGTCCTTGCTGGCACTTGGTGGTGTCAGTCTTTTAAATTTTAGTCCTTCTAGATCATGCTTGAGTTCAAAATGTGTAAATGAGTCTCAGAAAGGCTCAGAGCGTTGTCCAAGACCCCGAGCCTTTTGGTGGCTCCTTGAGTATTTGAATCCAGATCTTTCGCCTTGAGGGCTGTGAACATTCTGGGTGGTGGCTGTGCTGAACGAGAGGTAGGATGCAGTAGCTTCTGCACGTGATCAGGGGCTCCAGCAATATCAGGGCATGTGTGGGAGGGCTAAGGCCTATGCCCAGGCACTCGGGAAACAAGAGGAAAGTAGAAAAAGGAGGTGACAAAGGAGAAAAAAATGCACATTCTAGAATCAGAAGTGGAAGGTTCTAGGCTACTTCTGCATCCCCTTGTCCCCCCTTATTTTTAGGTTGAAGCTCAGAGAGGTGAAGCAGCCTGCCCAATGTCGCTCAGCTCACGCGTGCCTCTTGATCTTTTGCCTGTGGCAGGCAGGGGCAGAACCACCTTTGTTTCCAGACCAGGGCCACAGGCTGCTTCCCCCCATGCTCGAGGAGTAGAGCTTTTGCAAATTAATATACCTGGTCAAGATCATCCTCCTCCCTCAGTGTCTTGGCCTTGGGTCTGCTCTGGGCAGGAGTTGGGTTTCAGAAGGAGCTTGTGCAGGGGCTGTGGTCACAGCTGAAAAACCAGAGTGGGTGACTTAATGGGGAGGAGGAATATCATTGAAGGGAAGGTCCCTTCTCTGGAGGCCGTCCCACCCACCCTTCGGGGGAATGGGGTGCAGCTGCCCTGGAAGGCTGTGGACATGCTTTTTCGATTGCAGAATACTTCTCTTTCATTTTGAATATCATTTGTTTGGTTGCCGCGGCAACGTCGAGTCTCTATTTTAATGCTAACCTGCGTGGCTGCAACTTTCTATATATAAATGCTGCTTTGCACAGTGAATTAGCTGATGCCACAGGGAAGCAGCGGATGTGGAGACGGTGGCAGAAAATGACCAGCGTATCAGATTTGCAAGAGGAGGAACTGCGGGGCTGAGGTGAGTTGGAAGCCGGGGCGTGCTGGTTATGCTCAGGGCAGGTGCTCGGAGCCCATTGGAGCCGGGTGAGAGCGGGGCCCAGCCACTCCTGCAGGATGGAAGCCTTCCTTGGATAGCCTCCTGCCCGGGGGGGCTTGGCTCAGCTTTGGAGGGGCTCCCGTCATTCTTCTGGCTCCCCGCATGTCTCCCCTCCTCAGTCCTTTAGTGAGTCTGCATTGCACGGGGACCCATGGCTCCTGAAAGGAGAGCAGGCCCCTGGGGCAGTGGTGGTGTCTGAGGTGAACTCAGTGGAAAGTGAGTTTTTCTTGTTTCCTTTGACTTACTTAAGTTCCCTGTTCTGGATCTTGACCTCCTCTGTTTTGTGTTTTCTTAATTCTCGAGTGTGGCCAGTCCCTGTTGGGGCCATATGGCTCCAGGTGGTTTAGGTAGAGTCCTCAAAAGAAGCCTGGAAGGGATCTTGGGGTTGACAGGTTCAGCTCCCTTGGGCTCTAAATGAGGGAGAAGCCCAGAGAGGTGCCGTGCTCTCCCACATGTCACACAGCCAGTCAGGGAGAAAGAGGGATGGGAACCAGGTCCCCGAGGATCTTCTGCCTTACCCACATGTGCTGCACGCATGCACGTTCTATCATGGGGTTGGGACAGCATGGGGGTGTTGCTTTCTCGTGTCACAAGTTGGGGGACATGTAAGGAACACAGGGTTATATAAGAGGATTAGAAGCTACTTAGGCTTCTGGAAAGAGCGTGAAGGTTGGAGACTAGAAAACTGGGATTCATATGGATTCAGCCACTTCCTGTGTGACAATTGTGTCAACTGGTCTGAGGTTGGATTTACCCACCTAAGCATCGGGTGTGCGGAACCTCTTCCCCAGCACTGTTGTGGGGTGTCAATATCCCTGCCAGTGTGAACCTGTCGAGGACGACGTTCGGGCCCCCGGGGGGCGTGATGCATCTGAGGGCAGAGCTGTTTGGAAACCATAAGGCATCCCCTGAGTGTCAGGCCACAGCTCCCATCCCCTGTGGCAGAGAGAGGGTGCCGCCAGCAACAGAGGAGTTCTCTGAAGACTGAGTTTCTTGTGTGCCGCAGTACGCAGTACAATTTTATCATCGCTGAAAATCTCATTCAGGCTTCCTCTCCTATCACATCATCTGACACATATTTTAAGTGCACTGGATCCAAAGTCTTGGACCCTGTTCTTGAAAAGAGAAAATTTGCACGGTTATAATCTGAGTGCCCGTGAGTGGCATACAGTCCTCGGGGGCTGGGAGATGCAGAATTGGGAGCATCCATCTCTGCCTAGGCAGGTCAAGAAAAGTGGAGTGAAGGAATCTTGTCAGGAATTTCTGATTCCCGTAAAGGGAGGTAAAGGAGGGGATTCTGCAAAAGGAGATCGGGACCAGGGACAGCAGTGTTTTTTGGACCGTGAGTCACGAGCCACGCAAAGTATGTAATCAGTGTTAGCCAGCGTAAAAAGCAGAATGGGGACTATCAGTGCACTGCATGTGGTAAGGCGAGTATTGCTCTATGAAACTTTTGCTTTTGTGAGTATATTGGATTGTGAAGTAAAATGTGCTTTTTGACCGTGAGTCAGACTTTCGAAAAGAAAGTATGGAAGCTGCCAGCCTTGAGTGGTGGCCGAATGAGCCTAAACTTTCTCCCGTGGATGGATATGGGTCTCCTTTCCAAGGGAAAACTGGAACACTGAGAAGGAGAAAGGAAGAGTACTCAGTGTGGGAGAGCCCCGTGCTAGCAGCATTTTGAGAAGCTGATGTGTGCAGCACACAGCACAGACAGGGACAAGCAGCCCGGGTGGGAAGCGTGAGGTCTGGGCACCAGAGTTGGCAGCCCCTTCTCCCAGCCTGAGGGCAGGAGGAGAGCTCCCTGTGGCGGGTTGAGAAGGACGCCTGTGATTCTTGCAGCAACTGCCCTGCTCACCCTGCGCTCTTCCCAGCGGCCCAGAACACACGGCCCCAGGCCCCCGCAGGTCTGCAGGTTTGGATTCCCCAGTGCTCCCACGAGGGGCACAGCCAGCCTTCCTTCCCACCAGGCACTACAGCCCTTCCAAGGGTGCCAGGTCTTGCTGCCCCACGGGAATCTCTCTGCTCACTGTGGCAACGGTGTCATCTCACCTTTGGACCGCATGGATGTGCCTCTGTCCTCCCCGGAGGCTGCTGTGCCTGCCAAAGCATGCATGGTTACGAAATCTTGGATCTTCTGTTCGGACTGCTCGGTGCACGGCTTTGCCTCTGCCTCCCTCCGTCGCTGGTGGTGCAGCCTCACTCCTTAAGCTCTTTCTGTCCCTCACACTCCTCTTCCCCTTCTGAACCTCCTCATCAGCTGATGGGGGTACCACTTTTCCATAGACAGAGTAGGACTGACTTTCCAGGGTCCCTTCTGCCCCAGAAACCTTGTCCTATGCTTTCCTTCCGAGGAAGGATAGACCCAGGCTGGGGTGCACAGCTCTGGGTGAGAGGGAGTAAGCCACGCATTTGCAGCCCTGGGAAAATGTGCACCAGTTCCCGGGAAGCTGGCATCCGGCTGCACCCACCAGGAGATGTTGGTAGTAAGAGGTCTCTGCCAAAAGGATGGTTAGTATAGGGTGGAAGTGCTAATTCCTACTCTTAGTCTAGGATGGTGCTATTCAATTCTTTAAAATTAGAGAGCCCTCTCTTCAAATAACTGCTTATGCAGATACCTAACAATTAAAACCAGGAGTTGCACACTGGTGGCCAATGGGCAAAATCAAGTGCAGAACTGTGGGGTTTTTTGTTGTTTTCATTTTTGCCCATGGTTTCATTTAAAAATTTTTGAGTTGGTTGCCAACATCTAAAAATCAGCAGATTTCACATTAAAAATTCAGATATCCCACTTCTCTTGCAAAAATGAGTAACTTTGGCAACACAGAGCCTGCCATCCTGCATGGCACCAATAGCCTGATGCTGTGTGGTGGGTTCTCCAGTTTGCCACAGTCCCCACCCATCTCTGCTGTTTGCCAGCACTGAGACCAACAATGGAACAGTTGCCATTATTCATTTGATTTTTGATGTTTCTCTTATGGTTAGGGAAACGTGCGCCCATGTCTATGAGAAGAGGGAAAATAAGAGGGCCACGTTTTTCAAGAAGATGTTAAAGTGTCTCTTACTTTCTGAAAGTGAATTTATCAGTCTTCTAAAGATGAATTTTCCAGGAACAGAGGTGCATTTAGAACAGGCTCCTCCTTTTCTTGAAATCAGTGGTTCTCAAAGTGTGATGCCTGCACCAGCAGGCGTAGCATCGCTTGGGAACTTGCTAGAAATACAACCACCCAGACCTGCTGCTTCAGAAACTCGGAGGGTGGGGCCCGGCAGTCTGTGTTCCAAGAGCCCTTCTGATGGGGCTGGAAGAACTGAGGGTTGAGAACCACTGCTCTGAGGCCCAGAGCATGGATAGGGTGTCCGCACCTGTTATTGTCACTTTCCATCCTTTTAAGACTCAGAGGGGGGGAGAGGTGGGGATCCCTAACCGAAGAGAAGGAGTTCAGGGTTTCACCCCACACCACTCCAAGCAGAGTTCCCTGCATGCTTTGAAGGCTGGAGGAGTCCTTCCAGTTTATGGGATCTCAGCAAATCCCAGTCTCTTTTTGTCCAGCCACCAGCTCTTCAGCTCTTCCTTCTGAGGGTCCCATCAGTGCAACAATGGTGAACAAGCCCTGGTGCCTTCGACCGGCCTGGAGAGATGGATGGTCCCTGGGCTGTCTTCCTGGGGGAGAAGCAGCATGTGACCCCAGCAAGCAAGGCCAGGGAATTGAATCATGATCAGAGAGATCAGGTTGGGGGCTCACGCTTATCAAAGGTGACCAAGTGTTCATGGGCTGGGTCTTAGGTGAAAATCATAAACTAGTTCTTTAAAAATGTGTGGGTGAGAGCCAGTCACATATGTACCTTTCAGATCTAGCACTGGTGACCCAGACTGCTGGTGTCATAGAGGGTCACTTGAACTGTGCCCACTTTCTCTCTGGCTAAAGGCTTAATTACTTTAGTGGACAGTCTAAGTGAGCCAAGAGAGTCAGTCTTTTCTTTTTTTTTTTAATTATCTTTTCCCCCAAAGCCCCAGTAGATAGTTGTATGTCATAGCTGCACATCCTTCTAGTTGCTGTATGTGGGACGCAGCCTCAGCATGGCCGGAGAAGCAGTGTGTCAGTGCGCACCCGCACCCCGAACCCGGGCCGCCAGCAGCGGAGCGCACGCACTTAACCGCTAAGCCATGGGGCCGGCCCGAGAGTCAGTCTTTTCTGAATGTTTCTACCTGGAGGGCCATAGGCCTGGAAAGGCTTGTTTCAGAGACCTCCACCAAGCCATTGATGACCTTTTCCCCCGGCCCATTCAGTTCTTTTGTGATTTAGGGGCCCCTAAAGCATTTCAGTATGTAAGACCCCTCCTAGTGTAAAATCGATAAACACATGGGCAGTGTTTCTGCCTCGACCTTCTTGTCTCCCTCTCTTCCTCACCTTGGTGCCCAGGTGACCCCTGGAAAGTAAGACATCCACTTTCTAGGTGGGCTGAGAGAGCCTATTCAGAGACTGGGGCGGGGTGGCGTGCATCTCCATCAATTCAACACGTATTTATTGGGCGTGTTTTCTGTGTCTGGGGACAGATTTGAGTAGGACACTGTACTTGTTCTCGGGGAGCTCAGAGGAGCGGGGGATGAGGACCGCTCACCGCAGGCCACAAACAAGAGCAGCCGTGGAGGTGAGGGGTGGCCCAGCTCGTGTGGGAGGGGGGCAGGCTGGGTGGGGGGCTGCGTCTCCAGCAGATAGCAAGAAGTGAGGAGCCGGGCCCGCCAGACAGAGCAGGGTGGGTCCCTGTCCCAGCTGCAGCGTTGAACCCAGGCTGCCTCTACTCTTGCTCCATGTGGATACGCAGGGGCTGCCTGCGGGAGCTCCCGGCTCTGCCAGCTCAGAAATAAAGCTGCTCACTGTTACTCACTTCGTGGTGCTCAGTCGACATCCTTGTGGGGTGTCGTTTCACCCATGGGCTCTTGGCTGTGGAAATGCTTATCTTGGTACTCTCCTCTCCCCCAACACCTCTCCCTCCGATTAATGAGGCTCCCCACTGGCAATCCGCGGTACTGTCTAACGCGTGAAATTGATAATTAGGGGCTTGGCTGGTCATGGCTTCAACCTTCACTTCTCCCTGGGGTATTTGCCTTTGGACAGAGGATTCCTGAGTGCTGCTGAGGAGCCTCAGTACCACGGGGGAAGGGGGATGGCCTGGGGTGAGGAGGAAGTGCACCAGCCTTGGAGACAGGACACCAGGTTCAAACCGGTTCTGTGTCTTGTTAGTGGTAAGACCTTGGGTAGGACCTTGGCTTGTTCGATTATACAAGGAAAATAAGAATCCTTCTCTCCCAAGGTTCTTGTCAAGGCCAAATAAGCTATGATCTATAACAAAGTTACTGGCCCATAATAGACAGCACTTCAGCAACTGAGAACAATAAAACATAAGGCTCTAGTGGTGAAGTACAGGCAGTGGAATCGACTTTGGGGACGACCATGGTGAGAAGAAGAAACCTAACATTTTGTCCTTTTATCCAACCTGTCTCCACTTTAGGAGCTTGAGTGAGGGAGGGTGTTCTCTGGGGCATCCTTGGTGATGGCAGCAGAGTCTAGATGAAAGGCGTGTGCAGGCCACTTGGTTGGTTGGCTTGCAGCTCTGGTCCAGGCCCATGTGTTTCTGGTCTGGTTTGCTGGGGGTCTCCAGCTTTCCAGAGGCCCCAGTGAACTTGGGTGTTCTTGGCTCTGTGGGTTTTACTGGTGCCGTCTGATGGTTCTCTGAAGTCTAATCTTGTCCACCGAGCAGAGTGATTCCATTTCACGTGCCCTTCCTCCTACTCTTTCGATGAGCTTGGTCTGTGTAAGAAAAGTTAGAAGGTGTCATTCTGGAGAGGTTAGCCCCGGCTGTGGGGAAAACCCGGGCGGTGCCCTGCGAGTGACTCAGCGTTGGTGACCTCAGCTGATGACTTTCCTCAAAGGTTGCTCAGTGATTTACCGGGATGAGGCGAGGCTTGTATTTACATCATTTTGGCCCTCTTATTTAATCTTTACAAAGATTCTGTGAAGCAGATGGTGGTATTTCCATTTTTACATGTGGAAAAGAAAAAGGATGAGGTTCAAAGGGGTGAAGTGACTTGCGTGAGGTTATATGGCTGGGAAGCCGGGGAACCTGTGCTTGAACTTCCTCTGTGCCTGACTGAAGACTAGAAGCTGGGTTTGAGGACAAGCAAATGGATGTCTGTGGGCAATCAAGTGGTTTATGGGGGTTGTATCTTCTGTGTCTTATCCTCGCCCACACCCCAACACATCCATGCATACTTTGTTTTGAGAGTCCCTTTCACAAAGTGGAGGTTGTGGTTTCTAGAAGTTTCTGGAATCTTCCAGGCCCCCGTGTTGGAATGGAGCTTTGCATTTCAATGAGTGGAAAAAAATTAGGCAGAAAAGGATCTGCCAAAGGGAAAATCAAGTGCGTTTATGACTTCACTCCTCTTGTGTGCACAGATGTTTCCTCCCTGGCCCCTCCCTTCACGGGAGCTCACTGGCCACAAACAGATGGGAAGTGACTCGCGGTTGAACAGAGAGCCGAGCCAGACTCATTGGAAAAGGTCACCTTGCACAGCACAGTGTTGGGGTCAGCCCAGGAGCCGTCCTAGGTGGGGCTTTGGCTTCTGCTGTGCCATCTGACCAGAACTAGTTTTCTAGCCGTGATGGCAACATCAGTATTAAGGTTTAGTGCAGCCAAAGAACGAGAAGGAGGGGACTGTGTGTTGGGCCTGGGGAGACTTGGCATCCAATCCCTGTCTGTCTCTGGGCCTCAGTTTCCCGATCTGTAAAATGGCCATATGGGATCAATGATCTCTAAGGTCTCTTTCATCTCTAGTTTTTGTGTCACCTTGCATTGGTTCAGAAAGTTTTTTACTATTGCTCGTTTTGTCTTAATTCAGTTTGTTTTCTTAAAAATAAAGCCCCCCAAGTCTCCCTAGCACTTGAAAGATAGCATAATGAACCCTAATCTGATAAACAGTGTTCTTTTTAGGGAATGGCAAGTGAGAAGGGATATGTCAAGGGGATTTGATTAGCAAATATTATCTCCATATTTTAGATAAGGCTATATTCATACATTAGCTCATAATGGAATAAGTTAAATATTTTTTAAAAATCCGTTAAAATTAATGTACTCGTTATAGAAAACGTGGAAAATACAGAAAAGCAAAAATAAAAATATTTAGCATTCTTTTCCTTTTTTTGCTGTGGGATCAATTTAGAATTGTATAGCTGATTTTGGGGGAGGCTGGTGTTTTTCTGATTGTAAAAATAATTTTATAAACACATTTTTAAAACAAGGAAAAATTGGATTTTTTTATTTTTAAAATTAAAAAAATGCATAAAAATTTAAAATGTTATCAAATAAATATAATTGAAACAGCCAGAGGGATCCCACAGTACAAGATAACCTTTGTATGGTGCGTTCCCTTAGTGCTTCGTTTGGGGTGGGAGAGCATTGTTTCCATAGTTGAGATCATGCTGCATTCTCTGATTTCTAAAGCAGGAACACTCATAGAGAGAAGATGATACAAAAGAGGGTTTTGATGAGAGAAAGCATCAGCCACTGGGTGGTTTATTAGTCTTTCCTGATTTGGGAGGGGGGAGAAAAGACTTGGTTCATTCAATATGAGTTTTAAATATACAGAAAATCATTACTCAAGTTCCTTGGCAAAGAAAGTAGCCGCTATGGTGCTTTATACAGCGCAGCGTTGCTTGGGTGGAGGCAGGAGACAAAGGCTTTCTGTTCAGTGATTCTCCCAGTACAGTGTCCCCAGAGCTTCCATAGACTCCCCATTGTCGGCGTGTGCTCGGACAGAAAGGTGGCATCAGTTACAAGCGCTCCCCACATGTGGCTGGAGGCTTTGTCCATACTGGCCTTGAAGGATGCTACAGGGAAACATGTATCCTGGTTCCAGGATGGGAGTGAAGCAGAAGAGAGTTAAGGAAACACTAGGGCACCGAGCCTCACGCTCGAACTAGAAAATCCACCAGACGGCACACGGTTCACTGTATTTCTGAGTTGAGGGTCTGCACGAGGAAGAAATGACTCCCAGATGCATTTATATGGTTACTGCCCCACTGTCATCTTCCTAATTTTAGTTGATCTCTCAGTTCCTGCAGAGTAAGCAGGGGGATCTTCACTTGCATGCTTAAAAGAACCTTCTTATTTCCTTCACACGAAATATGAATACAACTTGGCTGGCTGTGTACGGCCTGGATCTCAGACTTTTCAGACAGAAACTCATGTTTGCAGCTCAGTTTGCTCCATTGTTCAACAAGTCTTTGTAGAACACCCATAGTAATGAACAAAACAATGACCATGCCCCGTGAAACTGACTGCAGGGGGATTTGTCTTCACCCACTTTCTGGCACCTTTCAGAGGGGCGATGCCAGGCCCTGGTGAGCAGTGAGCAAAACAAGGTCCCTGCCTTGTGGAGCTTTTATTCCAGTGGGAAGTGTCCTCTAGGTGTTAGTAGGAGTAGAGGAAAAGTCTGAGGAAAAACTGATTTCCTGGGTAACTTCTCTCTTTGCCTTATGTGCATGATTTTTTAATTATCTTTTATTACTTTTGCAATTGGTTATTGATTTTAATCTATTTGTTCTGGTCTTTTCTAATGGAACACTTCTTAAACATACATTCCTTCTCTATTTCCTTGCTTTTTTTACTTTGCAATTTTGGGAGATCCTTTTAATTTACCCTGTACTTTACTGATTTGACTTTTTTTTTTACTTTTATTTATCCACAACTAGTAATTTGGATTTAAAAGAGTAATTTTCATACAATCCTTACCTCATCCGTTCTCTTCTTTGTGCCATCCTTTCTATTTTGGCTGTTTTTTTCCATTATGATTTTCTGTTCCTCTTTCAAAGAGGTTACAACTTGCATTCTAGCAGTTTCCTGACATTTTCTTCTGAGTTACTGAGATGTGCTCTTCCTTTGAGCCTTCAGGGTGGCGTTTCCTCATTCTTTTTCCACGTTCCCCCCTCTCCACTTCCTTTCTTTACTCATTCTTGAACAAGGCAGGATCTGTGTAGACTTTGCAAGTACCAACAGGCAGAGTGTACATAGTCTGTCGCTGGTCATGGCACCGTGTGCACTTGACTGAAGGTTGAATCCCCTTTGCAGTTGCTTATCTGTAGGTTCAATGATGCACACATCTCCCAGTCCAGTTCTTGTTTTCAAATTGGCTATCACCTGGTGTACTGCTATTTCACTGCCTGGCACTTGCTGATATTCCAGATTGGTGGAGTGCGTGAAAAGTCACGGTTCCCATGGTCCCACCCCCATGCACTGCTGCCAGGGCATTTTCCGGGCTTGACCTGTGGATCCACACCTCTCAGAATGGCGAACACCCCTCCCAAGCCCCCTGCGCCTGCCTGCCTTTCCTGCTCACTTGTTTTCTGGGAATTGCTCTGTTGAAAGTGATGATGGGGAGGAGAGAGCAGTTCTCAGGCCGCTTCTGTGCCATGGGGGCTGGCTGCGCAGTGCTCAGGTGGATGCAGATCCTGCGTCTCAAATTATGGGCAGGAAACGGCTAAGGCGCCAAGTGCATCTCAAAGTAGAGACAGAGAGCGGTGAAGGTGTGAAGTGCTGTTTTTTCTTTCACAATTAGTCTGAGTTCGAAGGTTTCCTCTGCTCGCTCCACTGGCCTAACGGTTCTCGAAGTTTTTTTTCTCAGATTCTGTTTGCCCACCATTTTTGTTTTTTTTTTTAAGCTTGGGTGAGTTTTGTTTTTTCTTCTTTTTCTTTTCCTCTTTAATAGGAAGCTGGCAGAGGTGTCTGCAGGGCTCCTGTCAGGTGCCCCTTGCCATGGGAAGTCTCTGCATTTCCCTTTACCGTCCTCCAGGCCTCCCCGTGGTGATTCAGGCACACACTGGGGACCTGATTCCTGCAGCTGTGGGTACGTGGTCAGTAGAGAATTCAAGTTTGGTTTTCTGGGATTCAAAAAAGAACCTCCTGAAACCATTTTGTGGATGCTCCATGGTAATTTTACACATAGCCTGAAACTATATTTCTCAAAGTGGGCTGAGTTTACAACTAAGGATATGTAAGACAATCTTAGATCATGTTGAGATGACGGTTTTTAAGTTATATTTATTTTAGTGTGTAATAGAAAATAAAACAACCAAAGCAAATCCATGTATCGTGGATATTATCGCTTGGGGCCAGGCTAAATTCAAGTTCTGTATAAGTCAGTTCAGAAAAAAAGTTAAGTGAATAATAGTGTAGCTGGCGCATAGTGATGGCAAAGTTGCAACAGCAGAACATGAATGGCTGAAGTTTGGGAGACGCCGGGCTGAGGAATCCCATAGGTCTAGAACCTGGCCTGTTAGGAGGCCTTTTCAACTAAGTGCCATTTCTGATATATCCACTTGATCTTGGGAATCTTTTATGGTGTGGGACACATAGAAACCTTATGAGGGGCCTTGGACCCAACCATGTTGAGTGTAAGGAACTGGCTACCTCACCTCATGGGAGCCATCGATCGGCCCAGTGGGTCTGGGGCCAGCCACTACTTACAACCCTGTCCTCTCCCTGGCTTTCTTCTATGATGGCATCTATCTTGCTATCTTACCTCCCTTCCCTGGGTGTCCTCACGCTCACCAGCTCTTTGTGTGCTCATGATCAGATGTTCACGCCCACCTCACTTCCATCTTCTTCTTTCCAAGACTAGCAGGGGAAACATCGTCTCGCAGTCAATGAGCATTTTCTTCAGTATCTCACATGGACACAAAGTATTTCTTCCTTTGGTCCCCTCCTCGTTTGCTGTCTGTGACTCTGATTCTCAGAACTCCCATCCGTTCATTCCCATCATGTAGCCCCTGAGGGTGAGGCACTGGGCTGTGTTGGAGGGGAAAAGGATGGAGACCTGGTTCTTGCCTTTGGGAGTCTTGGAGAGAGGCCCTGGGGTGCTGCATGTGCTAATGAGGGCACGGGGGAGGAGGGGACTGGGCCCGAGGAGTATCAGGGGCTGTGTAAGAGAGAGCATCTCAAGGTTCAGCTATCCATCCTTTCTTTATGAACTTTGAGTCAATCTGTAGGGTTTCATCACCATCTCCATGCAGATACTCCAGCTCCATGTACCTAGGGCCAGACTCGCCCCAGTTGCCCACTGATCACTTTGAACTTGGGTATGTAGCCAAGAAACTCTACCACACCCCCCCAAACTGGCTTCCACCACAGCTCGATCTCTCTGGGTGACTGGTTCGAGCTTCTCTTGTTATCTTCAAAATCGACTTTTACTTTCTCCTGTTTCCTCCGTGTCTCATCAGTTATCAAGTCTTAGTCTACTTCTTACTTAATGTCCTTCTGCTCCAGTCAAGCCTTTTGTTTTCATCCCTGCTATCAGGCAAATTCTGTATCTTCTGAGAGGCCTCCCCTGACCGTTGCAGCGGAAAGCGATCTCGCCCTTCTCTGGATTCTGAAAGCCTTATTGTCTGTCGACTTATCGTTTGGCACTATTACAGACTCCCTTGTATAGTTATTCCTTTTTTTCACCGGGTATTTCTGTGCCTTATCTTCCAAATGTTAGAAGCCGGGTCCTTTGTATTATACTTGCCTGCATCTTCCACAGTGTTGGGGAAAGGGACGTTAGTAACTGTTAGTTGCTTGATTGATCGTGTAGCCAAGAGGCTGCGTGTTAGGAGTGAGGTGTCTTCAAGACCCTGCACCCTGGGGACTGCACATCTGGTGAATAATTTTTTCCCTCATGACTATGAAGTATTTAGAAAAAGTGAGTCATCGCCATACCCAGATATTCTTTCTTTCTTTTTTTTTTTTTAATAATTTATTTATTTTTTTCCCCCAAAGCCCAGTAGATAGTTGTATGTCATAGCTGCACATCCTTCTAGTTGCTGTATGTGGGACACGGCCTCAGCATGGCCGGAGAAGCAGTGCGTCGGTGCGCGCCCAGGATCCGAACCCGGGCCGCCAGCACCGGAGCGCACGTACTTAACCTCTAAGCCACGGGGCCGGCCCCAGATGTTCTTTCTTATTAATTATCATTATAAGACAACATTGTTCGTCCTAGGGAGGACAAGGGCCTACAGCGACCGTGGCCTATTTGGGTTGACACTTTTCAACTCAGCTGAAACAAAGAATAACAACAAGAGGGTTGGTTGCATCTGACGCCATTAAACTCGGAAAATGCACCTCAGTGGAGATGATTGGCATTCTTTTCACTTTTGGATCACGCATTTCCTACTGTCTCATTTGTCCACGTGGTCCCTGTGTAGAAACCTACTTATTTGCGGAGACCAGAAGAAGGAGAACAATTCAAGCTTTTCACAGCCAACGCTAATGGTAGAGAACCATCAATAGAGCACAACTAAAGTGACCTCTGGGTGGAGATGCGAGGGTAGCCCCGAAGAGTAAACCCATTAGAAAATATTCGCAAGTCTTATACACCCTGAGA
Source organism: Diceros bicornis minor (assembly GCF_020826845.1). Lineage (NCBI taxonomy): Eukaryota > Metazoa > Chordata > Mammalia > Perissodactyla > Rhinocerotidae > Diceros > Diceros bicornis. The sequence goes on from NC_080757.1 coordinate 8,686,746, forward strand.
TGTCAACTTTGGTGACTCCTAGAGAATAAAGCACCGGTGGGCTGGTTTGTTCTGCGTAGCTCATGGGTGCAGTATGGCCTGTGATTGTACCTGCTCATCTGTGTGATGCGGTGTCAGAGTGGTGCCAAGGCTGAATAGCTTTAAAACCCTCTCCTCTTTGCTGTTAGGAAACCAAGATGTTACGGGCCATGAAAGCTTCCATGGCTGTTTTAATTCCACAAAACCCGAAGGACTGAAGGTGAAGGTCTGGGCTATCTAGGTGCAAGTGAAGTTTTGCTTTTATCTTCTTGTGGGTGGGAGCCCGTTTCCAGGAGCAGAGAAGCCCCTTGCTCCCATCCGTGTATTCCAGTGGCCTGGCTGACCTCACAGGTCAGGGGGAGATTCGCCACCTGGCTTCCCCTCCTGTACCACAGAGAGAAGATGCAGATAACTCAGCAGCTACTGGAGGACTCCTCACCTCTGCATACGATGCTCACTGTCTTCTCTTAGTGGCTGTTTGGGACCATTTTACAAATGTAGATTTAAGCACCGCGTTTCTCTTGTTTTCAGATGGCAGAGAGAGAGAGAAGCGGGAGAGGAATCCCATAACCAGTTCCCTGCCTCTAGTCTGTCCCTGACATTTGATATTTTTTTTATACCCTTGTGTTGTGATGATTTCTCCAAAGCTCAATACTGGTAGTGGTTCCTCCCCTGCTAAAACCCGTCAATGGTTTCTTCTTGCTTACAGAAGAGAGTGTGCATTTCTCAGCCTTGGTGCTCTCATGGCTGCCCAGAATCTGACTCCGTCGTAGCTAGTACTTCTTCCACCTTCCGTGACCCTTAAACTGACGGAAGTGATCCTCATGCCCTCCCACACTGCTTTCTCTCTGGGCCTGTGCTCATGTTGGCCACGGAGCACTGTCCCCTTAGCTTGTTACTTCTACTCACCCTTCCTGATCCATCCCAAGAACCTCTATTATCTCCTCTATTAAATGGGACAGTAATAGAAACTTCCTTGTCGATTTGTTAGATGAGTTATGTGACATAAGACACGTGAAACACTTGGAACAGTGCTTGGCCCAGAGCGAGGGCTCAGTATGAGATCTTGTTGTCATTCCTGCAGCTGATGGGAGCCTGACAATCAGAGAGGGGAAGTAGAGTCCCCTGGGCAGGCATGCCAATGGCTTTGGGAAGGAAGAGGTGAGCTCCGCCATTAGGGGTGGAAGGGAAAAGACCAGAAGGGTGGAACGTAGATGCAGAAGGCAGGAAGTGGATGTGTCTAGGGAGAGGCATGTTGCCATCTGCCCTCTGGGGACCCCTGAGTGTGCACACCCCTAAGCAGAGAAGCAGAGAAGTGATTGACATTAGGATGCTGGCTGTGCTGCCTCAGTTTCCCTGAGATTGAATACAAAATGGACCACAGTGGACCCTGCTATGGATACCCCAGCCTTGTCTTCTAGTCAGCTTTCTTGTTGCTCTCACCCAGAGGCTGGGGCAACTTCCCTCTGGGTGCATGGTTCACCTTCCCTGGAGAGTTTGCCACTGTATCTCATGAGGTGGTTTATGTGTCACACTGGCCAGCGTCCCTTGATCTAAACTATCTCTATGGGTCCCAGACTTTTTAAAAATTTTATCATGGTAAAATATACATAACAAAATCCACCATTTTAACTATTTTTAAGTGTACAGTTCTGTGGCATCAAGTACATTCACATTATTGTGCTACCATCACAACCATCATCTCCAAAACTTTTTCATCTTGTAAGACTGAAACTCTGTACTCATTAAACACTAACTCTCCATTCTTCACTACCCCCAGCCCCTGGCAACCACCCTACTACTTTCTGTCCCTCTAGGTACCTCAGATGAGTGGAATCATACAGTATTTATCCTTTTGTGACTGGCTTATTTTACTTAGCATAATGTCCTCAAGGTTTATCCACGTTGTAGCATGTGTCAGAATTTCCTTCCTTTTTAAGGCTGAATAATATTCCGTTATATGTATACACCACATTTTGTTTATCTATCCATCCGGCAATGGACACTTGGGTTGTTCCACCTTTGGGCTATTGTGAATAATGCTATTATGAACATGGATGTACAAATATCTGTTTGAGTCCGTGCTTTTGACTGTCTTGGATATATACCCAGAAGTGGAATTGCTGGATCTTACGGTAATGCTATGTTGAATTTTTTGAGGCATTGCTATACTATTTTCCACAGTGGCTGCACCATTTGACATTCCCACCAGCAGTGCACAAGGGTTCCACTTTTTCTACATCCTGACCAACATCTGTTCTTTTTTGTATGTTTTGTTTGTTTGTTTTTTGTAGCAGCTATCCTAATGTGTGTGAGGTGATATATCGTTGTGGTTTTGTTTTGCATTTCCCTAGCGACTAGTGACGTACAGCATCTTTTCATGTGCTTGTTGGCCATTTGTATGTCTTCTCTGGAGAACTGTCCTTTGCCCATTTTTTAATCGGGCTGTTTGTTGTTGTTGTTGAGTCTGAGCTCTTTGCGTCCAGGGAAACTGCAGCTCCTTTTCTTCAGCCACTGCTGGGAGTGACAACGATGATACTGACATCACCCTCTCACTATGCTAAGTGTTTACATGGACTTTTTCCCCCTTTAATCCTCACAACAACCTTCCGAGGAAGATACTGTGATCACCTCCATTTTACACTTAAAGAAACGGAAGCTGAGAGGCCTTGCCCTCGGTGTCACAGCAAGCACATAGTGACCCAGCCAGGGCACCCCTGATCCGACTCTGTCCCTAGGTGATAGGGCTGATTTCTTAGCCCCCACCAAGGAACTGCCATCGACACCTCTTCATAAGTCCACAGTTTATCCAGGCGTTTGAGAGAAGAAGTGATATTTTATAGGAAACCAGCCAGGCCTTGGGACCTCTGTCCTTCCGGAAAACCATATTTACTTTGACATAAAGAATCAGTTCCTAAAATCCCAAAAGTTTGCATCGGAAAGCAGAAACACAGAAATGCGTGACATTTTAAGTGCTAAACCTTCAGCTGCCCTGGAAAGCTTTCTGAACGGAGTGATGTGATAGATTCACCAAGGATCCAGGTCCTGCAGAAACTCACATCGTTGGTGGATGCGGTGTTGCTCTCGGGATCTAATCCTTTCTTCACTTGCAACTGACAGCGTTGTGATCCTTAAAGCCCTTTTCATCTGAGGTGCACAGCATTGCCCCCTCTTTCGCCTGCTGTCTGTCCAGGTTTGGAAGTGGCGAGGGCGGAGTGAAGGCAAGGGACCCTTGTCTTGCCCCTCTTGGGGCATCAGCTTTCCATTCCTGGACAGATCAACATGATGGTTCTTTGGGGGAGCATTCTCCGTTCTTTTTATGTTGGTTTTTATCATGGGGTTATCATGGGTTCACGAAGCTGGGGCCAGGGCCAGAGCCGTGTAGGGTTGGGAAGAAGTTGGCGGAACATTCCCCAGCAGGGCTTGGGCAGGCCCAGGGAGTCCCGCCTAAAATACTGTGGACAAAGGATCTCTTGTCCACAGGCCTGAGGGTGGGAGGCATCTGGTCAGTGACACAGTCTTGGCCATTGTATGTCGTGACCTCAGCCAACTTTTTTTAGCTGAGAAAGGAGAAAAAGAGAGTGCAGAAAAAAAAAAGAAAAGAAAAGAAAGAAAGCGTCCAGAAACTTTGTATCTGGAAAGTCCAGAATGCGTCGTTGATTTCCCCACAAAAGCTGGAGCAGATTTGGAAGGAACTGTGCAATGTAGTGGGTTCTTTGTGAAAGAACGGCAATGAGAAAAGCCACAGGAACATCCTCCGGGGTGCCCAGAGCACTGACCCTGGGGTGGCTGCTTGCCTCGACCTCATTTCCCGCCGAGGGTGCCATGGAGAGGAAGCTGGCAGGGGCCTGGCCCTGAGTCTGGGGACTTTCGACAGGACCCAAGACCCTCCCCTGAGTTAGCAGCCCCCAATGAAGAATAGCTCTTCTCTGATGGTAAGAACTGATTCTGCTCACTTGCAGATGTGTGCTCAGCTTTTTCTGCATGTTTCTAAAATGACTTTGACATCTTAAAAAGCAGTTCTGGGAACCCTCTGGGATGTGGGCTCTAGAAGCTTAGAAGGTCTGGGGGCCCTGTGTGCTGGGGGCATCTTTCATGAGCTGAAGGCATGAGCAAGGGAGGAGAGAAGACGTTGTGTGAGACATCAGGAAGGGAGGAGGAAACAGATTTAAAAAGGGTTGTTTGTGGAGGGAAAGGGAGTCTTGGCTCCCCCGGTTACCCGGGGAGCAGTTTAGTTGAAGGTGTGTGATGGAGAAGCAGACTGGTGATATGGATTTCCATTGTGGGGATTGGAGTCCAAATCTTGCCTCCCCCACTCAACTTCTCCCAGATGTGAAGCTTGGCTTCCACCTACCTAACCACTTGTCTTCTACCCCATGGCCCAGTTTTAGCTGGGACACTGTAGGGTGAAAGCTCACTGGGAACATAGCTCCCCAGAAGGTAGTTGAGTGTCTTCCCAGTAGACCCGCTATCTGCACTGTGGTTCCAGGCTGGGCTGGATGCTTCTGTCCAGTTTGGTGGTCATGATGGTGGTGGTGGTGGTCGCAATAAGATGGTGAATGCTCTCTTGAGACTTAGGAGTAGAAGAGTCTTATTTTGCCAGCCTTCCTGCCTCTGGGAGTTAGACACCCTCCTTTGGAAAGAGGGACCTCTCATCAGCCAAGACTCTAGTGATCACTATCTTGAGGCTCTGAACAGCTGAGGGAAGTCCAGTTCCTATGGAAAGGCTGGTCTGTCTCTGCACGTAACGTTTCTCCAGGACACTCTCTCCCACTGGCTGGACCAGCAGTCTCTCTGATTTTGGTGTGGCTTCTGATGGAGGCCTGAACCTCTGCCAGGAGGAGAGAGACGTGCTTGTTATCCAGCAGCATCATCTAACAGGCCAGTGGACTTCCTACGAAAGTTCACAGCAGGGCTTCTCGAAGGTAAATGTACATCTGAATTGCCCGGGGACCTTCAAAATGCAGAGCCTGGCTCTAGGCTGGGGCCTAGGACTCTGCATTTCTAACCAGCTCTCAGAGGGCACCCGTGCTGCTGGGGCAGGGATCACACTTGGAGAATGACTGCTGTAAAGAACCCAGACCAGTCAGTCAAGTTCTGACAGAGTCACAGCTGCCCGGGACCTGACTGCAGAGTGCTGGGGGTTTTGGCGGATCTGGCCCTGGCTGTGGATCGTGGTGGGAGGTTTTTGGGGAAGAAGGGATTAGTGAAGAAGACGAACACTGAGGGGCATGCAGGGAGTGGGGAGGAGCCCAGGTAAAGCTCTTGGCAGAGCCTAAGGCGTGTGGGGTGCAAGCCATTGGTGGGGTGTGCCCAAGCTGAAGGGGACTGTGTGTCTGGGGTGCAGTGTGAGTAGTGAACAGAAGCAATATCTGCTAGCAGGCCCAGAACAATCCCACTAGAGCCTGCCTAGAGTGCGGGGTGAATTCTAACTTCGGATACAGGGAAGCCCAGGATGCCAGGGTAGACATCTGGTTGCTAGGCAAACAGAACTCAACCTCGCAAGGCTCCGGGAATGGCAGGGAAGGGGCTGACACAGGCCCGTCAGGGTGGAAGAACTCACTGTGGTGGGAGGTAGAAGCACAGAACTCCGAGGTAGCGAGGCAGAGTCCCAGCTGTTTGGGACATGGGCAGTGTGCCAGGGACAGTGATGCCTCTGAATCTGTCTACACTTGAATGTGACTTTTCTCCTCCTACAAAAATGGCATATCCTTAAAACGGATATACTAACACTAACATCCAGAATCATTGAGTATTAGGATATATATATTTATATATATGTGTATTTTATATATTTAAAAAAAGAAAAAACCCTCTGAGACCATCTGGTCCAACTTCCGTATTTTGAGATGAGGAAATTGAGGCCAACCAGGGGAGGTGAAGTGGGTTGCTTAAGATTTCACAGCAAGGCAGTGGCAGCTTTGGGCCTGGCACCCCGGCCTCTCTCTTCACATCCTGTGTTCTTTGCACGGTGCCACAGAGCGGTGGTCAGTCCCAAACCTCTGTAGTAATGTCCTTGGCTAGACCATTTGTCTAGTTTTATATGCAGAGGCTCCAGAAATGCCAGCTGAATTGGGTTGGTTGGAGTTGGCCCCCTTACTGACTCGTGGAAACGGTCCCAGCCCCTATTAGCCTTCATCTCTCTCCAGTGCTCCCATGTCAGAACCAGTTAGGACTCGCTGGAACCAGCTCCCGAGTCAAAGGTCTTTGATTGGCAGCCCTTGCAGCACGGCCGTTAGCACTGCAGAGTAGCTGGAATGAGTCTCCAGGGTGAGGAGACCTGCTGGCCCGGTCTTCGTTTGGTGCCCGTGGGCTGGCAACGGGCGACCACAAAGCTGGACCAGCTGGGTTGCAGCCCCAGGCAGGCCGTGAGAGATGCCCAGCTGTGTGCCCTAATGAGCTCCAGTCCGCCTTTCTTTCAAACACCACCAACTCCCCGAGGAAGCCTGCTTTCCCCCCACCCCCGAGCATCTGTGGCAGCAGCCATGTCACTTGCCCTTGAAACTTCCTTCTGGCGGGCGGCCGCTCTGCGTGAGGTGCAAGCCCATGACTGCCTGAGCTGGTAACTTTCAGCTCCCTCCCTTACTTCTGAACTTAAATCCGTTTGGGATGGAACCGAATGCTTTGTAAATTTGATTACGGGGTTTTCTTCAGAGGCGTAACAATTTAGAAAGTGCCAGAAACAATGGCATAAGGCATTTGAAGTTTTGCACCTTAGTACTGAAGGAAGGCTGGGGAGGGGGCTTTACGAGCATTTCTTTTTCTCCTTTATTTCCCCCTCCCAATACCAAATGTTGGCAGAAGTCTGTTATTCCCAGGCTTTCTCCTCTGCAAAGGGACATTTGACAAGGAGTCATCTGGAGGGGTCCTCACCTTACCACTCACCCAGGGAGAGTGTTGCTGGTGAGTGATCCTCAAAATGTCCTTCAAAAGCATCTTCTAGGGCAGGATAATTGGTATCCTTATAGACATAAACTAGTATAGAGAAGCTAGGATGCATTTTGGGATCCTTTAGGACAATGGGACGTGCTGCTCTCTAACCCAGCTCCTTCCTCTGAAGATGGGGCATTTCAGCCCTCAGGAGGCCGGCACAGTGACGGGCGGCAAAGGGGAAGAGAATTAAGTGTTCAGCTTCCCTGTACAGGTTTGAGGTAATGCCCACAATTTACTATCTTGGTTTGGGCTTAAATGTAATGCTGTCCAGTTTTTGTTAAATCTCTTCCCTTTACTGGTGTCTCATACAGCATTTCTTTCCCACCAGTCCCGAGTTGGATTTTGCTAAGTAAATGAACTGCTATTAGACCAAAAGAGTCTGAGACCTCTTCCTCCTTAAAGCCCAAAAGAGTTTGTGGGAAACGTGCAGAAAAAAAGTAATGTTTCATGAACATGTATGCTCCTTGCCAGGAGGTCTCTGTCATCTCTTTTGTTTATGTGGCTGCTGCTTTTGCAAGGTCACGCTGGTCATTTAAAGGCCCTGAAGTTTCCCTTGTGGTGGTTTTGAGCTCTGTTACGAAAAGCGTTCCTCAGGTCGTAGAACCGCAGTGTTTGAGGGCTGGCAGGCCCTGGTTTTACAGAGGAGACAGGGGCCCAGAGGGGCAGAGGGAACTTTGTCAATTACAGCTTGTTGCCTGGAAACGCAGTCTCTTTATACCTGGGCCCGTGTGCTCTCCACGGATGCTTCCGTGGTCCTGAGGTGGAGGTAGGATACTAGAATGGCCCACGCTATTTGTATCCGCCGGGGAAGGGGTAAGAGGAAAGGAACCAACATTCCTCAACAGCCTGTTGGGAAGTTGAGAGTTTGAATAAAATGTCTCTGGTAATCACAAGCTGGTGAGCAGAATCACTCAGGTTTTCCTGCTCAGAAGCCAGAGCTGGAACAGGCTGCCAGGAGCACACTGCCTTGCCCTTTATAGCTTTGAAACATCAGGACCAGACAGACCTTAGAAGTGGGACAAAACTTACAGGCTTTCCCTGGGGTTCCCCAGGCCCCTCCAGGCTCCAAGGTGGGGAAGCAGCTGCAGCTTCCCATCTTACTCCTGGAGCTGTTTTCTGTATTTCTGGAGTGCCTGTGGGAACCCCCTTCCCCGGGTCGCCCTAAATGTGGCCCTGAGGCCTTTGGGCACCTGCTCTAAACCTCTGTAAGTGGCAGGAGTGACTGTGATATTTGGTGGCACAATTATGTTGTTTGGTCAAGGGGGAGATTCTCCCAAGAGATGCTGCAGAGTGGGCATCATGCTGTATGGCGTTGCTGGGCAGATGCCGCCAGCAAAAGCACCAGCATCGCAGGTACAGGAAGTTTGCTGACATGCAGAATTCCTCATTTCTTGCACTGTCTCCTTTGGAGACCTATTAATTGGCCCTTCTGTCTTATATCTGTACGGCAGGTGCAACAATGATAAAAATCTCTTCCTCCAGTCTTGGTGAAGTAAGGGCTCATGCAGGAATGTGTGCAAGGCCCCAGTAGAAGCCACTTCCTACATGATCAGTTCCTTCCTGCCCTCTGCTGCCTGATCCGTAGACACTTTAAGGCCGTGTAATGGCTTCTGAACCAGGAGGAGCCATCCAACTCATCCTTGCAATTTGCAGTATCGTTTGCAAACTTATTCATCAATCCTTGCCCCACTGGACACCCCTTGTTTTCCAGCTTAGCAAGTTTTCCTGTGAGGGTTGACTTCCTGTATCCTTGCATAGACTACATTGTAATTGTGCTAATCAAAATTCCTGGTTAACCAGATCACTCCGTTCCTTTTTTGGGTCAGAAAATACAGAGTTTATTGTTCTGTGTCCTCTCCCTGCTCAGCCCTGAGAAACAGGCCCAGTGAGTTAATTGGCCCTCAGGGAGGTGCTGGGGGGCTTGCAGATGGATATTCAGGGTGGCCAGGACCCTCTCTGAGTTGAGTCTTCTAGGAGTGAGACACATCTGGAATACTTGGAGTGGTTCAGCCTCCGGGCCCACGGCTGGCAGCTCTGTGGGTGCTGGGAGAAAACTCCCATGGCACTGATGTCCACCTCTCCTAGTGGGCACTAGTGACAGCCACAGTGTGAGGCTTTGTCTAACAGCTTCGTGGACACAGGACAGTGACAGGGTGGGATAGGGGTGTGGGGGAGGGTAGCTGATGCAGTGAGGAAGAATATGGTACATGCTCTATGGGGACTGGAGCTGTGGAGCCCCAGCAAGTCACCGTCTGGGCACTGGTAGGTATCATCCAGGGGGGTTTCTCATGGGAGCGGAGGTCTGGCATGAGTGTGGGGAGGATTCAAGCCAGTGAGATGTGGATTATTGCTGTGAATGTGACCCCATCCACCCCGCCACCCTGCGCAGTAAGGCCCAAAGACACTTGGGTTGTAGCAGGTTTGGAAGAATCCTGGGGACATTTGCATTTAGGTGATTAAAGGATGGTTTGGAGAGTTCCTTTAATGGACTCAGAGAGGCAGCCCTGCTAGCCAGGTGAGTTCTAACAAGACAGGTTTGAGTATACACATGGAGGGTTCTGGCAAGACCTCTGATGGGTCAGTCACATTTACTGAGAAACTCTGCAAATAGAGGGGTGGAAGGAGAAAAGCGTCCCTCATGGCTCTCTTTGGCTTCTTGTTGGTGAAAGCTGGAGGTGAGCCTCCCATGCTGGACCCCCTTTCCAACCAGAGTGGCTCGAGGGAAGCAGACACACTCAACTGCACAGTCGCCTTTGAGCGCTGAGCAGGGCTTTGGCTTCTGGAATGCTTTTGAGGACTTCCAAAGGCAAACAGGTGGTGCAAATGCCATCTTCAGGAAGCCCTGGGTTCCTGCTGAGTTTTCCCTCAGCTGGCAACGTGCTTAGGTCCCACCCTGTCCACCTTAATGGACTCCAGGGCTCTGGATTCCCTTCGGAAGCTGATTGCACGTGGGGCCAATAAAGGGGGGCTGGAAGTCAGGCTCACGGCTCCTGGATCCAAGAAAGAGTGTGGTCTCTGAGGACCCTTCCCTTCTGCTGTGTTCCCTCTGGTTGGAAACTTGTCCTCCTCCAGGAAGGAGAGGAGAGCGGATGCCAGAGGGTGGGAGCAAGTTGGACGGGTACCTGACAGCTTCGGCCAGAGGGAGGAGGGGTGTTTCTTTATCGGGATGGGAAGGAAGAGCGGGCCTCTATTCCTCTCGGTGTCCTCACTTTATTGTCTCCTACCTCTCCATCTTTTCTAGTATTACCTGGAATTTCTGATCCAGGTTATTATTTCATTTTTTTCATACAATGTATTAAGAATAGTGACATACACATGTTCTATAACTAGGTTTATGATGAATATTTACACATTTTTTAAGCTACTTTCAGTGTTTGGCTCTGGTCCTTTTTACCTTGACTTCTTCATTCTTCGTTTATTTGTTTTAATCTTTCAGGCAGTTGGAGCACGTCTTTAAGCACTTTTACTAAGGAGGGCACACGAGTGGTGTATTTCCTGAACCCTTGTCTGTCTCTAGAGGAATGCATTTCAATCACCTTCACCCGTGAAAGACAGCTTGGCCACAGAGGAAAGTCTTAGCATTTTCCATATTACAATCCAGAGGTGTCTTTTAAGATGTGGTTACAGAGAAGCCTGAGACCAGCTTTATTCATGTTACTGTATTGGAAACACCCTCCTCCCACTTAAACCATCATAGGACTTCAACCTCGTCTTTGCTCTGTAAATATATTGTTAGGGGGCATCTGCTTGTTGGGCTTTTATAATCCATTTTTGCCTTGAGCAGTGCTGGACCTTCCTCGCTGCACATAAATGTCTTCTTCTAGCTCGGGGAAGCCTCCCCCCGACCCCCCATCAACCTTTGTTTATAGTTTCTTTTCTGTTACAGCTTTTGTTCTAGTTTCTTCTTCAGGAACACCTAGCATCCATATCTTGGCTTGCTTTTCTCTCCCTCTGTTTTCATTTTTTCCCATTTCCTTTGCATTCCAAGGAAGAAATTCTTAAATTTCTTTTGTGCATAACTAATTTTTTCTTCTTTTTGCAATACTAATTCTACATTCTCCGATGTGGATATTTCTTCTGTTACTACCTTTTAAATTTCCCTACAATTTCTATCATTTCCTGTCCTTTTTTGTGTCATTTTGTTTTCTTTTTCAAACCAGTTTGCCTTTTTTGCATTAGTTTGTTCTCTCCTGATGATGTTTTGCTCTTGTATCGTAGATGCTGTATCTTCCTGCCCTCTGTTGAGGTTGCTAAGTGGTTTCCCGGAATTTTTCTTCTGGATACCATATGAGGTCATGATTAGAAGTTTGTGCTTCTCCTGAGGCTTCTGTATACTGTTCCTCAATATTCTGGGTATTGTGCTGAGACTAAAGCTAGGAGGAAGACAGATGTGGCCCTGCCTCCCTGAACCTTACAGTCTGTTTCTCTGTTGTGTGACTTCTCCTCCTCTTCCCTCTGCCAGGTCTCTAAATCTCTCACCCTTAGAAGAACATGAGGATGCTGCCAGGGTCCATCCTCCCCCCACCAACCTATAAAACTACCTGTGAGGACTACATTTCCCAGAATGCACTGTGCCATTGCTGTGGGTCTCCTACTTCCTCCACAGCTACTTTCTGTGAGTCGCTCCCTCTGAATGGATAGAAAAGCTGCCAGAACTGAGGAGAACAGTACTTTCACCTGTGAGACAGGAAAGGTGCCCAATATTCTTGTAGACATAGACCCTGAAGCTGGTGGCATCACTGTGGGAGGTAGGGCCCTGCTTCCTGCTTTGTATCTTAACTCCTAGTCAGAGGAGATGATCTTTCCTTGGATAGCTGTTCCCAGCTCTGTGTAGGAGTCTGTCCACCTTAAACAGGTGTCCAGCAGACAGACGTGGAGTGGACATGACTCTCCAGTCTCTGGCCCAGCTGGGTCTTGGTCTTCTTGGTGGCTCCCTTGCAGCCCCCGTCACTGATTGGTTGACCCCTTTTGGGTGACAGTGGAGAGCCACCCCTGGAGAGCTGAGAGTGGAGGCCACTCCTGGCCACTGGCTCTGGGACTTCTCGGGGCTCTCTAGTAACGCACCAGTTCCCAGGGACTGAGACCTCCCAGACATACCCAGCCGTGCCCTGGCTGCTTCCGGATGTCCAGGCCAGCTGTGTGGTTCGGGAAGGGAGAACTTGCAGAGGAGTTCTTTGTGGAGGAGCCTTCGAGCAGTGCCAATCACGGCACCCAGCTCATTAGCAGTCATTGCCATGGCAACGGGTCTGCCAGAAAGTGGCTTGTTAGGCTGACAACTTCAGGGATGTTATATATAGAGCTGGGTGTGGGGGTGTGGGGCCTCATGGATATGCCTTTCTTTAGAGCTCCTATTGCTTCTGGGTTTGGAGTGTGAGAAGACGTGGAATTGGGGGGACCTTAAAACTGTCTAATCTGGCTGCTAAATCAAGTGTCTGACGACCACCCGTTAACCTCAGCAAGTAACATTTGCTCACATCTGCAGAAGGTAAGAATCAGGTGCTCCCAGAAGCCTCCTGAGGGGGAAGGAGTCCTGGGTTGAACTTGAAGAGTAGTGGAGGCTGTGGGAAGCTAAGTGTGGGGGTCGTACTGTGTGGAGGCTGCAGAGACAAGATCGAATCTCTCTTAAAATAGTCTATTTGAAGGATTTGGGCTAGAGGATAGGAGCCTTTTCTTTAATAAGTAGCGATACAGCTAAACACTGTCTTTTTATAAATTGTGCTTATTAAAATTTTATGCTCCCAGTTTTGATTTAAGAAGTGATGCTTTCTCTCAATTGCTCACTCTGAAGCTATAAACCAGTCTCTTCTGAGTTCATTGAGCATAAGACTCACCTAGGATACATGTTAAAAGGGAGTTTCCCAGGCTCTGGGTTGATCTGGTATTTGGATCAGGATCCCAGAATCTGCACTTTAACCCACATCCCAGGTGACTGATGGGGTGTCCCAGGGACCACACTTTGAGAAACACTGCTGTAGGGGGATTTGTTTTTAATTTCTGAGTGACTTCCCTTTGCTTGCCTGCTCATTTTTTTCCCCCAGGGGGAATCAGTAGCCATCATTAATAGAGGAAAATTTCTTTGGTTATGTTGTTTTAAATAAGGAGACAAGGAAGTCAGCCTACAGCCAGGGAACGTGACTGCTTGGATGTGGGTGGTGATATTTCTGCACGTCTCCTGGGAAGGCATATGCTCCTTTGGAGACTGTGAGACAGGCAGGAGAATCAGGCCTGGGTTGTCATCCTCCTTGGATGGGAGCTGGGTGTCAGGTGGTCCAGGTGAAGAAGTGGGGTTGACCGTGGATAGCTGGGGTGAGGTGGGCTGAGAGTGGCCTTCATTTAGGTAATTGGACAAAAGTCTCTAGAACAAAGCTACTATTTTAAAGTTTGGTTTTACCATTTAATTAGCTGTTCAATGTTGGATGAGTTAAACTCTCTGAGTCTCAGATTCCTCATTTTAAAATGGGAAAAGATGCCGTTGATGTGGCAGGCTTGTTGTAAAGATCAGAGATGAGTGTGTAGGGCACCTGGCCCAGTCCTTGGTGCACTGTAGACGTTTGGTGAGTGGTAGGAGTCTTTATTGATGGGTGCAAATGGGATCTGAGCTCAGACGTTTCTTGAGTACCCTCTAGACTGGGGTTCTGAAGTGCTCTAGAAACCTCTTGATATTCTATAGGAAACAGGGTGATTATGGATGTGCACACGTACCTCCATTTTGGGGGGCAGAGATCTGTGGTTTTCTTCAGATTCTCAGAGGATGGGCTTCCATATATGGGTGAACAGGTTGTTTACTGAACAAGGGGACCCAGATGAGGGGGCCAAGGGAGGCTGAAACCCAGTCTTGCACTCAGGGGATGGCCCATCTGGAGGAAGAGGCAGCGTTTTATAATTCTCACAAAGCTGTCCTGTGCATTAACTTAAGAATTTCTGAGTTGGAGGAAACTGTCTTCATCTCCCCTACTCCCGCTCCCTCTGATCTTGTTCATTGTAGGTAGGGCCCCGATCCTCTGGGCCTGTGTCACCTCTGCTTCTAGTTCCTATTCCCATGGGAAAGAGCTGATGGAATGGAAGGGAAGAAGCCACAGGACTAGGGAAGGGAAGAGAAGGGTTTAACTTGGAAGGAAACTAATTAGAAGAATAAGTTTGGCAGAGACCTTAATTATTGGGTAGTTACTCATGCTATATCCTCTTGATGGCCGTGGGGCAGCTCTCCCAGGAGGCCTAGCCCTCCACGGCCATGAAAGATGAGGTAATGTTGGTGGTTTGGGCTTCTTAACTGAGAGCCGGCAGGTGGGGAGGCCAACTTTTGGCTTCTCTACATCTCAAAAAAAATTTTTTTATTGTGGTAAAATACACCTAACATAAAATCTATCAGTGACATTTATACATCCACAGTATTGTGCAACCATCATCACTATCTAGTTCCAGAACATTTTCATCACCCCAAAAAGGAAACCCTGTACCCATCTCCTCCCTCCACCCACCAGCCTCTGACAACCACTAATCTTTCTGTTTCTATGGATTTCCTGTTCTGGACATTTCATATGAACGGAATCATACAATGTGTGGCCTTTTTTGTGTCTAGCTTATTTCACTTACATGTTTTAAGGTTCATCCATGTTGTAGCACGCATCAGTACTTCATTCCTTTTGATGTCTGAATATTCCTTTGGATATACCACCTTTTGTTCATCAGTTGATGGACACTTGGGTTGTTTCTGCCTTTTGGCTACTGTAGATAATGTTGCTGTGAACAAGGGTGTATAAGTGTTTGAGCGCTGTTTTTAATTCTTTTGGGGGTGTACCCAGTTGTCTCCATGTCTTTTGACTCCTGACTTGTTTCAGGCCGGCCAACAGCAGGAGCTTTCTTCTGGGAGGGGAAAAACAAGGAGACCTTGGCTGCCTGGGGGATGGAGGCAGAGCACAGTCAGATGGCAGGCAGAGCGGGACCCGTGGCTGTGCTGGAGGGGGATGTAGAGACCGCCTTTGCCACGTGGGCCAAGTTAGGAAGTAGGCCAAGTTGTCCCGGGTGCCCTCTTCCTCCCCTCTTTCAGCACTTCTCGACTCTACCTGGCCTCCCCCCAGGCACCTTCCATAAAGTTCACGCACAGTGGGTCCTGCTTTTCCTAGATGGGGGAGACTTCAGAGTAGTTATGGTGCCTCGTTGGTCATCAGTGTCCTCAAATGTAAACCAAGGCTTATTCTGACCCCACAGAGTTAGATAAATTAACTGGAGTCATTCTAAAGAGAAAAACAACATGCAACTCAGGAGATAGGACAGGCATCATTGTTGCTGCTTCACAGGTCGGGCACGGAGAGTCAGAAGGTTCTGTCACTCACTCAACCAGCCCAGCTCAGGAGAGGTCTCCTCGCCGCCGTCCTTCTCACCAGAACGTATTAGTCAGTATCCTAACGCGTTAGCTCCCCAGCGGTCTGTGTTTGCCTGTTAAGTTGGGCAGTCTTGGGAACAGAAACCTTGGAGAAGTGACTGTTAATGGTGACATTTCAGACACGGTGATGGCGAAGTTGGGGTGAGGGCCGGAGTATGGGCCCCTGAACTTCACATTGCAGTGGGCAGAGGCTGTGTGAAGCCTGATGTCGCTTGGCATTTAAATGACCCCCCTTCTGCTGGGAACCCCCATTTATTGAGCATTCTTGGCGACAGGCACTGTCCTAGGTGCTGAGTTTGTTACTGTTAATCTCTACGGCATCTTCCACAACTGGGCTTGTACTATCATCTTCCGTTTTATAGATGTGGAAATAGATGCAGCTGGTTGAGTCATTTCCCTGGGTCACGTGGCTCCTAAGTGGCCGAGTCAGAATTGATCCCGAGGCTGGAGGGCTGTTTCCACTGTGCTTCTGGGTCCCTCTCTCCTCAGCAACCTATTTCTGGCCATGTCAATCTCTGACTCTTGCTTAAGACTCTTTAGCAATTTCCCATTTCCTCCCAGGTTATTCAGAGAAGCACTTTTATGGCCTTCCCATCTTTGATGCTCTAAGATCTCTGACTCCAGCAGAAACAGCCTGGCATCTCACCCTTCTGGTTCTAGAATATTACTCTCTTTGGCCAAACCTCCTGACCTCCCTACTCCTACTTTACTCCCAACCCCACTCAACCAAAATGTCTGTCTCCTGTATGTGGGATATTTTACACACACACACACTCTGTACTCATCATAAGGCTATTTGTCTTGCATGTATTTTGACCACTTTCCAATCTGGAAGAGGCCTGAGCAGTGTCTGGAGGCCCAGGTAAACTGCTCAGGTGTGCTTGGGCTCAATGGACGTGCTCTGCTGGTGAGAAGGCTGCCAGCTGCTGTCCATGTCACCAGCCCCTGGCAGGTTAGAAGCCATCCTTCCATACTGAACCAGCGAGTTGCTGCCGGTTAACAGGTGTGGGAGACAGAGTGTTCAGGGCATAAGGGAAAGCTTTTAATTAAATTGTGAAAATTCATATTGAAACATACACTGCGGTTACACGGAGGGCCACGGGGAGGCTGTGTTTACTCAGAGTCCCGGGAGCAGCTAGGATAGATCCCACCCCCACTCAGGGCATGCAGTACACCACAGGAAGCGGGAGCACATGGTTTTGCAGCCTTCAGAAAGCTGAGAGCTGCCTGGAGCCGTGTATCTATACGGCTCGCTTTCAATCTGTTATCTTGTCTTCCTAAACAGTGGCCATCAGTGACCAAAAACCGCCTCTGCAGGCATGGCTGGGGGAAGCTGAGAATATTTAGGAGCTGATTAGTTTTAATATTTCTGAGTTGGGTTCAGCTTTGCTGAGAAATTCACGGCCCCTCTCCTCCTGTGGCTAGAATCCTGATTTAAGTCAAACTACTTGCTTCACAAGGCACAGCAACTGTGTGGGCTGATTTGGACCTTCTTTCCTTATTTTTAAGTGTTCTTTAGCTAAGAACTTTTATTTCTGTGTTTATTGAAGAAAATTTAGATGGAAGAGATAAGTAAAAGGAAGAGAATAAAAATTGCCCATAATCCCATCACTGGAAATCACCTGTCTTAGCATCTGTGTCTACACCTGGTTTCTCTATGTTATATATATTTTTCTGTGATTTGTAATTTTAAGAAAAGTACTTCTGTGTGTGGTTAAAAGAACTAAACCACACATAAGCACATATAATGAAAAGGAAGTCTGTTTTGCCTCAGAGTCCCGGGCCTCTTTGTCAGAGTGATTTGGACACTTGATGAGAAAAACCCCACCTAGCTCTTCATCAGTTCTCAGCGTTATTATGGAAGGTTTTATGTCTTGCTCTGCTGAGATTTGCATTAATTACTTCTGGTGGGTTCTCACAGCAGGCCCTGGGCTGTGCTCGGTGGTCCTGGGGATTTCAGGCTTGAGATGCCACAGCGGGAGCTCGTGGAGTGACAGGCCCCCCCCATAAGTGCAGCACCCCTGTGAGTGGTTTTCTAGGAGCTGACGAGGAGAAAGTCCAGCTCTGTTAACTGGCTGGCTTCCCCTCTGTGCTCTAGGGGAAGCTGTCCCTTCTGCGGTGGCTCTGAAAAAGCAAGTTCTCCTCACACCTCACACTCAGGCAACCCCCGGAATCACACACGTGTGGCCCGTGACCTCCCCCAGGGAGGCCCCTGGGCCACACCCTCCCTAATGTCAAGCTATTCCACAGTGACTTCTTCTGCCTCTGACTTCCTGGTTGAAAAGCAATTGCAAAAATGCGAAATGTGTGTGACCTTTTCTTTCCTCCTCAACAGAAGCCTGGAATGGTCCCCCCTCCGCCGGGAGAGGAAAGCCAGACTGTCGTTCTTCCACCTGGCTGGCAAAGCTACTTGTCTCCTCAGGGCCGGCGTTACTATGTCAACACGGCCACCAATGGTGAGTCCCGCTCTGGGGAGCGTCCTGCACCAGCCTCCCCACCCCCCACCGGTTTCTGTCTCTCTGGAGGGGCAGTTTTCACCTCCCTCCTCCACCTCCTGATATTTAGACTTTTTCTTCAGAAATCAACCTCAGAGGCTGCTTTCCCCACTGGGTGGGTCTGGGAGGTGGGAGTCCGAGCCTGGTTTGGGAAGGCTGCCCTTCAAGGTTGGGGGCATCCCTGGAACCTCACCACCACCCTTCGCATCGTTGTTGAACCCAGCCTCATGGTGTAGAACGGTGTTTTCCAAATCGAGATCTCAGAAGGTTCTCTGGTCAACAGCTGGTTTAAATCGAGTTGAACAGGTTTAGCTCCTGCATGATTTCTTGGAATTTTGAATGTGCTCATGTTACAGAAGCTCCCAGACAGGCGTTGCCAGTGTGAGGTTTTCCTAATTTCACCACCACATCTCTTTCTCTTCCCTGAAAGATCTCACTGGCTGGCGTTTTTTGGATTGTTCTTTGGGAAATGCTGGGGCTGCTTATGGATTATTTATTCTAACAGATGACACAGGTTCCATGTGCATTTCTGAGTTGAATTAGGATTGCACCTCCATGCCCTCAATTATTATGGGCTTCCTGGGCCTTTACAATGACTCTGGGATCCAGGGTGTAGGTTGTAGGGTGACCTGCGGGAAGGCAGGAGAAAGTTTGCAGAGGAGGAGTGGCAGGTTCTAGAATAAGGTGAGCAGTGCGGTACTGCAGGCCGTGGTCTTGGGCAGGGCAGGGCGGAGCAAAACCTCCATGACTCCCCAAGGAAATTGCCATGAGAGAATGGAGAGAATGGAAACATGGAAAGTCAGATTTGATAGCAATCATAGGTGTGTGTGTCAAGGCGGAATGTGAGATTCTACCCAAATCCATCTGTTGGCTCAGCGTTGGCTTTTCACTTCCCTCGTCTGTGCCCACCTGACTCATGGCCGCCTCTTCCCACCCAGCAGGACCATTAAGATGGCTGATGATTATGAGCCTGCACTCGGAGGAGTCCTGGTGACAGGAGAGCCAGCTGTGTTTAGAGGGAGCAACAGAGAAAGCAGCTAACAGCTGCCACTCTGAGTTTGTTCATATCCCCTGGCAACCTGGCCTTCTGCGGGCTCGAGGGGGGTGTTCCAGTTGAAGAGGTAACCGGGGTTTCTAGGAAAAGGGAAGTAGGACTATTTCTGACTGTTCTAATCTTAAGCTTCCTCAAAACAAACACATGAGCAGCTTTGCACTGTTATCAGACTTTGAAGTTTCAGAGGGGAGTGTGTTTATGTGCAGCTCCCCATCTGTAAAATGCAGAAATCGGACCATACGATCCTGAGATCAGCAAGAATTCGGATCCATTCATGTCCTGAACTAGACAGTCTTTTGCAAAGGCACATGAGGGTAAAAGTAGCTTTCTAAAATCAGCATTTTTGTTTATTCTTTTTTTAAAATTAGAGAAAAGTATATTCTTGGTTAAAAAAAAAAATTCAGGGAGTACAAGAGTTTAAAATAAAAAGTAGGGCTGGCCCAGTGGCATAGTGGTTGAGTTCGCATGCTCCGCTTCAGCGGCTCAGGGTTGTCAGGTTCGGATCCCAGGTGTGGACCAACACACCGCTCATCGAGCCGTGCTGTGGTGGCATCCCACATACAAAGTGGAGGAAGATGGGCACAGATATTAGCTCAGAGTCAGTCTTCCTCAGCAAAAAAAAGAGGAAGATTGGCAACAGATGTTAGCTCAGGGCCAATCTTCCTCACCAAAAATAAATAAATAAATAAAGAAATAAATGAAAATAGAAAGTAAAAATCCTTGGTCCCATTCCTTAGAGCTATTTATCATGTATATCCTTCCAGATGTTCATATTCTCTCACTTTCTAAACGTGTGTATGGTTATTCTTTTTAATAAATTGGAAAATAGTATCCTTGTTCTATAAATTGCCTTGACAGTGTATTGTGGGCATCTTTCTATGCTGTACATTTCAGTCTAACTCATTTTTTAATGTAGCTGTGTAATAGTCCATAGCGAGTGTATGCCACCATTAATTTAACTAGCCCCCTCTTCATTAAGGGGGTATTTAAATCCCATTTTACAGTAACAGTGTCTGGCAGCTTTTTTCTGAGGCCCAGACTTTAGCATATGCTCCTGGGTCGGGACTTTCTTGTGAGTCCTGGGATATAGTGATCCCAAGAGACTCTTGGCCAGTGGTTGGCACGCTTTTTCTGTAAATGGCCGAGTAGTAAATATTTTAGGCTTTGAGGCTCATATGGTCCCTGTCACAGCTGCTCAACTCTACCAGTGGAGCGTGAAAGCAGCCGTAGATGATATGTAAACCAATGGGTGTGGCTATGTTGCAATAAAACTTTATTCATGGACACTGACATGTAAATTTCAAATAACTTTTCCGTGTCATGAAATATTCTCCTTCTTTTAATTCTTTTCCAACCATTTAAAAAATGTAAAATTCAGGGACCGGCCCGGTGGGGTAGGGGTTAAGCTCACGCTCTCCGCTTCAGCAGCCTGGGGCTCGCAGGTTTGGATCCTGGGTGTGGACCTATGTACTGCTTATCAAGCCGTGCCGTGGCAGCGTCCCATATAAAGTAGAGGAAGATGGGCATGGATGTTAGCCCAGGGCCAGTCTTCCTCAGCAAAAAGAGTAGGATTGGCAACAGATGTTAGCTCAGGGTTAATCTTCTTCACAAAAAAAAAAAAAAATGTAAACATTGATCTTAGTTCAGGAGTCGACAGGCCGCATGATGTTGGGGTGGGCTGGGGTGGGCTAGCACCCATTCTGGCTGCCACCCCTTGCTCTGGGCTCTCTCTCATCTCTAGAGGGACTGGCCCGACTTTCACTTCCCCTCCTTCTCTGTTACACTCAGGGTAATCCCAGCTCCTTGGTCTTGCATTCTAGACACGTGCCGGTTTTATTCATTCTTCATCCGTTTGATTGACTCATTCATTCGACAAACACTTTTGGGGCCTCAGATATGTCCCAGGCTGACTGTTGGATGCTGGGGATATAATAAGAAAAAAGAAACCATCTCTGCCCTCAAACCACTTACCTTCTTATAGTGGAAGCAGATTTTAAATGAATACATATTCCATTACAGTCATGAGCATGGCCGTGAAGGAGTCATCCGGGGTGTTTTGAGAGCATGTCCCAGAGAGACTCTGGGAGTTCAGGGGAGGCTCCCCGGAGGAGGAGGTATCCTTCCACTGAAATGGGAAGATTGAGGAAGGGGTTACCGATGGGAAATGCCTTCCTGACAGCATAGTTGTCGTGTTTGGAGGGATCGTGCAGACCCGGAGCATCATAAGGAAGGATTTTGTTCCTTAGTCTGAGGGAATGGGAAGCCTGGCTGTCTTTCTGATTCTCCTCCTGAATCCTTTCTTAGACCAGTTTTGTTTGGCTGCTGAGCTGCTGTTCAGATTTTTGAATCTGACTGCCTTTCTGCAGGAAAGTACCTATTAGACTAGCCGCTCGCTGTTCTCGCACTGACTTTTATCTGACCCCTGACTCCTGGAGGCATTTGGGTTTGTCTCTCCTCCTGGTAGGCCAGCTGCGTCTGCCTTTCTGCCCGACTCTCGGGTCTCTCCCGGGAGCCTATGACTCCGGCCGGAGCCTGCACTGCTGCCCAGGAAGCAGAGCCCCTGCTCTCAGCTGCCACAGGCCAGTCCTCTCCTCTTCTCATCTGGCTGCCTTTCTTCCAGATACTTCTAGTCTCCCTTGATCCCCAATTGCCTCTTTCGCAAAGGGTTTGGGCACAATAGGTGTTCTGTCCCCCGTTTTTACACCACATACAAATATAACTGGTTTAAAGACCAATTTACATTTGTATTACCTTGCGCAGCCTAATCTGCTTATTTTCAAATCCATTTAGGGTTTTGTGGATGAGGATTGTCACAGTGCTGGCCAAAATGAGCACAAAGTCAAAGGAGAGGCTGTCTCTTCCTTCCAAGACGGCAGTTCTACTGGAGACAGAGAAACCTAGAAACCGATTAGCATTGTAGATGTTAGCATGGAAACCTGGGGGCTCAAGGAAGGGAGTTGTCAACTTTATCTGGGTATCAAACAAGACTGCGAGGATGGGCCCTTGATTGGGGGATTCCACGCTGAGTCCCAGCATGAACAAAGGCAAAGCAGCAAGGGAACAGCTGGTGTGTTTGGCACTGTAAGGAACCAAGAGGTGAGAGAGGGATTGGGAGTCTGACCCCCACATAAAAGAGCCCAGGAGGCATTTTCAGGAGTTGGCACTTTGCCCTGTGGGGAGTGGGAAGCTCTGGAAGGATTCAAAGCAGTGGCATGACATGATCAGAAGATTGTGACAAGATTGCTTGTGCAGCGGAGTGAAGGATTTAAGGACGGTGAGCATAGAGCCCGGCAGACCAAATGAGAAGAGAAGTAATGAGGTCAACACCATGTTGACAGCTGTGGCTGCAGAGGAGGAGGTAGGGTCTGTCAGACAGGGTGTGGCAGGTCAGGGAAGGAAGAATGCTCGGATTCCTCCAAGATTTCTGCCTGGTGTGCTGGAGCCATGCTGTGAGAATAGGGGACACCAAGGAGGAATGGGTTTAGAAGAAAGAAGATGAATCCGTGTCAAGCGTATGGTTCCTTGGGGGACATTCAGGGCAAGATGGCCGGCATGTGTTTGGATGGGTGGGTCTGTGACTCCGGGGACATCTGGGCTAGAGATGGGAATCTGGGGAGCCATGTGGGTGTACAGCTTGGTAAGCAGAGAGCAGAATGGATTTCGCCCCTGCTTGCCCCCTTGGCCTGGCGCCATTGTGCAGTGACTGACCTGCACAACCCCAGGTGGCCCATGGCCCAGAATTTGCATTTCATCAGCAGAGAAATGAAGTGATAGGAGAGAGCCCTGCAGAACAGAGTTTAAGGGAGGGGCAAAGGCTTTGAAAGAATTGTCAGAGATTTGAGGAATCCAGGAGAAGGTAAAGCCATGAAAGCCAAGGAAGAAAAGATTGTCAAGAAAGGGCAGTCAGAGACAGACCAAGAAATAGATCAGATTTATGGTAGGGGCCAGCCCAGTGGCGTAATGGTTAAGTGCGCGCGTTCCGCTTTGGCAGTCCGGGGTTCGCAGGTTCAGATCCCGGGCGCAGACCAACGCACTGCTTGTCAAGCTATGCTGTGGTGGCGTCCCATATAAAGTAGAGGAAGATGGGCATGGATGTTAGCCCAGGGCCAGTCTTCCTCAGCGAAAAGAGGAGGATTGGCATCAGATGTTAGCTCAGGGCTAGTCTTCCTCAAAAAAAAAAAAAAAAAAGATTTATGGTAGGGTAATATTTTAAATCATTGGGGGAAGTACAGATTATTTAATAAATGGTGTTGGGCCAGATGGCTAACGGGAAGTTCCAGTGGGTCAGTTAATGCAGTAATGCTGGTGCTCTCATATGAACGGCACAAGGCCATTAAAGCATGCTTTATGAGACTTGAGGAAGTCCCCATCTCCCCTTAGGTCCCACGGTTAATGTGTCTCCACAGCATTTCCTCATGCAAGGTGGCCCTGAGCTCAGCTGCAGGAACCCCAGGGGTTCTGGTGTTAGGAAATTGCTTGTGCTACATGGTCTCAGAAAGTGCTCCATTCCCACCAAAAGTTGACTCTATTGCCAAAAATTGGGGCTGTCTTTAGTTCCTGGATAGTGAGCTATTAGCAATAGCTGATCCCATCCAGGGACCTGAGCTACTGTAAGGGGGAACCTCTTATTTGTACAGCAGAGAATTGCATTTCAAGAGATATCACACAATGTTGTTTGTTCCATTTATAATTGGAAGGACAGATAGGCACATTTATCACTTAGCAGTGTATGGCCATAGGTATTCAGGTCCTCTTTTTGAAGATATGCTGACTTTTTAAGATATTGTTTAGGATTTATTTTACCATTTGGACATTGAAGGGGTATTTCAAGCCAATAATGAAGGCCAAGATTAGTTTTGTTTAATATATGTCAGTATTTTACCTCTTATGTATTAATCTTTGTACACTTTAGTACTTTCATTTATTGTATCTATGTTTTTCATTTCTAAAGAAAGAGGATCATTTGAGAGGAATGCCTTAGCCTTGTTTCTTTAGAAAGCAGATCCTGAGGCAAGGATTAAGTGTTAACCACTTATTTAGGAGGTATAAGCCCAGAACAGTGAGAGTGAGTGAGAGGGGGAAGGGAGGCAAAGGAAGGTGCCACATGATGCTGGCTGGTGTTGACAGAGAACTGCAAAGAGGCCCAGCAGGTCGCTAAGCAGGTGTGTTCACTTCTCTGGAAGGGTTGCAAAGAGGAGCCATACCTTTGAGTAGTCCATGGGAGAGCAGAGGTGTTTTGTCTGCTCACCTCCCTCTCCTCTCCTGTTTCCCACTGCTCAGGCCTCTCCCCTTAGAGAGCTATTTCCCCACAGTTTGGGTTGTATCATCTGATCCTCAGCATCCTCTAAGAAAGCCTGATTCCATCCCACGTAGTGATGCTTCATCCAAGGTGGATGGTCAGTGGAGCGTGGGTGAGGAATCAACCCAAATAGAGGGAGGCTGTTGATGGGAACATGAGGAAGAGCCCAGCGTCTGTGTCCTGATGCAGAGACACTATAGAACTGAGTGCTGTGGTGCACATCTCTCTCCAGTGTTGGACCTTGGTGACGTGATTGTTCATAGGGTTTCAGTGGCCAGTGACTTCACTCATCCTAGGGGGAACCTTCCAAATCATCTAACACAGGAGTTGGCAAAGTACAGCCCACAGGCCAAATTCAGCTTGTAGCCTGTTTTTGTAAACAGGTTTTATTGGAACACACCCGTGCTCTTTTATTTGCCTGTAGTCTAAGGCTGCTTTTGCACTCTCATGGCAGAGTTGAGTAGAGACCATGTGGCTCACAAAGCCAAAAATATTTACTCTCTGGTTCTTGAAAGAAAAAGTTTGATGATCTCTGATCGGACAACTAGAACCCATTCGTTTAACACATGAGGAAACGGAGTTCCCTATGTGGTAAAGTGGCTTGCTCAGAGTTACCTGGCCATTCATATGCCAGCCTATGCCTGGGTCCCCAGTCTTCTAATCTTTGTTTTTTTGCCTCAGTTTTCAGGAGGATGGGCATTGGGGGGTGGTAATTTAATTTGTAGTAAGGACACCTGAGTTCATGGATTAATAGAAAAAATTATCTGACATAACATTTATTTTTAATTTTTTTGGTGAGGAAGATTGGCCCTGAGCTAACATCTGTGCCCATCTTCCTCCATTTTGTATGTGGGACGCCGCCACAGCCTGGCTTGATGAGAGGTGCATCTGTCCACGCCTGGGATTCGAACCTGTGAACCCCAGGCTGCCAAAGTGGAGCACGAAAACCTAACCACTACGCCACCAGACCAGCCCTGTGACATAACGTTTATTTTTAAGGGAAATGTAACTGTCTTGTTAGAGCTTCAGTTGAAACCCAGGAGAGATGGGAATTGTTTTTAAGCTCTTTTGACAAAGAATCCATATGTATAAGTGTTTTATTATGTTTGTAAGTGAAGCTTGGAGGATTAAACCAGGATTTGAGCTTTTGGTTTCATTTACCAAATAGTCGGTAGTTTTCTTGATTTCTTGTTTTAGTTTTTCTTTAAATGAGTAGATTTCCACTTAACTTTATTACACCAGGAGCTAACGTGAGTTTCTGGGTAAGTTTTCCAGAACACTTTTAAAAACATTCTTTGAGCTTTTCTTTGTTACAAATAATTGGATACTTTTCTAACTCCCCATATAGAACAGCCCTGATAATTCCCTGTTAGTAAAAATTGTCCTGAGAAACTTCTACATCCAAAAACATCGCTTTATTTTCTTCTGTCCATCTGTGTTGAACAAATGGGAGACTAAAAAGATGCGTTCGTTTGGCACGTTCGGTTGATTGAATTAGCCCATGTATGTGTGTGTGTACGTGTGTTCATGCAAGTTTCTTATTTTGGCTTTACTATTTTTCTTTAGTGGACTCTTAGTGGAAGGCTGTTAGACCTTAAAGCTTTCTACTAATCTATTTCTGTGTGGGTTTTGTTTTTTCTTACAGAGAATCCATTTTAATTTGTAATGTTAAGGTAATACTTACGTGCACAACACATCCCTTGTTTCTCACCACTTTTTAAGACCAGTATCTCTTGGAATTTTGGCAGATGCCAGTTGGGTTAGTGAGTCATTCACACTGCCAGTAAGTTGAAGACTTACCATAAAAGTCGAAAGACAAAGGAGACAAAAAGGATTTTATTGTTTGCTGTATTTTAGGAATTTGAGTTACTTTGAAAAAGACTGCTTATTGGTAAATAGTGGAAGAACTTTCCTCACCGGCTGTTAGGTGGAGTCACTGATGAGCAGCAAATGATTCACATATGGAAGTGAAACCAAAAGGAGCCCATGTAATATGACCCAACAATTCCACTTCTAGAGATATACCCAAGAGAACTGAAAACATACATCTACACAGAAACCTGTACATGAATGTTCATAGCGGCATTATTCATAATGGCCAGAAACAACCCAAATGTCCATCAGCTGATGAAAGGATAAATAAAATGGGGTGTATCGCTACAGTGGGATATTATTCAGTCATAAAAAGGAATGAAGTACTAATGGTTACACATTACACCATGGATAAGCCTTGAAAACATCATGTAAGTGAAAGAAGCCAGACACAAAAAGCCACATATTGTATGATTCCTCCTTTATATGAAGTGCCTGGAATAGGCAAATCCATAGGCACAGAAAGGAGATTAGTAGTTCCCAGGGACTGAGTGGAGGGGTGAATGGGAGTGACTGCTAATGGGTACATGGTTTCTTGTTTTGCTGGGGAAGATTCACCCTGAGCTAACATCTGTTGCCAATGTTTCTCTTTTTGTACGTGAGCCGCCACCACAGCATGGCCACTGACAGACAAGTGGTGTAGGTCCGTGCCAGTAACCGAACCGGAGCACACCGAACTTTACCACTAGGCCACCATGGCTGGCCCTGGGGTTTCTTTCTGAGGTGATGAAAATGTTCTGTAATCAGATAGTGGTGATGGTTGCACTAGTCTGTGAATATACTAAAAACCACTATATTGTATGCTTTTAGAGAGGGAATTTTATGGTATATGAATTATATCGCAATAAAATTGTTATTAGAAACAGGCATGTTGGTGACCATGGGCAAGTTAGTGACTTTTCTGGTGTCCTTCAGAAACAACTGCGTAGATGCCTCAGTTGGGAATTCCTTCTGCCTGATTCCTAAACTTTGGTGGGCGTCAGAAGCACCTAGGGAGTTGATTAAACAATACCAATACACGGGTCACACCACAGACCTACAGAATCAGACTCTGCTGTTTGGAAAGAGTAAAAATTTCTGCTTTATATTTTTAAGTGTTTTCTAATTGTCATCACCTATTTTTTACTGGCAGGGAGACAATAAGATTGATGAAGGCATAGTCCATGGATCAAATATTATAAAGTTGAAGAGTAAATTTGAATCCAATTTTCTCTTACAGAAATACAGTGAAAAAATGCAATGTTCTTCAAACAAGTACTCATGCATTATAGTTCCAAGGTTAAAGGTTATATAACCATAAACTACTGTAGAATCTCTTAAAGTAGAACCTTATGGAGGAGCTACTTGAAAACAAATAACTCAATTTGATGGTGACAAGATAGAG
This sequence comes from Diceros bicornis minor, assembly GCF_020826845.1. Lineage (NCBI taxonomy): Eukaryota > Metazoa > Chordata > Mammalia > Perissodactyla > Rhinocerotidae > Diceros > Diceros bicornis. The sequence continues at coordinate 8,714,184 of NC_080757.1, forward strand.
AATGAGTATAAACCTGCCAAGAAAGGCCCTTCACCTGGCTAATGTTTATATTCTTAAGTGTTGTCAGAGTAGCTGACTTGTGTATATTTCTAGCCTTTATTCTTATCCGCATAACAGGATGTAGTGGCAGGTCTCGTAATTTCAAAGCTTATGAGTCAATAACTCAAAAAAATTTTTTTGATCTCAGCGTTTTTGCTGTTTCAAAAAAACTATGGTCTCTGATTTCCACTTTGCTTCTAGCTAAGGCTAAGTCAAAGAATTTGGGGCTTATACTCATCTTCCCATTCTTCGTAGTACTCTGACAACTGGACAAAATGAACACCATCCTTGCCTTCAAGGAATTTAGAGTCTAGTGAAACACTTCAGGCCTTGGAGATGTGGCGGAGTTGTCAAGTTTCTTCCTTCGTATTTCTCTTCTCCGGAGATTTTTACCTCTGCTTTGGTTAGGAAGTGTGTGCCGGCATACAGTCACTGTCCCCTCACCATCCGTCACACTGCGGAGCCCAGTGGGATCTGATTGTATCCAGTGGCAAATCCTTCTGTATTAAATGGCAGGATCTCTACCAGTCATTCGATTGACCAATGTTAATTAATTAAAGGCCAAGAAAAGTACAAGATGACTGTGAGTTGTGTACCCATAAGGGATGACGTTTGCTTGGTTTGAACTCTTTAAAAAAAACCGTGTTGGTCTATGACAATGACTACATTTCTAGAGCAATGGCATCATAGTACCTCTGTGTGTGGCGGCGGGAGACGTGACAGTCAAGGTGGGGTCTGGACCTCTAGATCCTGGTAAGCTGTCCTGAAAAGGTGCAAGCATAGTAGATGTCACATGCTGGATTGTCTTTAGGCCAGAGGCTGTCCACAGAAGCATTTTATTCTATATACACAGTGTTCAAAAATGTCAGTGAATTGCCAACGTTGAAAAATTGGGTGTTTTTTTTTTGAGGAAGGTTGGCCCTGAGCTAACATCTGTTGCCAATCTTCCTCCTTTTTTTTCCTTTTTTCTCCCCAAAGCCCCAGTAAATAGTTGTACATCCTTCTAGTTGTTCTGTGTGGGACGCCACCTCAACATAGCTTGATAGGTGGTGCGTAGGTCTGCACCCAGGATCCGATCCGGCGAACCCTGGGCCGCGGAAGTGGAGCACACGAACTTAACCACTACGCCACCGGGCTGGCCCCAAGGGGAGGTTTTTCATAAACATGTGGATACTTGTCTTTTGTTGAAAATCATGAGGTGTGGCCACAGCGGACCCACCTTCCTGCCTGAACACGACTGGGTAGAGCTGAGCTTGCCACGCCTCTCGATTTTTCTCTTACTCAGTCGGCTTCATGCATGCGTTTTACACATCTAGTTCCTGTGGGAGGTTTGACCTGTGTTCAGGAAGAGCCTCATGGTTTGCACAATGTATCACAGGGTAGCAGTGGCATTACACACAAAGTCGGGAAGATATTTCATAAATGCACTTGTAAATCAGAGATTATGAAAGAGGACAAGAGGATAAAGGATCTAGGGAGCAATGACTTACTGGTCAACAGTTTTGAAGCATCAGCTTCAACACGGATCTTCAAACTCATCCCACACTATGCATTGTTCCTGGAGCTTTTATGTGCGCCCAACACCTGAGTGCAGGAAGCGTTGCCTCCTGGGGCTTCTGTAAGGCCTTTGTGTGTGTGTTGGGGGGCAGTGGAGAATGTGGCTGCAGCAGGAAGTTGGGCGGGAAGTTGGGGTCCACAGGGAAGGGCAGTCTGGACAGAACCAGTGTAGCAGTTTAAAGGGTTAGATCCCATGGAGTCAAGGGAACTCCTAGCAAAAATGGAAGTTATCTGCAGGTTATATTTGAATAAGTAAGTGGGCAAGGACCATGTGAATTGATTATCAAGAAACATGTGTTTGCTAAATGCCTTCTCTGTGCCCATTTCTAATTATCCACCAGGATGGCTTCTTGCAGGGGTGGTGTGGGCGAACACAATGCAAATGGCTATGTGTTTGCAAAGACTGAATGCTTCCTCAAGTGGAGATGAGATTGCTAAACGAGACTTGCTTTGTGGGTTGGAGTCAGTTTTCTTTCCTGCCTGAATAGATCTCTAAAGGTCCCTTCCAGCTCTTAAAATCCTGTGAAACCAGGAGTCGCAACACCAGCATCCTCTTCACCCACCGCTGTTGGGAATGCACCTCCGTATGTAAAGCTGGCGTGATTTCCCGTCGATCACATCTTGATTATTGGAGGAAGATCTTGGAGTGGGCTAACAGCTTTTTTGTTATTTCAGTCCGAGTTGGATTCCAAAGTAGGCAGTGCTCATCCAAGAGGCGTGGGAGGAGGAGAACGGGGTGAGAAGTTAGTCATGCAAGACGCGTGTGTTTACTGCATGCCACTCCCTGGGAACAGTGTGCGGGGCTCTGCAGAGGGGCACTGAGACCCTGTACTGAAGGGTCTTGTCATCCTTGGACAGATCGTAAGCTGGGCATTGCACCTAGCAGGCCCCCTGGGCATTCCTGTTGAATGAAGCGCCTTCCCTCTTGCCAGCTGTGATTAATGCCCATCTGCACGGCCAAAGATAGCCTCAGCCTGAAAAGAAGTAGCTCCTGCAATGAGTGAGAGTAGAGGAGGTTAATTGAGTGGTCTGACACAGCGGGGGACTGTGGGGAACAATATGCCGGAGTGGGGTCCTGACCCCACCCCTCACCCCAGGCGTTAACCCTTTAGTGGTCATTGTGGGGACCTGGTGTCGGGGGGTCCTGGGGACTGGGGGCACTTGGGGTGGGGAGGTTGGAGCAGAAGCAATTTGCAACTGGTACATAAAATTTTCATTATTTTCACAACCAGTCTGACTGTATTCATGTTCTCTGCCTGGAAGCCATCTGGGACCTGCACTAGAGTTGGGCTTAGCCGTCCCCTGGTCCCTGGTGGTCGGTCTCCTTGCTGCCCCTCTGGGCCCTGCCACAGACCCAGACCCTCTGCTGTTGAACCCCCGACTCCTCTGTCGCTTGTTTGTCCACACTTTCTTGCTCCCGGATCAATTCCATGTGTTAGCTTCATCTCTATCCTGGCCTCCCACTGTCCCCAGCCAGCGCCAGCCTTTTGCTTCCTGATGTGAGTTGAACCGTGTGTCCCACCAAAAAGATGTTGAAGTCCTAACCCCCCGGTACTTGTGACTGTAGCCTTGGATATAGGGTCTCTGTAGATGATCAAGTTAACATGAGGTCGTACTGGAGCATGGTCTACCCCGAGCCAGTATGTGGGGGCTTTACAAAAAGGGGAATTTTGGACACAGAGACAGACACATACAGAGGGAAGACAATGTGAAGACACAGGGAGACACCATCTGTGAGCCAAGGAATGACTGAGGCTACCAGAAGCTAGGAGAGAGGCCTGGAACAGATTCTCCCTCATATCCTTCAGGAGGAACCGACCCCGCCAACACCTTGATCGCAGACTTTTGGCCTCCACAACTGTGACACAATATGTTTCTGTTGTTTAAGCCACCTCATTTGTGGTATTTTGTTAGGGCAGCCCCAAGAAACCAATACGTTTCCCACGCCCCAGCATAACATACCATTAGTGGTCTCTTTGGGCACTGCTAAGCCAAACAAGTGGTGTGTGTCCTCGATGGTGCCGTGGAGAGGTGCAGTCTGTCACCTACGTCTCCGACACCTGGCCTAAGAGTAGCATTAGCAGCGGGAAGGGTAGCCTGCTTTCCTTTTGTACTGGCAGCCTGTTCGTGAATGTGGGGAAGGGCTCTGGCCTAAAATAGCTGCCTGGGTCTCACAATTCTGATATTTCCAAGAGAAATGCATGCGGAAAAGCTTTGATACACCCTGCAGAAAAGAGACACATACAGCAATTGACTTCTAGCTCCCCTTTTTTTTTCTTTTTGGTGAGGAAGATTGGCTCTGGGCTGACATCCATGCCCATCTTCCTCTACTTTATACAGGACACCACCACAGCATGGCTTGACAAGCGGTGTGTCAGACCGTGCCCAGGATCTGAACCTGCGAACCGCGGGCCGCCCAAGCGGAGCCCGCGAACTTAATCGCTATGCCACTGGGCCATCCCCTATTTCCAGGCACTTTTGATCCTTCTCTTGACTGCTCTGGAATAGACCAGAAAGGGCTGGGTGGAGCTCACACCTCCAGCTCTGCTCTCTCCTGCTTCAGTCAGTTCCTCCCAGCTGGTCCGGCATCCTGACGTCTCAATTCCCCCATCGCTAAAAGAGAGGGTTTGGGCGGTTTTGAAAGCCCTTTCAAGCTCCATATTTCCCCTGCAGGCCCAGCTCCCTGCTGCCCCCTCTCTGTCCCTGATTCCTGCTGGCTGGGGTGCCCCCACTCCTGTGATGCGTCTTTGCATTCAGGTGCAGGGTGGGAGGAACGTGTTCACAGTGGTTCTTTCCGAGTGATGGGATTAGGGAGGCTTTTCTCTTTTGACTTTTCTGTGTATCTCAGTGTTTTCTTCCCGGACTTGTATTACTTTTATAAGTAGGATAAAAATAATTTCTCTGAAGTGGAGGAGAGGACTGGAGCTGAGCTCTAATGCTCTCTCTTGCTTTCTCTTCCCCAGCATAACGTCTCATTCTCTGTTCCTCTGAGGAAGTGGTCTTGTGTTTTGGGGTTTGTTCCAGGGCTGAGCTGTGCACACCGGAGCCTGAAAGGGCCCTCGTCTTTTTTATATGATGGGAGCATCCACGTGCTCTCGGCCACAGAAGGAGGAGTGTGCTGGGCTGGGAGTCAAGGAGACCCTCCTCCTCCTCCTCCTCTTCTTTTTCTTCTCCTTTCTCACCCTCCTCTCCCTCCTCCTCCCGGCTACAGAAAAAAGACTTCATTTGCTTTCTGCTGCTGGTATATAAAAATGATGTGTGTTGATGGAGGGGACACTACAGAAAAGGGTACTGAGAGGACAGAGCAGGAGCAAAGCCAGGGGAAGCAGAACAGAAAGCGCTGGGGAGCACACAGCGCTTTTGGACACCACAGCCCCGCCCAGCTGACTCAACTCTTGTGCACGAAGAGTGAATTCTTATTACCAGGTGTGCCAATGCCAAACCCTCCTAGCTAGCAGACTTTACATTTGGAGATGAGACCCTCAAGGGGATTCTACAGCAACCTGAATGTTTGTGCTCCTGGTGGATTTATTCTTTGCTCTCAGGGCATCTGCCCTGTCGGGTTCACTTTTCTTTTTCTGGATGTCTCAGGCCAACTTGACTATTTGCTGCGGTTTTCCCCAGCACCACCTATCTGGAGGAAATGGTGTGGACGGTGGGTGCTTTCAAGTCAGGAGTAATTTGTGGGTTGTTTTGATTGTTGTACCTTTTTTTTTGTAATTGATGTTTTAATAGTTTATACCATTGTGAAATTTTTGGTTGTACATTTTTGTTTGTCCATCACCATCTACATGTCTCCCTTCACCCCTAGTACCCACCCCCTACCCCCATTGCCCCTGGTAACCACACTACAGTTTTCTCTGTCCATGTGTTGGTTTATATTCCACATACGAGTGAGATCATTAGTGTTTGTCTTTCTCTTTCTGGCTTACTTCACTTAACATAATACCCTCCAGGTCCATCCATGTTGTTGCAAATGAGACGATTTTGTCTTTTTTTATGGCTGAGTAGTATTCCATTGTATATATATACCACATCTTCTTGATCCAATCATCAGTCGAGGGACACCTGGGTTGCTTCCACTTCTTGGCTATAGTGAATAATGCTGCAATGAACATAGGGGTGCATAAGCCTCTTTGGATGGTTGATTTCAGGTTCGTTGGATAGATTCCCACTAGTGGGATAGCTGGATCATAGGATATTTCTATTTTTAATTTTTTAAGGACTCTCCATACTGTTTTCTATAGAGGCTGCAGTTTGCATTCCCACCAGCTGTGTATGAGGGTTCCTGTTTCTCCACATCCTCTCCGACATTTGTTGTTTTTTGTCTTGGTGATTATAGCCATTCTAACGGGCGTGAGGTGATATCTTAGTGGTTTTGATTTGCATTTCCCTGATGATTAGTGATGTTGAACATCTTTTCATGTACCTATTGTTGTACCTTTTTTTAAAATAAGTTTTTAATGGCCCTACCTCCAACACCTGGGACAGGGTGCGCTCTTGCCGAGAACTCGGCCCTTCCTGGTCTTCCTCTAGACCTGTGGTTCTCAAAGTGGGGTTCCTGGACCAGCAACATCAGCATCACCTGGGCACTTGTTAGAAATGCAGTTTCTCAGGTCCCACCCTAGACCTCAATCAGAAACTCTGGGAGTGGGGCCCTGCAGTCTGTGTTTTAACCAGCTCTCCAGAGGATTCTGATGTGCTCTATAGTTGGAGAAGCACTTTAAGCCCACCTTGAAGGCTGCCCCTGTTCCCGGCATTCTAGCATTTCTATAAATGCATGAGATTTTCAGGCTTCTTTGCAGAGAGGTTTTTTTTAAGCTGCTCATGCAATTTCCCAAGGAATCTTATTTCATTCAACTCTAAAATGCTGCCTATTTCTTCCCAATTTTGTGTGTTCTTCTCTATCCTGAATGCCCTTTCTTGATGTTTGAGAAGAGCTTATTTTGCCCAGAGTTTCTGTATATGTTTTGCAGTGTTGGTTCATGATAAGGGTTTCTCCTGTGCACCTGAAGGAGCTATGGGGGTCCTTGGTGATTCAGGGGCTGGGTGGTCTTCCTCGGGGATCCAGCAGGCTTGGAATTGCATTTGTGGCTGCACCTCAGAGAGATTATTGCTTATTGCTAGTTCCCAAAATAACCTTAGCTCTTCCTGACAGTTTCCTCCGGCTTGTGAACAGCAACACTCTCAGTGATTTCAAGCATTATTTATAAACGTAAAGTCACACCTTTTACTGGAAAGTTTTCTAAATATGGATTAGCAATGCAGAGCGATTGAAGTTCATAAATGCCAAGTTTCTCAGAAAACAAAGCAAAAAGGTGATGTATGAGTGGAAAATACCACCTCGTGGGAAGAGAAGTTTCTGAATAGTTGAGTGGTGTCATTTTTCCATGGAGAGATTATGGAAGTCTTACTTGGGGCATGTTAAGAAGCCACAGTTCACCATGGTCACAGAAAAATATTCCAGATATGGATCTAATGCCCTGAAGTATTGGCCATTTACAGGACAATGCAGTGTGGTGAATGTCCGTGGGCAGGGACTGTCTTGGACAGGAATAGAAGCCCACCCAAACTAGCTTACGAAAAATGGACGTAGATTAGAAGGATATGGGGCATCTCATAGAAGCTCCAGCTGAAGGGCTGGAAAATCAGGTGCTGGATTGTTTGTCCTGTCTCTGTGACCTTGTGATGTGTTACTTCCTCTTCTTTCTCTGGGTTTGCTCCATATGTATTTTTCTCTGCAGACTTGCCTTTTGTCTTGAGCAGCCGTTTAGCAGAAAATGGCCGCTGATGGTGGAAGATACCCACCCAAGTCCTGTTCTATATAATGCTCCTTGCTCCAAACAGCAGTGGCCAAGTAGACACGCCCCTGGTGTGTGAGTCTGCACAGGAAGCACTCTGGGGATGAACGGTTCTTAGAGAAGAGTCTTGATCATGTGTAGCAAATAGTTCCAATTTTTTAATGATGTTTTATAATTCTGATTGTGACTTTCCTAAACTCTAGTTTTGTAGCAAGTTTAGCCAATCTTTACCTTTTATGATTTCTTCCTTTTGAGGTCACACTTAAAAAAACCCTTTCCCAGCAAAAGAGGCTGATATTTTCTTCTAGCACGCGCATGGACTGTTTTTTTTCCCCTTAAAATTTTTAATCCAGATGGAATTTAATTTCAGAAAACGTGTGAGAAATGGATCTACCTTAATATTTTTGAAATCGTTGGCCTGCCGTTCTAACAGCATTTATTGACTGATTCAGCCTTCACCATTGCCCTGAAAAGCACCTCTTCACCATGATACTAAACTAGTCTGCTGGATCTGTTTCTATCAGTCTTTCTTTTTATTCTTTCACTAACCCTGCACAGTTTGTCTCTCTTTCATGGGACATTCTCAGGTACTTGGTAAAACATTCAAATGGGGTATACTGTAAAAATATAATCTTCTTACTTTGGTTTCATTTTTAAGAATTACTCAACATCAAATGTTTCTTGTGTATTCCTTCAGCAGTTTTCTGTGCATATGCATTTTATGCCCTTTTATAAATGCATGTGAGACCCTCTTGCACACTTGTCACTTGTGTGTTTTGGAGATGCCTTGCACATCCGCACTCCCAGGTCCACCGCATTCCCTGGAACAGCTGCACAGAATGCCGTCCTGTCAACACAGCGTCATCCGTCCCCTAGGGGTGGCCATTGACATGTCTCAGGATGTTTTTTTTCCTCTAATAAAAGATGCTCCCAAACGTATCTTTATACTTAAGTCATTGCACACCTAGAACTGTTGTTAGGTCAGAGGGTATGTGCATTTGGGATCTTGATAGCTGTCGGCACCCTGCCTTATGAAGAGAGACTTTCCCAACCTGTTTATCCAGATCCCTGCTAACTCAGTATCAGTCTTGAAAAAGGAAAGATCCAGTGGGCGGAAAAATAGTCTTGTTGTCGTCTTAGTTTGTATTTCTCCAGTTTTGAGAGAGAATGAGCATCTTTTCCTCTTTTAAATTGTTTCTGTGAATCACCTGTGTATGTTCTTTGTGCTTTTTAGATTGGGCTGCTTGCCTGATTGTACTTCACACGTTGTGAAGGGAATAAGTGCTCTGTCTGCTCTCCCTGGTCCTTCTTCGTTTTTCTGGCCGTCTGTGTATCTGTGTTTTTATCCACACACAGACACAGACACACACACACACACGCTCACGCACACTCACACACCCTCATTTTTAAAATCGGCCATTGGCCTTGTAACTGAACTTAGTTCTGACGGCTGCTCTGAGCTGGGTCTTCATTCATCCCTCCAGCACTTCCTGAGTACCTGCTGTACTCTGTGAAGGGAGACAGGGCTACCTTTGTTTGACACAGTCCCTGCCCTCAGAGTACATCTGGTGGGAGGAATGGATTTGAAAGCAGGTTTTACAGCTGAGGAAGGAAGAGGTCATCCCTGTTCCCCAGCCGGTCTGTCAACTCCCTGAGGGCAGGGATGAAGCTGTGAGCTCTGGAGCCCCTCCACAGGCCTGGCACCTGTTCATAGGTAGTGCTCAAAGTCTGAATGATGTTGACAGGGAGCACACAGGACTATGAGGTCACCTGGACTCTCCCCAGGTCCCAGCCAAGGTGACATTATCCTGCTGGCCCTGATCTCTCAGCTCTGTCCACGCCAAGCACCTGGGGACAGGATTGCATAAAACCTTCTTTCTTGTCTTGACTCAGGACTCTGCCCTCTGGGGCGTAAGATGAGGCTTTGTGAAGAAGACCAGGCCCTGCTGGAGTGCCTCTGCTGCCTGAGTCCACTCACTGGAACCTTCTCCGTGGTGCCTTTCCCTCTCAGCTGCCTTCACTACGGTGCCTTCTCCTCTCTCCTCTGCATCCTCTCCTGTTCTAGGAAAGCTCTAGGGACTCAGTTATGCTAAAGGGTTTGGGATGATAAGTCTCTCCTGGGAACTAACATAGATAACCAAGCCTCATGTCAAAGCCTTGGATCTCTGGGGACAGATGTGAACCTGATCGTTTTGGAAGGTTGGGATGGAGATGATGGACATTTTGGGGGTTCCTTAGATTACCCCACATTGCTACCATGCATCTTGCTTCGTGTCTTGCCTGATCCTGATCCCCTGGGTTTGTCTCACCCAGGCAGCTCCCTGTCTGTGGCTGGTTCCCGTGATGTCTTACTGTGGACTCTACCAGTTTTTCCCACATCTGGTTAATCACTGAGACTCCTTGTTAAAATGCCCACTTCTGGGTTCCACCAGAGACCTACTAAACCAGAACCTTCAGGTGCGAGGTCCGGGAATCTGTACTTTTAACAGCGGCCCCAACGATCCTGATGAGTCACCAAGTTTGGGAAACAAGAATGCAGCTTTGCCGAAATTCCAGTGCTTAGGTTCCGGATGCTGAGTGTCCAGGCTTTGGTTTTGATAAGGCTTCCTTCTCAATACCTACCTACAGTTTTCTCAACCATTAGACAGGGGACACAATATCTGTGAGCTGGCCTTTGGCTGCCAACAGCTGTTGGCTCAATGACAAGACACACTTTTTCCCGCAGTGCAGTCCACCCTCGTTACCCCTCAACCCAAGCGCGGGGATTCCCGGTGTGTTTGCTGAGTCTGTGCTCTATAAGGAGGCGGGTACATGAAGGATCCTAAAGGGATTGAAGGACAGGCTCAGAGAGTTTTAGGCAGGCCACGCCCTCCCAGCTATTGTTCCTCCAGCTCCTGGCCCAGCTCTTCCAGGCCCTCTCTGCAGGCCGGAGCCGGTCCAGAGCTTGGTTCAGGCCAATGTCAAAGGGCCAGGCACTGAAGGGACCACTGTGTCATCCCATCGGTATCACCAGCCTCTGTGTCATCTGTGAAATGGGTGTAAGGGCCTCTTGCCCACCTGGATCACAGGTTGCGTTAAGGATCCCGTGAGCTGCTGTGAAGTGGGAAGTTGTGGAGCACTCCTAGTGATGTTTCTCGTTAACCAAGGGGCCCCCTACAGCTCAGAAATGCTAAAGATGGCATTCTAGCACCCTCTTCCCCCACAATAGCATAGAGAGAGGCCTTCCTCCCTCTCCCTTTGGGAGGTGTGCTCTGTGAAGACAGGAAAAAGAAGAATGAGGCAGGCAGGTGGCTGGTGGGGTGGAAGTTGGGAAGCAGAGAGAAGGAATGGAGACGGTTTTGTTTTATTAATATTTTATTAATATTATTGTTGTTTAACGTGTTTTGAGGGCTTACTCTATGTCAGAGACTGCTGGAAGCTGTATATGCCTCACAGACTGCTCATCCGGCACTGCAAACTCACTGTAGTGTTATCCCCACTTTACAGTGAGGAAACTGAGGCTGAGTACCAGGGCCCTTCAGTTATACGGGGTGGACCTGGGATTCGAACATCTGTCTGACGCCAGCACCTGAGCTCTTAGTAACACACCTAGGCTGCCTCAGAATATCTGAGGGGTGTTTTAAACACCAGGACCAGGTCTCAGTTCCATTTCTTTTCTTTCTTGTGCTGATGGAGTCCCGGTGTCCCTGAACCCTCCTCTCCCTGAGAGCATGAGGAGTCTCATGGCCCAGGGGAGCGCCCTGGGGCCGTCGGGGCTGTGTGCACTGCCTGCGGCTCCTATACACTGGGAACTAGGGGGGCGGGGGGGCGGCGTTAGCTACCACCTCTCGCCACCCCTTCTCCCCCTGCCCCACGCTTGATTCTTGCCGTGCATTTCTCACTGCAGACCTCAGGTCTCCAGGGCTCAAGGTCTGTTTGCTGAAGCTCAGGAAATAGACTCTGGGGCCCAGTGGCCGCAGGGATGTCTTTCCAGACTGCCTGAAACTAAGGGTGGCCCAGACTCACAGCCCTCCCGCTGGGGCTCAGACCTAGATGATCCTGCAGAACGCAGATCTTTGCTGGCAGGGCCCTAGGGCGGGTGTTTGCGAAGAGCCTTTGTGTCTATTTGCCGAGAATCCACCTGCTCTGTCCCTGCCAAGGGGGTCCCAGCCGTGTGTGAACAGGGTCAGGGGGTAGTTGTGGAAGCCCCCATGGGAGGTGGATCGGCTTGAAGCTTTCCAAGCAAGAATCTCTTCAGTCGAGCTGTTCCTCCTGGGTGTCACTAGACCACTCGGGAATCATCTTTATGCCCACAGGGTCTGAAACCAGCATGAGGGAGTCTGGTTCCCGAGCTGGGGGCAGGAGGTCATCGCCTGGGCACCCCCTTCTCCAACCCTGCCTGAGTGGGACATCCTAGACGGCTCACGTCTCAGCTCTTGGTGATGGAGGTGGTGCTGCCAGTGCTGCCTGCAGAGTTGTGGAGACACCTAGACGGCCCCTGCCCCACTCAGGCCACATTCCCCAGCTCCTGCTGCTCCTTTTGGAGGGGGTTCGGGAAGAGCCCAAGCTTGTCTGGCCTCTGGAGGACTGACAGGCTGGATGGGGAGAGGCAGCATTCACAGATGACACATCTAGGGTGCCAGACGTGCTGAGGGCCTGTGGTGGCTCAGTCCAGGAAGCCTGCTCCGAGGCAGGTCCCTGCTCAGAGGCAGCCATTGGATCATATCACTTCTCTGCTCAGAGCCCTGCAATGGCTGTCCCTACATTCAGAATAAAAGCCAGAGTCCTTAACAATGATCCTTAAGACCCTAGAGCAGTGAATCTCAAACCTGGGCATGTATGAAAATCACCTAGAGGCTGTGTTAAAACCCAGATATCTGGGCTCACCCCTGGGGTTTCTGATTCAAAAATGGGTGGGGCCCAAGAATTTGCATTTCTAGCAAGTTCCCAGGTGATGCTGATGCTGCTGGTCCAGGTACCCCACTTTGAGAATCACTGCCCAAGATGATCCAATTTGGTCTCTGTTACCTCTGACCTCTTCTTCATCTACTTCCCTGCCTACATCCTCTTCAGCCACACCATCCTCCCTGAGCCCCTTGGAGATGGCTGACATGTTCCTACCTCAGAGCCTTTTTACTTTCTCTTCCTCAGATATGTGCCTGGCTTGCTCTTCTGGGGGTAGCGAGCTTCCAACACGGCCCCCAAGATGCCCACCTCCTGGCACTCCCACCCTTGTGAGTCCCTCCCACATGCTGTCAGGGTTGGTCTGTGTGACCAGTAGAATCTGAGGCTAGGTTATAAATGACGTCGTGGCTTCTGCCTGCTCTCTCGCTCTGGGGGAGGTTAGCTGCCATGGTGTGAGCAGCCCCGTGGCAAGCAACTTTGGCTCTGGCCAGTATCCACGGGGTAAGCCATCTTGGAAGTGGCTCCTCCAGCCCCAGTCAAGCCTTCAGATCATGCGGCTCCCGCTGACATACTGACTGACTCATGGGAGAGCCTGTGCCAGAACCACCAGGCTAAGCCAGGTGGTTCTCGCTCCCAGATTCCCAACCCACTGAAACCAGGTGATGTAATAAATACCTGTTGATTTAAGCTGCTAAGTTTGGGGTAATTTGTGATGCAGCAATAGATATTTAATAATAAATGTGTCTTTCTCAGTAAGGCCTGCCTTGGCCACCCTACAAAATCACATGCCTTTAATATACTTTTTCTCTCTCTTTCCTGCTTTATTCTCTTCAGCACATCCCACCATCTAAGCTGATGTGTGTTACTTATTTATTACCTGTCTCCTGGCATGACTCCCTCCCTCCACCCCCATTAGAAAAATTTTAAATTTTCCTTCACGGAAATTTTTGTATATTGATATTCAAAAATAGACAGAATAGCATCATGACTACTAGAATGTAAGCTGAAGGAGGAGGAGGGGGTTTAACCTGTTTATTCCCTGTGTCTCCTCGGTGCCCAGAACACTGCCAGACACAGAGTAGGCCCTCAAATATAATAATATATGTTAATAATATTATATCTAATAATGTAATTTATTATGTTAAATAGTTATCATATTATGTTTATATTATAAATATTTATGATAATTTTAATTTTGAAGATGGCTCTCAAATAGAGAGTGGTGTCTGGATTACAACAGCACTGTTTTGCTGCAGCTCCCAGAGCCCCAGCACAGAGCCCAGAGGGATTGGTGTAGCCAGCACGTGGTGGCCTTTACTGTCAGACTGAGTCCCAGCTCTGCTGCTTCTCACTGAGGCCTCAGTTTCTTCCATTAAAAAAATGGAAATGATAGCACCCATTTCGTAGGTATTTTGCAATCAGTGAAGGGGATACCTCGTGTGGAGGGGTTTGGGGTAAGCCAGGCACACATGGATGTTCAGGGAGTAGAAGTTTCTTTCCTGCTGAGAGTCCATAGGAGGTCAGATTTCATTTAATTTCAAGAAGGGCTTGAGAATGTCCTGGGTGATGATCAGACCCCTACCTGAAAGGTGATTGAAAAGCCAGGGGCCCAGGAAACCCTGGTACGTAGTGGGGGACCAGAGCCTCTGCTGCTGAGTTTCCCAAGGGAGAGATGCACAGGACCCTCCAGCGCTGACCCTGCTTCCTTGGCTGCTGCAGCTTGCATTCTGAGGAGGCCGGCCCAACGCCTGGACCTGGGCACGGGGGCTCCTGTGGTTCTCCTTGCCATGGAGAGCAGGGCAGCCCGCTGGCAAACCATCTGTCTAGGAAAACCCGAGTACAGCACAGCCGACCCTCCTGGTGAGGAAAACTGGTTCCAGGAGAGAAGCCACAGCTGGGGCCACCACCAAACAAGGGGAAGGAAGAGACAAGAGGTGAGGGGAGGAGAGAGAGAAAGAAGCAGAGAGTATGAAGAGGAGGGGAATGCAGGAACCTTGGAGCTGAGCCAGGACGGGAAAGCCTAATTCCTCCTGGGCTGGTACCTGTGGTTATTTCACCTGATAGCCACTGGGGACAGCAGAGAGCCACCACACAACCAAGAAAACTAACGGATCAGGAGCAGGAGTCCACTGGTGGGTGGGCCAGAGTGGGGGCTGGGGGAGGGGGAGGAGGGGGAGGGGCCTGGCTTACACGTGGGCCCAAGGCAAGTCACCATGACCAGTGGCCTAGGTCCAGGGACTCCCTGTGGGTTTCCCACTGGAAGCCAATACCTCTAATGCAAGCAGGATGTAGTCTTCAGGAGAAATGAAGTCCAGACGTGACTGTTTAAATTTGATAACTCCTGTCTTGCTTACTGTTTTATTATTATTAATATTATTACTACTACTACTACTATTACTGTTATTTTAAGGCGGGGGCATCTGGGCTCTGAAACCAGATTTACATAGCTTTCCACCTTTCAACTGTACTCTCTCTTTAAAAGTTTTATTCTCCATGGGGCAGCCGCTGTAATCCGGCTTGGGGAAATTGAAATTCCTGGCTTCTAGCATTGATGACTAGAATAGCAACCTCCCTTGGGCCGGTTTGACCCACAGTCAGTTCATTTGTGTGTTTCTGGCTCCCCTGGTTTCCGCAGAAGAGGTCTGAATTGAGTTAGAGTTGCCTTTAGGAAAAAATGTGTTTCTCATGAATAGGATTGAATGGCTTTCCAAGAGCAGGACTCATTTCTTCCACTCTGACCTCACTGTCCCCCCCTAGAACCTGTGGGGCCTGTATGGCAGCGACTCTGTTAGTAGGCATCTGGGTGGTCACTTAGAATGACCTGGGACCCCAGGAACGGAACCCCAGAGAATGCAGAAGGGCCTCGGTCCAGGGTACCTTGGGTGCTGAGCTGCCACTTCAGTTTGCTTTGGCTTGGTCAGGGAGCCTGGTGTGCTATAAATAGATTAGGGAGTCTTTTATTGGGAAAGACCTGGAAATGGCTTCCTCCCTGTGGATGGTGTGGTTATCTGGGGTGATTTTCCCTGCTGCTGGTGAGGTCACTCAGCCAGAGCCCCGGGGGCTTTCTCCAGATGTCCATCTGGCCCTCCGGGCCCCCTTCCTGCCCCAGGCTCACAGTGGCTTTCTGTTTTGGGTCGGTCAGAGCTGGCTGAGACAAGGCGGTGGGCTGGGCTGAATCCTTCAGGCGTCTGCACTGTCTCTGATGGAGCCCTGGTGGAGGCTGGATAGAGAGATGGCAATACTTACGGGGAGAAGGGACTGCAGCTCCTTGTGAGGGACCCAGGCCAGCGAGTACAGGGCCTCCATCAGGACCAGCATCTAGAGCGGGCTGCTGACTACACGTCAGCATCTCCCTGTGATTTCAGAGCCTCCTCCTGCAGACCCCTGAGCTGCCTGATGCCACCCTGGCCCCTCTACTCTGTATTTAGGATTCCCAGTGGGGAGGCAAATGGACTCACAGTGCAGCTGCACCCCGCCCGCTCTTTGCTCTCGGCACATTCCCATTAGTTGCCAGAGGACTTTGCTGCGGTGGTTCCCTTCCTGGAGCGCTCGAGGCTGGAGGAGGAGGGACGGGGAGCCGTAGCTTCTCTGCTCCTTAGTAAGTGTCTTCAGTGTATCCCCTGCTGTGTATCCCCGTGCGGTGGTGTTCTGCAGGCGGTAGCACACAGGAATGGATGAACGGGTGAGCGGACGGGAGGACGAGTCTGTGCATGAATTGGTACCCCCCTGCTATCTCCCTGAGATAAGATGGCAGAGTCCTCACATCTGCTGCTGGGTTTTCTTTTTCTTTTCTTTTTTTAACAAGAGAACAAATTCACACTTTTATTTACAGTCATGCGTTGCTTAACAACCAAGATACATTCTGAGAAATGCATCATTGGGCGATTTCATTGTTGTGCAAACATCATACCTATACAGTATGATTCGTAATCATAATCATACTTACACAGACCTAGATGGTCTAGCCTACTACACATCTAGGCTCTATGGTAATAATCTTAGGGGACCACCATCATATATGCGGTCTGTCACTGACGGAAACATCGTTATGCGGTGCATGACTGTATTTACTTTTCAGTGAGTTTAAATCTTTGAGGGGCACAGTATCACACAGACTCAGTGGCCTTAGCAAGAAGATGGCTTTGGAATCTGGCAGGAACCATGCTGCTGTTTCCATGGGCACAGGTTCCCTCTCCCCACCTTCCTCTGGGTCTGTTCCATTTGCTGCCAGGAGTCACCGTGTTGTTCTTTGCTTTGTACATATAAGCACATCTCTTGCCCAAACAGAATTCAGTTTCACCTTGGGCATAAACACCTTCAGGATTAAGAAGAGCTGTGGGTTTCCTCTGGTTCTGGAGGCCCTGCCTATAGCCAGCTAAAATGCCTTGGACCATGGCCTTCCAGACATATTTAGAAGTCCAGCTTCCAGCAGACTTCCACAAGCTCCAAGATGGTGGAAAGAGCTGCCGGGTCTTCTTTTGAAATCAGGTTGGTGGCATTTGCCTCCGAAGGAGTGGAAGCAACAGCACAACGCAGATAGTTCTCTGAGGACCTTTCCCACTTTCAGGAGAATGGGGCTGCCTGTTTATCCCTGGGGAGAGGAAGGGCACATCAGATGGGAGTCTACATTGTGCCATCCAGTGTCCATGCTTCCATTCGGCCATCTGTCTAGGCGTCCATTAAGTGAGGTGCTCTGTGTGAAAGGGGGAGCTAGCCACAGGTTGGGACCTCTGGGAGATAAGACGGATGTCAAGGTTAAGATCTGTGCTGTCTGAGAGGTAGGGCAAAGAGCTGATTCCCTTGAAGGAGCTGGATGCAATGTGTGTGTCGGGGGTGGGGCTCTTAGGTCAGGTTCTCAGACAGGTTTATGTTCAGGAGCTTCAAGAGGGAGTGTGCTCCAGGGAGCAGCCCCCGGGGAAGGGAAGGAAGCAGCACTGCAGTGCAGTCACAGGGTCCCAGCCAACCCCTTGGGGAGCTCTGAGCTGATGGCTCTTTGGAATTGTTTGACTTGAGGCAAGAGAATTGGTGGGCCTTTGTACCCCCCACATTGACCAGCCATTGGATGTGCAGCACCCCCTATGCCACCACCCCAGGCATAACTTGGGCAAGGCAGGGACTCAGCTATGAACCTCTGCAGCTGGAGACACCTGGGTGGTGCACTACAGCATTTACTCTAGAGAGTTCGGGGGTTTGACAACAGGGGAGAGAAGCAATCTGGGAAGGCTGCATGGTGGAAGAGGCATTTTAGTTGGGACTTGATGCATGAATAAGATTCTGACATCCAGGGATGGTGGCAGCAGGAGGTTGTAGGGGTGAGTGAACAACTATAGCAAAGGCATGTTCCGAGACAAGCAAGTGGAGTGAATGGGGCTGGAGTGATGTCAGTGGGAAGTCAGTCTGGAGAGACAGACAGGAGTGCTGTTCTGGAGGGCTTGCTGGGGGGAACAGGAGGTGTTGTGCTGTGCTGGAAAGGAGTCAGCAAGGGATTTTCACTGGTGAGCGAGCTGTGGCGAGAGTGGGGCTCCAGGGTGAGCAGTCCGCTAGTGTGTGTGGACTGGTTCCTAGTGAGGAGAGACAGGAGGTGGGGAGACCACTCAGGGGTGAGATGGAGAGGAGGAGAGGAGGAGGGAAGAGGTGGAGGGGCGCCTCCAGGCCCCGGGCACTGGTGAGATGTGAGTGCTGGGACGTGGAGAGGAGCTGGTGCAGCAGTGGAGGTTGCTCCCTGGAGCTCCAGGGGCCGGGTTGGAGAGGAGAGCCTGAACTCGACCCTGTGGGCTTGGGGGCAGCAGTGTGGCCTCCAGGGGGTGCCCATCAAGAGGCGGAAAGGCCTCTTCATAGAGGGGACTGAGGCCGTGTGGCGCGTCTGCTCCCTGAGGGAGCCTGCCTCACTGTTTTCTCACCTAGGTTCCACGCGTTTCCACATCCAGCTGGCTCCTCTGTTTAACTCTGATGAGGCGCTTACTGTGTGCCTGTGTCGCCCTAAGCACTTTACGTGTGTTCATCATTTAATGCTCTTATAACCCTATTTAGGTACCATTTTTATCCCCATTTTATAGTTGAGAAAAACAAAATACAGGGCTGGGTGACGTCCGAAGGTCCCTCAGCTGATGGGGGCCAGGCCTAGAGTGCCTTCCACTGCCCTTGGGCTCTGGGCAGGCGGTGGTCTTCACGGTGGATGCTCCACGTCCTGGTGCTCTCAGCGCCAGCCCGCACCCCTCCTCCCTCGGGGAAGCTTCTGAGCCTGCTCTTCTGGTCACCCCTCCTGAAAGACCCGCTGCTCTCTCGTTCCTGGTCACATCCTCCCTGCTGCTTCCCTCACTGCTTCCTCTGTTCTGTTCTCTCTCCCTTTAGACACGAAGGGACCATATTACCACCCAACTCCTGAAACCATAAGCTCCTTAAACCCAAATGATGGGTTTTAAGACCACTGATCAAAGCGGAGGGCAGGAGTATTGGGACCTGAAAGACCAGTTAGCCCAACCTCTTCATTCTGGATGAAGAGTCAGAGGACCAGAGAGGTAGTTTGACATGCCCAGGGTTGCACAGCAGATTAGAGGCAGAGCTGAGGCAGAGAGCTGAGACTGAGGAGTCTCTTGACTCCTAATTGAGAGCAGCCATTGAAACGTTGTGCCTTTTTCTGTTTTTAATTTTTGAGACAATGGAATTTTCAGTAATAGCATTTTTGATGAAATAATGTCATATCCATATATTGGGGTAACTTTAAAAATAACTTGATGCTAAAAGCTTGTGGATGGGCATTTGGCATGAAGACAGCGACTACCTTGGGTGGATGCTTTTATTGGTCTCATTTTACAGAGGAGGAAACTGAGGCTCCGAGGGGACCATTAGCTTGGCCAGGGTTAGCTGGCGCTCAGAGGCAGAGCTGGGATTCGGGCCGGGTAGTCTGGCCCTAGGCTTGCTGCTGTTAATAGGTCCTAACCACTGTACTATGTGGCCCCTTTAATGATTTTGGAAAGATATTCACAAAAATCAATACATGGAAAGACTACACAGTATGATTTTGTTTTGTTCTAAAGATGTACATATGCCTAGAAAACGAGTCGGCGTAGAGATACCACAGTGACCTCCACACTGTAGGATTATGGGGGAGATCTTTTTCTTCTTTGTGTTTTTCTACGTCATCAAATTGTATCTAGTGAGAAAGTATACTTTTTATCACCAGATAAAACGGTGAAATGCGTAGTGTTCAGGGGTGGTAATATAGCGGCACTATTAGCTTTATTTCTGGCTGGACCGTGTTTCTGGGCACCGAAGGAGGAAGTGGCCGGTCAGACGCAGCGGTTGTAATTCAAACAAGACCTGGAATTGTAGAATGAGGGGGGCCTTTGGAAATCCCCCCACTTGACAGAGGACAACGTCTCTGTGCAGAGTCCAGGCTGGGCTCCTTCCTCTGTGCTTTGGCGTTTCAGGGGACAGTGGGCGTTCGGGGAGAAATGCCCGATTGGCAGCTGGGGTGCCATGACTAGAGACAGAAGTGGAGATGCGTGAGTTGGCAGCCTCAGGGGACAAGAGAGGGGCATGGGGGACGTTTGAGAGGATCCCAGCCAGAAGGCCACGTCTTCCTGGTCCCAGCCGTGTGGGGAAGGGTCCCCGGCAGAGAGAAGCTCTGCTGTCACGGGAGGCAGGAAGGGAGGCTCCTGCTTCCAGGGGAGGGAGGGGACCAGCCAGGCCTCTGTTTTCCCCGCTCTGACCGTCTAGTTCTGCCCTGTAACACTCTGAGCTTCTGCCTGTGAAATTCTCAAAGCAATTGTGTCTTTTTCTTTCTTTGACCAGAGACCACCTGGGAGCGGCCCAGCAGTTCTCCGGGGATTCCAGCCAGCCCTGGCCCTCACAGGAGCTCTCTGCCTCCAACAGGTACTGTGCACTCACTACTTCGGGGCACCCGGCATAGGCCACACACCTGACTTCATCAGAAACGCCAAGACTCTGGATCCCGGGGTCTGACACCTGGCTAGGGATCTTATGGGCCAGACCTGCGGAGGGGTCCCATAGCCTGTTGCCCCCCAGGCTGGTGTCCCTCTGGCAGTGCCGGCAGCAGCTCTGGTGGACTCCCCCTCACTCCCTCTCAGGTGCCTAGGCAGAGCAGGCTGCTGGGTGAGGTGAGGCGTCAGAGCTCCTACCTGTCTGCCAGTGCAGGGACCCCCAGCGAGGGCAGAACTGCTCCACACGGTTCCAGAAGGCATCGAGGAGTAGAAGTTAAAGGAGGCAGATTTTTACAGGGCAGCTTTCAAACAGAACATTCTGGAAAGGAAATGGGATTCCTTGTGAGGAAATGAGATCTCTGTCTGCAAAGGTAATCAAGTGCAGGTGGTCGAGGTAGATTTTCTGGTGGGAGGTTTGTTACTCTTAGGAGACACATCTAGTTCTGAGATCCCAGGAGGCAGGTTGCAGGACACACAGCTTCTGAGTTCTCGTGGTTTAGGCCTTGTTTTAAATGTCACCTCCTCCAAGAAGCCTTCCCTGACCACTTAACTGAGAGTCCTCGCCCATCACTCGGGATCCCAGCAGCGTGCCGTTTCATTGCCCTCGGAGTTCTTCTCCCAGTTAGTTGTCTTTCTCCCGCACTCGACTGTCAGCTCCCTAAGGGTGGGGACGGTGTCTCTCTCTCCTTTTCTTTCATGGAATCCTCAGTCCCCAGACAGAGCCGGGCCTCGATGTTGAGTGAATTCACAGATGTCTCCACAATCATGTGGTGTGTGGGCCCCATTTGTTGGTTTTCGTCTTTAGACATCAAACTGGAGGCCAAGCCTGGAAGTCATGGTTGGGGTTGCAGCCTGGAGTTTAGACATTGATAGCTTTGAAAATGTGGCAGATGGTTGTAGCTGGACAGGGCGGGGAGGGAGGGGCAGCAGCAGCATCCTCAGCTCATGTGGAGGGGAGGGGAGGGGAGAGCCTCCGTAACTTTCACGGACACAGTTTACCTAATGCATCACAGGGAACCAGAGGCAAAGCTAAGAATAGTCACAGGACTCTTGAACCCAGGATCTGGGGGAGGGAGGGTGGGCACGGTGAGAGTGGGCCCGACCCCCACGTGTCGTAATGGGGAGTCTTGAGATATTCTCTACCCGCTGATACATTCAGAAATCGAAGTACGATCGAAGTATATTATTTAGGGATATGAAAATTGCCAGCTGAAGAACGCAGAGCCAAACTGGTGGGAAAATAGACCCTTGGAAGATCAGCTGAGATATGGGAGCGGGGATGGCTGGGTGTTTCCTACTGAGAGTTCTTCTAGGCTTTTAAAATGTTTTTACTGATGTTTTATTTATATTATTTTTAGTTAAATTTTTTAAAAAGAAGGAGCCCCCTGTGGGACAGAGAAATGGGGCACTTAGTCCTGATTTCCCAGGACTGGGGTGAGGGCTTCATGCTCAGCCCAGGTCCCCAGGAGTGGGCCCGTTCAGCCTCCCTAGCTGCTGTGTGACAGTAGGCAGTTCCGGGCACACTGCCATGTCTTTTGTGGTTGTTCTTGTGTTTTTTTCACAATAGAAATGCCAGCGTGAATAATGTGAGGTGTGGCCCTCTATCCTGGCTGGCTCCAGTGGAGTGGTCCCTGGAACAGGATGGGACAGCGACACAGCAGGGGGAGGCTTGGGCGTGTGGAGGTGACAGGTGAACGACCACACCTGCTGCCTGGGCTGGCCGGGGAACTTGCCCTTTGAGTCAGAGGGGTCACCTCTCCAAAGCCGGCTCTCCTTGGCACCATCCCCGGAAGCCTCCTGTCCCCTCTCCACTCTTGGTGGGGACTGTCCCCAAGAGGAGGGCTGGGAGGAGCTGGCTCAGGCCCCCTGGCCCAGAGGCCTCGCCGTGACAGATTCTTGCCTTCACCCGACAGGCACAGCAAGAGCCCTGTCCACCCTGCGCTGAGCTGGGTGCTGGGCTCTGAGGGGGGCGAGGCAGGAGGAAGACTGGTGGAGAGGGTGGACAAGTGGGGACCACCAGGGTGGCCAAGGCATTAGATGGAGTGTGTGGACACCGACTTTCCCTCCTCTGCCCCCACCCCAGGGGCCAGGGCACCCGTTTCCCACGTCCGTGGGATCCTAGGTCTGTCAAAGACGTGGCCGAAAACATGAAATATGTAAGATATTCCTTGCATGTTCTTATGCAAGGAATTAAAGTAGGGCAGTGTGACGGACAGCATGACTGGGGAGTCAGGGACGGCCTCAGTGAGGAAGTGACGTTTAGGTCAGGCTTTAATGAAAATGAGAAGACGACTATGTGTGTGGGGTGGTGGTGTAGTGTTCTAGGCCAGGAAACAGCTAGTGCTAAGGCCCTGGGGCAGGAGTGACCTTAGCATGTTTGAGACCACAAAGCAAGCCAGTGTGGCTGGAGGGTGGGGGACAAGGAAGAGAGTGGTAGGCTATGGTGGGCAGGCGGTAGTCAGCAGGGGCGGAAACTATCCAGCTCCCCAGTCTGGAGGAAGGTGTTGAGATTTCATTTTGAGCATGATGGTTGGAGTGGCGGTAAGAGTGAAATGCAGTGGAGGTGTCTTGTCTTCATGAGAAGCTGCCTCCTTGAAGCAGCCAGGCAGCACTTGGCTCTGTCAAGGCTGTTTTTGCTTAGCAGTGGTGGGGTTGGGGGGAGTTACCTACAAGATGGGTGGGGGGTGAGGGCAGTGTGGAAAACTCAACCACATTTATTGACCACAACCATGCCATATGGTCGCTCCTGAAGAAGAGCATGGGACATCAGGTGAGAAAGAATGTCGGCGGGAATCACAAATTAACCCAGCCAACCCGAGCTGAGGCAGCTTCCCCTTCGTAGAGACAGGGGGCGAAGAAGGCCCTGGGGCTGTTGTACTTTTGGGTTGTAGCTCCCTGAGCTTTGGGAGAGGGTTGGAGGGGCCACCACGGACAGGGCTGGTTCTTTCTTCTGAGTGTAGGTTTGTCGGATCCCAGAGGCACAGCAGCCAGGTTACCAGCTGGGGACAGAGATCTGGAAACATACCCAGGGACCCCCACAAACTGGGTTCCGCACTTTGAATGTTGGGTGCTAGTTAGGGTCAGCGCTGGGCAGGGACTTTCCCTGCATGGCTTCCTCTGATGTCACCAGAGGTATGGGAGCTGTGTATATGCAGTAGCTTTAGCAGAGGTATTTAATGCCAGGCTTTTTGGGTGAGGACCATGTAAGTCAAGTTTAAACCTGAACAGAATACCTAAGGATCTGTTC
Source organism: Diceros bicornis minor (assembly GCF_020826845.1). Lineage (NCBI taxonomy): Eukaryota > Metazoa > Chordata > Mammalia > Perissodactyla > Rhinocerotidae > Diceros > Diceros bicornis. The sequence continues at coordinate 8,737,655 of NC_080757.1, forward strand.
AGTAACTGTTGCAAATATTAAAAATCATCTTTGGGCTGGTTTAGTATGCAGTGTGGCAGCAATGATTTATAGAGAGAGAAATAGTAACAGTGAGATGGAAGGAAAATGTAAGTGAAAAATGAGCTTCTGGGAGCGTCATGTATGAGTCACTGGGTAGAATGAATGACAGTGTATTTTTTTACGTTTATATCCTCTCCCAGTATAGAGCAGTGCTGTCTGTAGAACTTTCTGCGATAATGGAAGTGTTCCATATCTACACTCTCCAATATGGTAGCCACCAGCCATATGTGGCTGATGGGTACTTGAAATGTGTCTGGTGTGCCTGAGGAACTGAATTTTTAATTTAACTTAATATTTTTTTTTATTTTGGAATAATTTTAGGGTTACAAAAAAATTGTAAAGACAATACAGAGAGTTTTTCTATACGCTTCACTCAGTTTCCACTAATGTTAATGTCTTACGTAACTGTGGTACATTTGTCCAAACCAAGAAATTAATGTTGTACATTATTATTCACTAAACTAGATTTCATTGGATTTCACCTATTTTTCCAGGATTGTCCTTTTTCTATTCTAGGATCCAGTCCTGGATACCACATTGCATTCAGATTTTATTTAATTTGTTAAAATTTAAATAGCCACCTGTGGCTAGTGGCTACCCCATCAGACCGGGCAGGCAGGTGTGGAGAGTGAATTCCTTTCTGAGCTTCTGGGCCTGGGACGTGCATTGAGCTTGCATTTGTGTTTCTCTTAAGGATGGAGAAAATCTGTCTTTTATTGAGTTACCCTGGGTGGGGAGGGGTTGTCGGGAAACCTGGGTTCAGGTTCTGGCTTCGCTGGGCCCGGAGGCTAGAGCCACTGAGGGATCATGCTTAGATAAACAGTTGGCTGCAGCAGCCCTGGGAAAGCCAGATCAAAGGGCAGTGAGTGAGTTCCATTGTAGATGGGGGGTGGGGGGGCCTGCCTTCCAGCCTGAGGAGCCAACCAGGAGTGCGTGCAGACAGCCATGCTTCCCCTGAAAAAAGGGCTCCAGAACTCAGATCTCACCTACACCCACACTTTCTTCTCCAGATCAGGAAACCCTGAGCAGCTGTCCTCTCCCTCGTAGGAGCAGAATGTGGCCCTTGCTCATTGCAGAATTAGCAAGTACACAGAGGAGCTTCCATGGCCCTCCACCAGACCTCGCCATCCACGTCAGGGAAGGCCATGGGGCTTGCAGGTGTCTGTAGAAACTACATTCTTGTCAGCTGAGGCCCCAGGGAACCTCACCAAGGCCTGCTTAACCTTTGATGCCCTGGAGAATAGCCACGGGTTTTCAACCATTCACCATATAGACAAGTGTATTGTGAGTTCTGTTTTGGGGAACACAGTTTACCTCTTATACAACCAGGGGAGACCCCGAGGACCAGGTGGACAGACAGAAATTTCCAGGCCAGAAGGCTGTAAATGTAAAACTGCCCCCTGAACAGACCAGGGTAGACGCTGCACCCTCCTGAGAAGGCGAGTATGATAGAAGGGCACCCTTCCAGGGCCTTCCAGGGAGTGGGGGTGGGGAGAGGCAGGGGTCGCGTCTGTTGTGCCTTCAGAGATGTGAGTGCCAGCTGGCTCTGGTGTTTGTTTCGGTTCGCCTGACTTCAAAACCTGCCTTCCCACAGCCACCGCTGTGCTTCCAAAGTGGGTTCCATCATATTCCTGCTTTTCTGCCCCAAACAGGTTCTGTGTCCCTACGAGTGTAGGAATACCACACGCGGTTGCCTTGTTTGAGATTCACAGAGCACATCACGTATTTTAAAAGGCCTCCTGTAAACAAACCAGTTTAAATCTGAATAATGGGGGCATTTGTCCCAAACTCCAGATTATAAGATCCCACCCTTTACCGTCACCGCTTAACACTTGTAACAAACATCAGCAGATCTGGGGTTGTGTGTCACAGGCCTGGGAAAACGTCACATTCTACCATGTTGAATATGTGATGGGAGGGAGGCGGGAGGGTGGTGGTGTGGGGGAAGGACTTTAGGAACAAGGCCTTGGGGCTCCCAGGTTTCTTAACCTTGAGGGAAGAAGTTCCTGTGTTTACTCCGGAGAGAAGGGAGGTTAGCCAGACCTAAAGGAGGCAGACCGGGGTGTCCAGGGCTGATTTTCTTGTTTGGAAGAGTAAGTCTACTCTTTGAAGTTCCTTAGGGGACAGGCATGTGGACCGTGGGCCTTGGAGGATGGAACTTTTTATGGGGGGGACTGGAGCTGGGAAGTGGAAGCAGAACCACTGGAAGGGCGGATTCTGGGCAGCAGATGTTGCTGGCTGTTCTCTGTTGCTTAGTCTCTCTCGACAACTCCTTCTATGCTCCATCTTTTCCCTTTTTCTCCACTCCTTCTTCCTCCAAGACCTCCTCCTTCCTAACCAAATCTCTGTCCCCTCCTCTCGTTAGACATCTCGCAAGCCATCTCTCTAACTACCCATGATGAGGAATAAAATGTGTATATGTGTGTGTTTATATTTCTATTTGAAGTTACTAAAGTTACTACATAGAGCTTTTTGTTCCCTTTTCTTAAAAACAGCTGAATTTGGCATTTTATGTTTTTTCTTGTATCCACACTGAATTATGTTTCTTACGACTATGAGTGGTCCTTGACCAATTTTATTTTATTTTTTTCCCCGGGAGGCTGGAGGCCTCCAAAGCACCCACTTCTGGCCCCATTTGTTTTGTATCTTACCCTCGGTAAGCTGGGAGCCCAGAGGATGGGAATGCCCATCAAGGATGCTCGTGGGTGAGCCGTAACTGTCCAGAGCTCCACTGCTCGCTTTTCTGAATGTACCTGGGACTGTTGGAGGGAAATGCAGCAAGACAGGATGTCGGAGGAGCACTGCTGGATGGGGAGAGATGGTTGAGTGGAAAATTATTTTTTCTTTCCCAGTAATTGTTTTGACATGAGCGGTAATTAGCCAACAGCTGACAGACCAGAACTGAAGCGAGAACAAGAGAATGGATTAGGGCAAAATGCCCCTGCATTAGACAGTTCCTGGCCACCGTGAGCGTGGCGGGCTGTGAGCCTGCGGGAAGCTGGAGGCAGAAGAGAGAGCGCGGTGTGTTAAGGGTGCACTTCTGAGGTGCTATGAAGGGAGTAAGTCGGGGTCAGAAGGGCAGCCTCTGCCCTCAAGGAGTTGGGGACAACCTTGGTTTGCAGGGACCAACACCATCAAAGGTAGCGACTGATTCCAAACTGAGGCCTTCTCAGGTAGGAACTTACATAGCTTGTTTTTGTAGTCAAACTGTACTGTGCTTCCATTTTTTGTCGTTGTTGGTAGATTTTAGGATCAGGGTAATGTTGGCTTTGTATAATAAACTAGGAACCCTACCAGATGTTTCTATACTCTGGTGCCCTTCCTGCCTAGGTATTTCTTTGTTGAGAATTTGAACGAATTTGCCCATACAACCATCTGGGTCCGGTGCCTTTTGGAGGGAGGTCATTAATCAAAGGTTTTACTCATTTTGGCGTTTCTAGTGTCCTTTGAAACCATTTGATAATTTGAATCTTATGAAAGGTTTTGTATTTATTAGCATACAATTATGAATCATTTGCTCTTGCATTAAAAAAATGCACTATATTGTGTTTGTTTTCTTTCTAATTCCCAATACTGAGCATTTGTGTTCTGTCTCACTCTCAAATTAGACAGGCTGATCTGTCTTTTTTATTGCTGTGATTTTTTCCCTCCACCACACACACAGAGAACCAGCCAGGGTTGCTGATGTTATCCTGTCTCCTAACTCATTAATTTCTATTGCCATATTTATATCCCTTTCTCATGTTTTCCTTTGGTTTATTTTATTGGCTTAAATGTTTTTTTTTTTTTTTTGATTCTTAAGTTGAATGTTTAGTCCATTTATTTTTATTCCCTTGGCTTTGGTAATGAAATAATTAAGGCTATGGATTTTCCTTCAACTATAATTCAGGCCTTATCCCATTTGTTTTGATGTTTTTCCTCATTATTTTCTAAATATTGTGTAATTATGGTTTTAAATTCCTTTTTGACCTGAGATTATTTAAGAGGGCATTTTCTTAAATTTCTAAGTGTTTGGGATTTGGGGGGATGGGGACCTCGTATATTTGTTTTCTCATTATTAATATCTACTTTTATTGCTTTCTTGTCAAAGAATGTGACTTGTGTTATTTGTGCCTTTTGGAATTTATTGATACTTTATTTGTGGCTTACATATGTCCCAATTTTTTTTTAATGTTCCATGGCTTCTGGGGAAAAGATATCATCATTGTTTGTAGGATATGATGTTTAATATATTTGGTTCAATCAGCCTCTTAAATTAAATTACTGAGATAGTCCCCATCCTCACTTTTGTCCACTAGTCAGTCGTGGACTGAAAGCAGCATATTAAGGTTTCCCACTGCTGTCTTTAGATTCTCCAGCATTTCTGTTTTATCCGTTGCAGTGCTATGCCCCTTGATAAGTAAAATTTCTCAAATGTTATGCCTTCATTGTGGGTGCTATTTATCATCAGTCTCATTTCCTTCCTGGCATAACTAGATCCTCCTCAGCCCCCGCAGCATTCTCTGATGCTCTCGGAATGCCCGTCCCCCCTCTGTACCTAGAAGATGTGTGGATAGTATGAGCATTTGACCAGCTGCCTGAGGGGTGTGAGTGTAGACCAGGACTGTGGCTGGCCACATGGGGTTAATTTGTTGTTTCTAGTTGCTTCCCTAAGCCCCTGCACTGGAGGCCATCTCTTTGCCCCGTTTCCTGTTGTCTTAGTGTGTTTGTGCCCACCCTTCTTCTAGAGCATCGGGCCAACCCTGCAGATCAGGGAGAAGCTGAGCTGCCCGCAGGAATCTGCTGAGTGTGGCTTTGCTGGCAGGTGGCCCTGGATTTCTCGCTGCAAGCAGTGGAGAATGAGGGACATCCCCCAGCATGAAAAGGCCTCTACGTGGGGTGGCCTTCGTCACCCTGTTGCTTGTCTCCAGCACTTGCCACTCCAGATAAGTAGGTGTTAGTGACTTTCAGCCCTTCTCCCCTTCTCTCCCCGCCACTCTGCAGAGCTCTCTCAGCAAGAGCCATGAGCTGGACAGCAGTTTGTATGTCTTGCTCCATCCGACCTGCCCGGTATGTACGTTGTGGCCATTCCTCCAAGCCTGGGGCATAAGGAAGGCAGCTCTCCTGGTCTCCAGAGATCAAGCAGGTTTGGGGTTCAAGGTGACTGGATTCAGGAACAGAAGCAGTGACCTTCCCTCTCTCCATCCCTCCCCTCTTTCTGCATGAAGTACTTTCTAACTTACAGATCCCTTTTGCAAGTATTGTCTTATTGGATTTTCATACCAACAAAGTATGTTTGGGGACTCAGAAGAATTACCCCCGTTTTACAGATACAGAAGCTGAGGCTCCCTGAGAAGGAACCTAGGCTCCCTGAGGAGGAACCTAAGCTGCCTAAGCTCACATAACTACATCCATGAGAGCAGGCCGCCTCTGGGGCCTGAGATTGCACAGGCCACCATGTATATTTGTGATGTCAGGAGCATGCAGCAGTGTTGGGGCCTCCAAATTGGCCACAATGGGAGTATTTATGCCACAGAAATTGGCAGATGCTGCAAACGAGGGCCCCCCCATTCCCGGCATGGAGAGCAGGTTTATCGGCACACCTTAGGAGCATGAGTGAATGTCATAGGGGTAGAATTTTAGAGCCTTGAATTTTTTTTTTTTTTTAACTTCAGAAAAACTGCGACTCAAGAAGGCTATCATATGATCAGTTGGCTATTAATTGGCAAAGTCAAATTTCGTGGAAACCAGGAAACCCAGTCCTCTTTCCATTATACCCACAGAGGGTGAGAGTGGAGAAAGTCCTCAGAGAGAAGTTCCCTTTGGGGGGATTGCAGGAAAGTGGTGGCAGGGCCACCTGACTCTGTGGAGAGTGGACTGTTCTTTTTCTTTTGAAGCTTCAGTGCATGGTTGTGTATCCTAGTTGTTAGTTTAGTTCTCTGTGTGAGCCGCCGCCACAGTATGACAACTGACAGACGGGCGGCATGGTTCTCTGACCAGGAAATGAACCCGGGCTGCGGCAGTGAGAGCACTGAATCGTAACCACTAGACCGCCAGGGCTTGCTCAAGACTGGACTCTTGGCCAGCTCCAGTGACTGCAACTGATGCGGCGTTTTTGGCAATGGCTGTTGGACTGTAATGACCTCGCCTCCTATTAAGCACATTTCTTTTCCTCTCTGGTTCAAAAGGAAACTTGGTCTGCCCTGAGTTCAGGAATTGGGTTCTGGGGATTAGAGAGATGCTCTCAACCCATTTCCAGCTCTGCAGATACTGGTGAGATCCCGAGAGATGGTCCCATTCGTGCAGGACGTCTCAGAAGCAAGCCCTAAGGTGGGAGAAGGGGCTGTGTTTGCAGAAAGCCGGAGGAGCCCGTCCACGGCCAATGTAGCGTCTGAGCAGTGTTTCTGTCCCCGCAGTGAATGGATACCACACGTCAGGGACCCCAGCGCACCCTCTCGAGACTGCCCACATGAGTGTCCGAAAATCCACCGGTGACTCCCAGGTAAGGGGTCCTGATACGGGAGGTAGGGGCAGCTGTTCATGCAGGCCCAGGGAGAGGGGTCATTAAGACGGGGACATCACAGGGGTCCAGGTGGCTCCAGCCCAGTTCTGCCCTGAGTAGAAAGTGGTGGTATATCTGGGTCATTCCAGTGCGCTATGACTGGGGGAGGGGGCGATCGTCATTCGTTGGTTTTTCTAGAAGTTGAGGGCAGTTTGGAGTGGCTGATGGTGATGGGGTTGTAACTGTTGCTAGGGCAGAGGGCTCTATCCTGCTGTCTGGATTCCTGATACGTAGAGTCTAGATTTTCCATCACTTTAAGAATATGGGTGGGGCCAGGCCATTTTCTTTTTCTATGTGCCCCTTTCCTACCCCAACTTAACCCAGAATGGAATTTTGTAAAACATTTTATCATATTTAGTAATCTAGCATAGAGACAGCGATAGGATGGAAAGAAATGGGAGTATGTTTTCAGATTCCCAAACTGCTTTTGCATTTGTTATCTCAGTTGACACTTGTGCAAACACCTGAGGTGGGTGTCAGTATTGTTCTCATATTACAGATGAGGTCACTGAGCCTCAGACCGGTTAAGTGGCTCCTGCAGGTTGACATGATGACTGAGTGGTCAGACTAGCCCTTGATGCCAAGCCCTGTGGTTCTAAGTTGCATTAAGCTTTGTCTAAGAAGCTGAGGACGAGTCTTATTTAGTCTACCCGTAAATTATCAAGAAGATGTTCTTGATGAAGCTTCCAAATTCTGCCAACCCTTTCCAGGAATTAAAATGCCAGGCCCCAAGCGTGATGATAATGATGATACTGTTGCTGATGTTGATGATAATAGTAGCTGCTTGTTAGCAACAACAGTGGGTACTGCGTGCCAGTCACTGAAAGAAAGACCTTGTGATCTGTTCCTACAGTCGGCTAAAATGTGGCACTTAGCTTTAATGCAGGCAAGAGTGTGGATTTTCGGAAATGTAATTAACTTGTTCTCTTAGGAGGCTGAGTGTTGGCCTCAGGTTCAGGTCAGTTAAAACTCGAGGAAAGAATTTGGCCATGGGAGTGGGCCAAAGCTTCTTAACATTTGAATCACCGAGCCTCTGGTTAAAAGGCAGATTCTGATTCAAGGGGACTAGGGAGGGGCTGGAGATTATATATTTCTAACCAGCTCCCAGGTAATACGAATGCTGCTGGTGGGGGACCACGCTGGAGCAGCAAGCATCTAGGCACAGTCAATAGTGCACACGTGTGTGTGTGTCCCCTTCCCTTCCCTGCTCACAGCACGCATCACAGCCCTGGCCTCACGTGTTTCCTGCTGAGCCCCAAATAGCCTTCTCCACACAGCCGCCGTCAGTCTGTTTGATCTGCCACCTGACTTCGGAGCCTTTTCTGAAGACATCAGCCTGGGTTCTGCTGTGGTAATAACATAACTGGAAAAGCTGGTGCTGCGGATATCATCAGGAAGAATGTTGGAAACCCCCCCGATCATTTTTCCTTCCACCTAATAGAACGTGGCTCCCTCCACCCCCTGAAATATTATGTAATGTTACTCAACCATTTAAAAACAAAATGTATACTGGTACAACCTTCTCAGAAGCCAGTTTGACAGTGTGTGCCGGAAGCCTTTGACCCAGGAATTTCCCTTCCAGCATCTGTTCTTGGAATATATTCAGGGATCCTGATTCATGCGTGAAGCTGTTCGTTCAAGCATTATTTACAGCACTTCAACGTTGGACCCCACCTCACTGTCCAGCAACAGGGGATGGGTAAAATGGATATTGGCACTGAACATCCATCCAGCCAATGATGTCATGCAGCCATTAAAAAGCCTTCTTCTGAGAAAAATTTAATGACCTGGGAAAATGCTCATAACATAATATTGAGTGGGAAAAGCAGAACAGAAACTGTGTATCCAATCAGTCTTATCTGGGAGGAGGAAATCTATTCATATGTGCAGAGAAATGACTGGAGGAAAAATAAACCAGAACATTGATGGTGGTTCAGTCTGCACCTAAGACCATGGCTCTCAGTCAGGGGACATTAGGCGATGTCTGGAGACATTCTGGTTGTCACACGGGGGAGGGGGTGCTACTGGCCTCTAGTGGGTAGAGGCCAGGGATGTTGCTAACCATCCTGCAATGCTCGGGACAGCCCCCATCAATAAAGAATTCTCCAGTTGGAAAAGATGAATGGTGCTGAGGTCGAGAAACCTTGGTTCTAAGACCATGAGTAATTTTTCTTTTCTTTACACTTTCCAGTATTTTACTAAAATTTACTAAATTTACTAAAATGAACACATTTTACTTTTGTAGCAGACAGATGCGATGAGCATTGTTAACACAAGAAGGTGGAAGCGAGGTTCTGGTGTTGGGGATGCAGGGAAGGTCAGCTCTGGAATCCAGCCTGGGCAGGCAGCAACTGCCTCAGGACCCACGGGGTTGAGTATATTCTTTCTGGATGATAATGTTGAGAGTTGAGGTCTCATCAAAGTAACAGAAATAAATGCTGCAGTCTGTGGAGAGAGCAGATATGCATCTGTTCACCAGTTCTCAGCACTGTGAGGTAGAATGCTATCCTTTTAGGCTGTGGAGGGGTTTGTGAACCTGTGGAGCTGCCTTTCCACAGAGGTGCTGGAGGCCACTTATAGAAGGAGGTTGAGAAGGTCTGGTCTTTACAGAGAGTGCTACCAACAGATGGTCCCCAAGGTGTATACAGCACTCTTCAGTGGGCATAGTATTTACTCACACTGTCCCAGGCTGTCAGTTATAATTAATAACAATTATGACAATAATATTTGAAGAATGAATGAATGAATGAATGAATGAATGAATAGGTGAGTCAAGTGGCTTGCTCAGGGTTTGGTCAAAAAACCCTGTTGTGTTCTTTTTCTGCTACCTGCTAGCTGCCCCTCTTTAAGCAAGCTAATCAGGAAAGTTAGAATGTTGGTGGGAGAGGGGAGTGCATACCTGATCTTCAAGGAAACCAGGAGTGTGTCCCCACCATGCCCTGTCATGGGAGGACCGATGGCTGGGTGCTGGGGTGCCTGCCCTCTGCTTCTCCCAGCCCTGGAAGACCTGGACGGCTGGGCACAGGTGGTGGTGATCTGGTGCTACCCAGTGGAGATTTTCAAGTCTGCAGCCCTGGGGTGGGCTGAGTGGGTACTGGATAAATGGGGCCCTCTCGATTTTGGGGGGCAGGGGAGGTTAGAGGCTGACAGTCTTGCCGGCCTTTGCAGAAGCACGTTCTAGCCTGTCCCCTGCCTGCCTTCCTTCCTGGGGCTGTGGTGGGAGCCTTTTCTGATCCCTGCACAGGTACTGAGAGAGCAAGGGACCTGCCCACCAGTGCCCAGGCCCTTTTGTGACCCACCTTTCAGTTGTTCTGGCTTCCCATGAACTTCCCTCAGGAAGACACAGGAGAGAGGAAAGGGCATGGGACTAAGGGCTTAGAGACTTTAGGGGCCTGTAGGAGAATGGAGTCTCAAGTGGAGAAAGAGGTGAGATGCTGGGAGCTCATTTACGTAATGGGGCCCCCCTCAATTCAATAATACATGTTCTATTGAGCATCTGCTCTTTGCCAGGCACTGGGTCACAGACACAGACAGCTCCTGCCTTGATGGGGGTTTATAGCTGGTGCTGGAGAAAGACATGGGATAAATGGTTATTTCGTCCCAGCGGTGATAAGGGCTGGAGGAAGTGTGCGCTGCGAGGACCTCACTGCGTGGTGGTGGATGGTGGTGGAAAGGTCAGTGATAGACTCCATAACAGAAGATACTTAAGCTGAGACTGGGAAGAAGAGCAAGGGCTTGGCTTGGCAAAGAGGTAGGGGGTGGGATAGTATTCCAGGTGGAGGGGACACATGTGTGGATACCTGGAGGCAGGAAGGAGAGCTGTGATGTCAGAGAACCCGTGGAGGCCGAGCGGGCTGTGGTTTATTAAATTAGCAGGGGTAGGGAGGGTGGAAGATGGGGCCGGCGGAGTCTGCACAGGCCTATTGTGAGGAGCTTGGGTTTTATTCTCATTGGGAAACCATTGAGAGGTTTCATACTGGATCCCACCTGCCGAGGGGGTGGGACCAGACTATTCACAGGGCAGGAGACAGGGTGGAGAAGACCCTGTTTGTTGTGAATGACCCACTGTGGTCCCCCAAGCAGTGCCTTGTGTGTCACCACCCTCGGGCCGTCCTCCCGGTGAGGCCAGGAAACAAGGCTGGGAGAGATTTAAAAAAAGGGAAGGAGAAAAACTTGCTAGAATCATAGGCCAAGGAAAGTTAAAAAAAACCCACTTTTACTCTGGACATTTGCAAACGTTTAGAGAAGTAGAAGGAATGCTAAAATAAAGTACCATGGACGAGTCGCTTAACTTCAACAATTATTTGGCCGATCTCATTTCACTTATATTCCCATTCCCAACCCCTGACACCACCACCCCCCCCCGACACCAAATGGATTATTTTAAAGAAAATCCTTAACATATTGTTTTAACTATAGATATTTCAAAATGTATCCCTACAGGGGAAAACATGACCACAGTCCATTAGCACACTTAAGAAAATATTAGTTCAATAATACCATCTAATGTGGTATATACATAGAATGGAATACTAGTCAGCCACAAAAAAGGCAAAATCGTGCCATTTGCGACAACATGGCATTGATCTTGAGGGTATTATGCTAAGCAAAATAAGTCAGATGGAGAAAGACAATTACCGTATGATTTCACGCATATGTGGAAGGTAAACAAACACAGTTACAGAGAACACATTGGTGCTTACTAGAGGGGAAGGAGGAGGGTGGAGGACGAAAGGGGTAAAGGGGCACATGTGTATGGTGACACATGGAAAGTAGACTTTTAGTCATGAACATGATGTAGTCTATACTGAAATATAATGATGTACACCTGAAATCTACATAATGTTATAAATCAGTGTGACCTCAATAAAAATAATAATATCATCTAATATATATAATCCATATTCAGACTCCCCAGTTGTCCTCAAAATGCTGCTGTTCTCCCCAATCCAGGATCCATTCAAGTTTCACACGTGGATACATTGGTTGACATACATCTTTGCTTTCTCTCTCTCTCTCTCTTTTGAACAGCTTTATTGAGATGTCATTCACATAGTGTACAATGCACCCATTTAAAATCTGCAACACAGTAGTCATGGAGTTGTGCAACCACCATCACAATCAATTTTAGGACAATTTCATCACCCCAAAAAGAATCACTGTAAGCTTTAGGCAACCACTCATCTGCTTTCTGTCTCTATATAGATTTGCCTGATCTGGACAGTTCATACAAATGGAGTCATACTGTATGTGGTCTTTTGTGTCTGGCTTCTTTCACTTAGCATAATGTTTGAAGGTCCATTAATGTTGTCATATGTGTTAGTACTTTATTTCTTTTTTGTGGCCAAATATTACTCCATTGTATGGATTTGCCATTTCATGTCAATTATCACTTTAGTCTCTTTTAGTCTAGACTGTATTCGGCACTCATTTGTTCTTTTGTCTTTCCTTATAGTGGCTTTTTTGGGGAAGAGTCCAGGTCAGCTGTCTTGTAGAATGACCTGCATTTTTGGTCCAGTTGTTTTCTTGTGCTTAGACTCAGGTTCAGCAGTTTTGGCAAGAATACCCCAGGGGCCTGTTGAGTGCTTCCCATTGGGGCGTCGGGAGCTGCACACTCCCAGCTTCTCACCTGCCGCTGATGCCGGCTTTGAGCTCTGGGTTATGTGGTGCCTACCAGATTTCTCCTTTGAGGGCGACGTTTCCTGTTTTGAATTTGTCCGTAATCTGTAGGGTAACAGGGTGAGACCATACACATTTCACTCAGCACTTTGAGCATCTTTGATAATCATGGACTGAATTCGTTTTGACTTTGGGGTTTGCAAACAGTGACTTTCTAATTCCTTATACATTTTTTATTGGCTTTCTTCTGTAAAGAAATGCTGCCCTCTCCCTCTCCTCACCTCTTGGTGTTAATCATTTGTAGTCATTATTCACGTTCATGCTCAAACTGTCCCAAATTTGGCTTGTGGGAGCCTCTTGAAGCTGGTGCCTGGGTCCTTTTGTTATGTCATTCTTTGAACACTTTCTTACCTCCCAGCACAATAAGATGTTCCAGGTCCACCTGGCACTTGGAATTAGCCATTTCTCCAAGGAGCCTGGGTTCCTTTTAGCAGGGAAGAGTGTTTAGAAACCAGCTGCTAACTGGTAGGTGTTCCCACTGAGACTGAGATCTCTTTCCTTCTGGGCCCTTTCAGTGGAGTGCTATGGGGTGTGTGTGTGATGCATATGTATGTATATGACATGTTTATGTATATGACATTGGAACACTAGGCACACGTTATCAGCAACAAACGCAGAGCCTGAGACTGCGTGGAAGGGCCTGTGATCCCCTGCCCATCCCTGGCTGGATATGCACAGCTGTAGGGCGGAGATGGGGAATGTGCTGACACCCACACTTGGAACGCCACCCTTAATGCCATTACTTGTACTCCTATCCTGGCCCAGGTTACAAGGTGGGGGGTGACCTCTGGGTCCAGCTTCATTCTACAGAGCCTGGGACACAATGGTCCCCAAATCCACATTTGTGGATGATGGAGATTGTTTTTGTCCCCCGCAGGGACACCTGGAAAACAAGAGATTGTCCCAGGTCTCCAAGTGGAGAGATGGTGGAAGATAGAGAAAAGCGCTCTTCAGGCTTCAGCTCCAGTGTCCTCTGTTTATTTGCCTTGTGACCTTAGACAAGTTAGTGAGTTTCTACAAGCCTCAGTTTCATCATCTGTAAAATGGACTCGATGCTGCTGAGCTTGCTGGGGTTGTGCAAATGTCCAGTGCCTAGCCTGGTGCCTGCCTCCGAAGCAAGCGCTCAGTGGCAGGAGCTCTTGCAGACCTTCCTCCCGCTGCTAGTTATCCTCTTCATCCTTCTCCTCATCACCGTCCGTGTCAGCGCCAATACATAGACTCAAAGGCTGTTGCCAAGGCTGCTGGAGCACTGGTGGCCCTTCCTGGTAGGCTGGAGTGGGAGCACGGTGGTACTGTGTGTCCGTGGCAGAGGGACTCCTGCAAACTGCGGAATCCATCCCAAAGGCTCCCCTTCCCCTCCTCCCTCCCTGGCGTGTATTTGCTTGGCCAGTGCCTCTGCATGAATGAACCTGTGAGAGCTCTGCGCCTGTCTCTTCTCCTTGGAGAGGGGCACCTGGGTTCCTGCCAGGCAGCCTCTGCCTACCTTCCTCTTGGGCAGCCCAATTTTGGCAAGTGCCCTGGGGCAGAACTGATAGTTTACGAGGGTCCAGGGTGGGTGAGCTGGATGAGTTGATGCATTATAAACGTCTCCAGAAGCTGTAGTTGGTCACAAGCTCGATGTTGCCCCAGAGCCTGTTGGGACTGCTAGGGCAGCTGCCGGAAGTAGGGAGCCTCGATGAAACGACAGGACGTAGATCAGCGTGCCTCCAAGGGAGGTCCCCCCGAGACCTGCTGGATCAGAAGCTCTGGGAGGTGCAGCCGGGACTCAGTTTTGGGTAAATTCCTTGGTTAATTTTGACGAATACAAAGCTTGAGGACTGTTGGTAGCAGACGTGAAACGGAGGCTCCGAGAAGTCGCATTACTTAGCAGAATGTCAAGGCTAGTGAGTTCATTTTCCTGTCTGTGAAATGGGTCATCTACTAGGTCCCTTTTAGCTAGACAGTCTGAGGATATCGGTTTCATTAGTTGACTTTACTTACCAGCCAAAGTAGGTCTGGATAGGAGCAAGGGGATGAGGTGACCATAGAAGGGACCCCATCAAGCTCCCTGTTTTGCCTGATGAGTAGATGGGTTCCTGAAGCAGGGGCCGACCCCTACCCCTGGACACTCATCCTGCCAGGTCGTCCAGGGCTGTGCTGGCCTGGGGATGCGGTTGCTGGTTCCCTGAGCTAGAGAAGTCCCTCTGTGCTTTTCTGGGCCTTTCTCTGTAGAGTCCTGAAGGCCACTTCCTTACATTCCACTAGAGAAAGAACAAGACCCCGAGTGCCAGGACACACATACAGGGACCACCATGGTGCCTGAGGGGTGAGCCTGCTTCCCAGCTCATTGTGTGGCTCAGGACAGGAGTGGGCATCACACGTCCTGCTCAGCGACCCTGCTGAATCCCTAATGTAAGGGCCGACAGTGGGACAATGGAGACCCAGAATTGATGCTCCCCTTTAGGGCCATGGGCTCTTAGGAACAATGTGTTTTCAGCTGGCAATCTTTAATTTTCCGTACCAGAGCCATGCTAGGACTGGGGCAAGCTGCTGAGGACCTGTGGGCTTGGAGGTTTTCTTGCTGGCAACAGGAAGACACAAAACGGCAATCCGAAGTCTGAATGAAAACTGAAACACTGAAACACGGCTCGGCTGAAAACCCCTCCCTGCTCTCGGGGTTGGGAGAGCGGCAAGTCACGGAGGTGGCCGAGAGCCCCCGTGCATATTGCACATTTTTAGGGTTTGATATGTTGGACCCAGGGGATTCGGACTAGGATGTCATGTTTTGAATCCTCAGTGCCAGGAGGTGGTGGCCTGCAATGTGCCTTAACTCTCCTCTCCGGTGGATTCTGCAGGTTCAGGCAGCCGGCGGCACATAGAACCGCCTACCGGTAGAGGGCAGCTGACGGGTTAACTCCCCAGTCACAGACTGGGGGAAGAGGAGGCAGACCTGGTTTGGAGCAGTTCCCCCTGTGCTGAAGGCTTCCTCCAATTTGCCTTCCAGCCGTGAGCAGTGTGGGGTCAGGGGTGCTCCTGCCTGCCCTCTCCCGGAATATGGTGACGTAGGAGTTAACGGCAGCCTGAGCATCCCCAACTTCCCCAGCACGGGGCTTTTAACCGATCGATCCCTCCACCTTCAGGGAACCCGAATGAAGAAGGACGTCCAATATGGAGAACAGCTTTGACGATGTTTCTTGCCTCTCTCCCCAGAATCTGGGATCCTCGTCACCAGGCAAAAAGCAGAGCAAGGAAAACACCATCACGGTAAGTGGCTCCTGCGGAGCGCTCGCAGGTTGAGTGGCAAGCTGGGGCTTTTCAGCCACGGCTGGGCTGTTGCCATGGCAGTGTGGACCGCTGAGTGGAAGCGATGCCTAGCCTGGAATCGGGGAAGTTCCAAAGCTTGGATGTAGCCAAAGTTTCCCCCCGCCTCCCCCCGCCTCCCCCCACCCCCTTCCTTCTGTCGATTCCACATTTCACTTGTTCTCGCCGGGTGAATGAGTGGAAGGGTGGTAGTTGGAATGAGGCAGAAGCCATTTTTGCAGGGCGGGCAGGGGAAGGTACAAGTGCAGGAGTGGGTTGAAGGGGGTGGACCATGCTCTGCGCAAGTGACGTGACGTGTAAATTACAGCCGCAGCGGGGTTGCTTTTGTGCGGGGTAACTTCTGGAAGATGTCAAAGTTAAGAGCAAGAGAAAGCGCCCTAAGAATAGAGTTCCTGGGAGTTCCTGATGGGAAGCAGGCAGCCTCTGCTGAGAGTGGCCAAACCGCCTCCCAGGGCTCTTCCAAAAGCCCGCCAAGCCCCCACGTGGAGGCGAGGAGGAGCTCCCCTGCACCCCCATCAGCCCTGCTCGGGGAAAGCAGGCGCTGGACTTTAGTGCCTCCTCCATGTAGAGAAACAAGTTGTCCATCTGCTCGAACAGCTAAGAACTTGGAGACATGATAAGTGTGGTCCTAGGTTTGCTGTTTTGACACAGGGATAGCAGAGCTGGGTGTGCGGCATTCCTCTCTCAGGCTCCATCACACAGTTCTCAGCTGTTCTGACCACCCGCATGCAGATGAAACCAAGAGTGGGTGCATTTCCCTGGCTCATGGAGGCTGAAAATTCTGCTTTGGAGGAAAAAGAGGGTCAGGCAAACAATAGCAACAGTCATAACGGCTGCCACCTTTGTGTGCATTTATTATGCAAAGTAGCATGCTGCATGGCCCATTTAATTCTCCACTTGCCGTATGAGGTGTAGGTGATGGGACGGATATAGTAGTATGGGGGTTATGAACCTGGACTCCGAAGCCAGAGTGTCAGTTCCAGCATCTGCTAGCTGGGCCACAGCCTGGGGCAGGTCTCTCAGCCTCTGTGGGTCTCAGTGTCCACTTCTGTGCAACGGGGAGATGGTGGGCTCTGTGCCGCAGGGATGATGTAAGGACTAAATGAGTCCATGCACGGAAAGCACTTAGAACAGAGCCTGGCGTGCAGTGAGTGCTTGATACACACTGGTATTCTTGTCACCCTGTTTGCAGATGAGCAAACTGAGGCACAGAGCAGTACCCCGCCCAAGGTCACACTGCTGGGAAGCATCAGGATTAGAGACCTGTGCTCTTATCCACCAGCAGTGCCTGGGTGGAAGTTGCCTCCTGAGGGCAGGGCAGGGCGGCTCAGCCGCGTGGACCTGGGTCAGCCGCAGCTTCCTTATTACAGGAGCTGATGAGGCCAGGCCAGGCGTGGACAGCCCTGGGCCAGACTTCCCAAGGGCACAGTCCTCATCTTCAAATTGTCACAAAATGCCCAGAGTGTTGGGGCAAAGCAGAAACTCCCAAAAGTTCCCTGAAATAGGAGGAAAGAAGAAGAAGAGTGCGAGAAGGGGATATATTAGAATTATAGAAGAAAAGTGAGAAAGAAATGAAAAGTGAAAAGCAGAGTGTTCTGCCTCGCGGAGCTGCTGGAGAGGCCTTTGGTGATGGTGCCAGGCTCCAGGGAGGGGCCGGAGTTACCACCGGCTGTGCCCTGTCTTTCAGCCGGAGCTCCAGCTCTAGCCGAGTAGGCCGGGCACGGACGTGGCCTGGGGTCTCCTTGGCCGGCACACCTTGTCCACGCGTGCTTCAGGGCCTTCCCTCCCCTTCACGCTGACCTGAGTCAGTGCTTCTCACGAGCCAGCCTGCCGTGTAGTCGGCATCTGGAGCCTCCGGGGTACTTGTTTAAAACGCAGATTCCTCGATGGAATCCTAGACCTACAATTGCTCTCTCTGGGGCCAGGCTGGAAAGTCTGCATTGTAACCAACACCCCCAGAGGTTTTAAATAGACACTCAAGCCTTGGGGAAGTTTTGCTGGGGAGGGACTGGCCAAAGGGCACAGAGGGAGTGAGGATGACCTGGGTCTGCCGGCTGCCAGCCCAGATGGCCCCACACATTTCCAGGCCGGAGACGGGCTGCAGACCTCTGTACCCCTGCTCTTTCCCTTCTGCATGGCACTGGCTCTCCCCATGCTCAGCCCCTTCCTCTGGGTGCTGATCCTCCAGAGCTCACGGTTTCCAAAGAGGAGACAGCAGGGCTGCTCAGAGGGGAGGGAAGGAAGAACAGCCCAGCTCCAGGAGGCTAGGGCACAGGCTAATCCCCCTTGGCGTGTGGGGATGGGGTGAGCAACTTCTCATGCTGTCTGACCTGCGGAGCAGAAATTTGGAGGCCTGGGCAGCAGAAGGTGGTGAGTCCAGGTCCCAGTCTGAGGCTTGATGGGGCCAAGGAGCAAGAATTGAGCTTGATTTGATGCTCTGGCTTCCCCACCCAGCCCAGAACACGTTCTGAAGGGCAGACACGTGGGCCATTTGACAGCAGTGAGGCTCAGCAGTCAAGTGGGAGGCTTGATTGGAGGTGACGGGCACTAATGGCAGCTCACAGCCCTCGGCACAAACATGATGTATCAGAATCCGGAGGATTCCAGAAAAGATGACAACAAAGCCACCTGGCTACGCTCCTCTCCTAGAAAGAGGAATTTGGGGCCTCCTGTGGTCCTCGGCTTTGGCTTCCTGACGTGACCTTTCTGGGGCCCCGGGGCCCTGGGTGGAAGCTCGTGGGCTGGAGGTGAGCCCTTGGGGTCATTTGTTTTCTGCTTCCACAGACCCCAGCTCTGGCTTTTCCTCGGCCGCACCCTCCCAGATCAGCTTCCCTCCAGGAGGAAACAGGGCCTGCTTGTTTGTGAAACCATCTTCTTGTCTATGCTGCAGGCTGGTCAGATAGGTGGGCGAGGAGCCGCGGCCTCTGCCCTCCAGCATAGCCTCCGTGCTGGTCCAGGACCAGGGGCCGGGTCAGGGATGTGCTCAGGGCCTCCCCACGTCTGGCCCCCTGGGTGGGTCACACTTGCGTTCAGCGGCTCTCCTGCCACGGCCAGGCGCCTAAGTGGCTGCTGCTGCTGCCCCCCGGGACCCCCAGAGAGTTTCTGGGGGCAGCCCTTGTGGTTCTGGCTGCCCCTGGGTAGGATGGCCCTGGCAGAACCTCAGCTGCTCAGTGGACACCCTGGCTCTCGGGGACGGGGTGTGTTACTCTGCTTATCTGAGCGTTAGAACGGAGTTGGTGCCCGAGTGGAGATGCTGCTGGTTGAGGATGGCGATCTCAGGGGGAGCGAGGCTGGGAGTGGCTCCCAGAACTTCCCCCAAACAGTACACACTGGGAGGCATACCCCTCTCCTGCCCCCTGTTGAGCACTCCTTCCTCCTTGAGCCCCTGCCTTGGCTGGGGACATGGCATATCTATGCCTCAGTGCTGTGGAAAGGTAGTGTGACATAGGTTAAGTGCCTAGGCTCTGGAGCCGGATTGCCTGGCTTCAGACCCTGGCTCCATTATTGTATGCAAGCTGTGTGATCTTACTTCGGTTGCTTAACCTCTCTGTGCCTTAGTTTCCTCTTCTGTAAAATGGAGATAATAGATCCTGCTTTACAGGGTCGTTGTGAGGATTAAATGAGCTAATGTGTGTAAAGCGCTTAGAAGAGTGGCTAGCTCATTATTAGCTCTGGGCAAAGCAGAAGGTGGCTCCTTAGAACCCGCTCTGTGTCTGCCAGGGGGAGGATGGACTCAAGGCACTTGCGGTGCCCAGGAGGCCTTGGGAGGAGGATGAGCTCTGTCCTAGGCAGCAGAGGTGGAAGGGATGGGAATCCGCACTTCTCTTCCCTCTCTGGACTTGGAGCCCTGCTGGCTGGAGCCCGTGGTCATCCCGGGGCTGCTTGTCTGTTTCCGGCCCTTCTGACCCAGGGCGCTGAGCCTTGACTTTGAGGCCTAAGGCCATAGAAGCACAGGGCTGTGGTAAGAGTGGGGGCCCAGGAATTAGGAAGTGGGCTCTTGACCTTGCTCTGCACTTTTTAGCTGCGTGATAGGGGACAAGGGACCTTGCCTCTCCGTGCCTCAGTTTCCTCATCTGGCTGTGATCCTGCACTCCTAGGTTGTCGCAAAGAAACATTTCAGCTCTAATTGCTTACTGGACATCAGCACACCCCACAGCTCACTGCCCCCTCCACTGCCTCCCTCTCCCTGGAATCGTCTGTTCTCCCCCCATCTGTTTCCCATCCCAGGGAATGGAAGCGCTCCTGTCCACCCTGGCCAGTCCGCTCAGGGCCTCTGACCTGAGCGGCACTATTCACCTTTCAAGTTGCATAGCTTTATTCTGGGGGGCTGTCCTGTGCGGTGCAGGATGTTTTCCAGCATCCCCGGCCTCCACCCACCAGATGCCAGTAGCAACCCTGCCCCCCCAGTTGTGACAACCCAAAATGTCCCCACATTGCCAGATGTCGGGGTGGGGGGTGGGGTGGAGGGAGCAGGGTCACCCTGGTGGACAGTCACTGAGTTCACGTCATGGTGCTGTGAAGTCTGTCTGCAAAGTACCCCGTGTTCTCCTCCTCATCCTCTTTCCCGTGCTGCTCTGAGCCGCCGTTGCGTCTCCTGTCACTGCGGAGCCTCCTCCGGTGGCCGCAGTCAGCATCCTCCCTCCAGTGCGTCCGCGCCGCAGACTCACCTCGAGGGCAGCCCAATCACGTCACTCCCTGCCAGACGCTTCCGTGGCTCTCACGCCTGCAGGGACCCCCAGCCTCAGTGTTGTCTGCTCCCTGACTCAGCCCCAGCCACACTGAGCAGCGTGTTCCCCGACATGGGGTGCATCCTCAGACCCCTGGGCCTTTTCCTCTCCGCAACACTCTTCACCTGCCACCCCGTCTGCCTCGATCCTACTCTTACTACTAAATATCCCTCCTTCCGAGATTCCTCCACCGAATCCCTGGCGCTTCCGGTAGCCCCGGCACCCCATGCTTACCCCAGCGCTAGATTTATCCCCAAGTATTGCAATTACTTATTTACTTGTTTGCCTTCCTCACGAGGCTATAAAACCAGGAGAACGGAGATTATACCTTCTATCTCTAGCCCCAAGTCATTGCACCGAGAAGCTGTACTGAGCACCCATGAGGTGCCCGCGCTGTGCCAGGTACCAGGGAAACAGGAAAAGGTGATCTTCCTCCCCTCCTGGGGCAGACTGTCTGGCAAGGAGGAGAGATGCTACATCAACAGTCATGGGAAATATCATTAGAAACGTATGTGTGCAAAGTTCTCGAGAACCTAGCATGGTGCGTGGCCCGGAGGGGACGTTCGGCCAGTGTTTGCATGGAAAGTGGACGAGTTTTCTGTTGACCAGCATCGGGGTTGAGGGCTTGAGTTCTGCCGTCAGCCCAGGCTGGATTCAAATACTTAACTTCTGTCATCCTCGGTTTCCTCATATAAAATGAGGCCAGTGTCGCCCAGCTCGTGGGGCTGCTGGGAAGAGGAAGTGAGAATGCATGCAACGCTCTGGGCAGGGTGCCCGAGGAAGGGCTCCCCAGGAATTCCAAGTCGTTACAACAGCCTCCCACGACGGGGCCGGCGAGGTGCAGTTCTCGAGATGCCCACCAGGGGGTGCGGGGCCCTGTGAGGACTGAGGGAAATCCCTGTGGGGTGGCCGAGAGTGAGAAATCCCAAAACCGGAGTGGACAGAGGCGAGGACAGGCACTGATGTCCTCATAGCGTGGCAGAAACCACACACGGGATGAGACCTTATCCTCCCCCATCCCCCTCTCCCAGCCCAGCCAGCTCTCCTTCAGTGGTTGTTACAGGACCGTTTGCAGGACCCCTCGCCTCCTAGACCCTAGACAGGGCCCTGGAGAGGACATTTACACCCACTTCTGAGTGCCTTCAACCTCCTAGTTCCATAATTCTTAATGCCCAATGTAATGTCATAGCTAATTTATCATTAAATACGTTGAAGTTTTCATGGACTACATTATTAAGCAAAATAGAGATGGACCATTGTCACCATTATTTGTTGAAATGAGGATAGCCAGAACACGAAAGGAGTGATGTGTGAAAGTTTGGAACCCAGCCCTTGTTTCCATGATGGTCACGAGTGAGACCCACGTGGCAGTGGGTCGTGGAAGCCGCGGAAAGAGCCTCATCTCCAGATACACCTTGGGATGTCGGCCCAAAAAGAGGGTTTGGGGAGACCGCTGCCTGATGCTGGACATTGAGAGTCTGGCCCTCCCCACAAGCAGGCTCCTGAAGGCCAGTGACTCCTTGGGTGGCTGTGGGTGCAGCATTGGGAGAAAATGCCCCATCCCAGGGAATCCCTCAGGCCTCCACCTTGACCTGGAGGAATTCAGGGCTGCCCATCTCCAGGGCTCTCTGGGTCATTCCTTCCTGCCCCTGATCCTTCCTACCGTGGCACACTTCCCTCCAGAGCAGGAGTCTCCACCCTCCCATCAGCCAGATGTCAGTGTCCAGGAGGAGGGGGCTCCTCTCCTTGGCTGGGACTGCTCCCATCCTCTCCTCCCAGGACTGCAAGCCAAGCCTGTGGCCCTGGCAGCCACCCTCGAGCCCCTGAACCAGAGGTCACGGCTGGGGACCCACGAGCCTGACTCAGCTGGCAGAGGAGTTGGTTTACCTTACACGGTGTTGTTGTTGATAGTATTCTTATTAACCTTGAGTTAATTCCCATATTTAAAAATTGAGAAACTTGACACAAAAATCCCAATTTTCAGCTTCTCTCGAGTCATATAACCTGACAACCTGGACTCCTCATTCTGGCTTAACCACAGTTGGCAGGAGCTGAGAGAAACCTGCCCCTTAGACGGATCTCCACAGCCCCCCACTCCTTCCCGAATCCAAGGCTGGTCACCCCCCACCTGAGCTGCAGTTCTGTGACACGTGGGACCTCACTTGTTTGCATGGCTGCCTGGCGTTGGAGTGTGTGGCTTCTCCAAAACCTGGGGGTTTTCTGCACTGCTTGTGCCTTGCACTTGTGACGGCTCCCAGGTGAGCAGAAGGTAGGGCTGTGATGAGGGGTTAAAGACTGACGGGGTTCCGGCTCTGCCTCCCCGAGGCTCCACACCTCCCACAAAGAGCACAGATAAGCTGGCTCCATAGGAGCAGATCAGGCTTGAAGCACCATCAGCAGGAACAGTGGCAAAGCCACTTCTGCTGAGCTGGGAGAGCCACAGGCACCTCGGACATGCTTGGGCAGAAAAGTCTGAGACAGATCCCAGAGATGTCTGTACTGTGCTCTCTCGGGCTAGAGCCAGCCCCGGACATGCACCATGGATTATCATTTTAATCTCTTTATTCATAGAACACATATCATGAGATACAATTCTCATTTGTAAGAGAGATACAAGGTAACCTCTCACCCTGACCCTTGGCCATGTACTTCCTTTCTCTGGAAGCAAACGATGTTACCAGCTGCAGAAGTATTCTATACGGTCACGAGTCGCTTAACGACGGGGATACGTTCTGAGAAATGCGTCATTAGGCGATTTGGTCGTTGTGCAAACATCATAGAATGTACTTACACAAACCTAGATGGTGTAACCTGCTACATACCTCCTCTTTTTTTTTTACATTAATGGTAGCACACAGTGAATACTATTCTATATCTTGCTACCCACCCCTAACAGTATATCCTGGCACACCTTCCTTATCAATCCATGAGAACTTTCTCACTGTGTCTTTCGCCATGAATACAAGTCCCACAGATGCCTGTCTGTCTCGTACTTTTTTAACTATCCCCTGTTGATGGACAGCGGAGTTGTGTTCCAGCCTTTTGCTACTACAAATAGTGCTGTAGTGAAAAATGATGTCTGTACGTCACTGCTCATGTGCAAATATATCTGTAGGATAGACTCTTCAAAGTGCAGCTGCTGGGTGGAAGGCTCTAGATGTTTGCAGTTTTGCTAGATCCTGTTACACTGCCCTCCAGAGAGTTTGCACTGATTCAAACCCGTCTGGGGTGGGTGTACGTGCTGGTTGCCCCTCATTTGAAATGCTGGCTGCTGGGGTCTCCCAAGATCCAAGTGCGTGTTTGTCCTATCAAGCTGGCCCTGAAGGGAGGCCTCTTTAGTGCTGTTTTTCGGGAGCAAAGCTTCGCCCAACCGTCCAGCGAAGTTGTTTTCTTTCTTGTTCTGGGCCCTACAGATAAACTGCGTGACGTTCCCTCACCCAGACACGATGCCGGAGCAGCAGCTGCTGAAACCAACCGAGTGGAGCTACTGTGACTATTTCTGGGTAAGTGGTCCCTCAGTTTCCCCCACACTGCGGCTCTGCGGACCAGGAGTGGACACTCATGACGGGCAGGAGAGGCCTTGAGCTCAAAGCAGAGGGGCCTCTCCTATTGAAGCCCCTAAAGGGCCGGCACTCGATTTAGCATCTGAGGCAGGAACTTGAAGACTCTCTTAGAGTCCAGATTATTCCATAAATCTCAGAGAATCAACAGGGTTTTCATTCATGGCAATATGGAAAACCCCGCCAGATGCAGGTAAGCCGGAGGGTCCCTTTCTTTGCTGCTCAGTGAAGGCAGGAGACCAGAATCAACTTGAATAAGGAATCTGGGCTCCAGACCTGCCCTGTCACTCTTGTAAGTGACCTTGGACAAGTGCTTCACTTGTCCACATGGCTGGCCTCACCATTTCCATCAAAGTCACGAGAAGATTTTTCACAAGGATCTGTGGAAAACTCTGGCTTTAAGAGATCTGTGATTCCAGAATTTTTGCATATTGTTTACTGGGTATAGAGTTTCAGTTTTGCAAGATAAAAAAAGTTCTGGAGTTGGATGGTGGCAATGGTTACACAACAATGCGAATGTACTTAATGCCACAGAACTGTATGCTTAAAAATGGTTGATGGTAAATTTTATGTTATGTATATTTTTCCACAATTAAATAAGTATCTTTTGACAAATGCAAAGTTCTACTCCTCAGAAACTCTGGGAATAGTCCTGGACATTTGCTTTTTTCTGTTTGTTTGTTTGTTTGTTTGTTTGAGGAAGATTGGCCCTGAGCTAACATCTGTTGCCAATCTTCCTCCTTTTTGCCTTTTTTCCTTCCCAAAGCCCAAGTACATAGTTGTATGTCATAGTTGTACATCCTTCCTGTTGCTCTATGTGGGACACCACCTCAGCATGGCTTGATGAGCGGTGCGTAGGTCTGCGCCCAGGACCTGAACTGGCAAACCCTGGGCCGCCAAAGCAGAGCGTGTGAACTTAACCGCTACGCCACGAGGCTGGCCCTAATATTTGCATTTTAATGTCAGCAGTGACTTTCAAAATGAGATCGCCCATTCTGGAATCAGATAGTAGTGATGGTTGCACAACCTTGTGGATATATTAAAAACCACTGAATAGTACAATTAACAAAAAAAAACTTGGGGCCGGCCCCATGGCGTAGTGATTAAATTCTGTGGGCTCCACTTTGGTGGCCCGGGTGCGCAGGTTTGGATCCCGGGTGCAGACCTATACCACTCATCAGCCATGCTGTGGTGGCGAGCCACATATAAAGTGGAGGAGGATTGGTACAGATGTTAACTCAGGTCTAATCTTCCTCAAGCAAAAGATAAAAAAAAGATTGGCAACAGATGTTAGCTCAGGGCTAATCTTCCTCAGGAAAAAAAAAAACTTGCAAAGACCCTGAGGAACAATAAATAAACAAAATAAAAACTTTTTTTTTCACCACCGTGCAGAATGGATTATCGGCCCTTTTTTAGATTTGCTAACCAAGTACTGACAAAAATGCTTTTTTCTTTCTACCAAATCACTTGTGCCTTAGAAGATGTCCAGTGATTCTTGTTGCCCCTGTAGTGGCAATTCCTGTTGCCCCAGCTGTGTCTCTTCCAGATCTTCTGCGATCTGGCAGAGGCAGCAAACACTGTAAAAAGCGCTCTGGCTTTGGTGTCCCACAGACCCGGGGGAGGCGGTGAGCTCAGAGGAGAGGGTGAGCAGGGATCAGAGTGTGCAGGACTTCACAGGCCCCGTGAGCACGTTGGGTTTTGTTCTGCTTGCAGCAGGAAGATGTTGGAGCGTTTTAAGCAGAAATATGCTGGGATCTGGTTTGTGTGTGTTACACAGGGAGGACAGTGAGCAGGCAGGAGAAGCAGTAGCAGGGGGGTGTGGGAGACCAGGAAGGGTGGTGGCAGCTTCAGAGATGGAGAGAAGTAGCTGGGTTTGGAGATGTCATCCCTAAAGAGGGGCACAGGACGTGGAGCTTTCAGGGGAGAGTGGCTCGAGCCCTGGGGATGGGCACCCTGGGAGCTGGAGGTCAGCGTGTGGGGTATCATGTGGGGGTGTCTTGGGGAGCCGAGGGGAGCGTGGGATCCTGAGCTGGTCAACAGCGTCCAAGAGAGCGACACTTGTAAGTTCTCGTCTTAATTCAAGCTCTCCTGGGACTCGGGTACTTCCTCTAGCGTTTTATCTCCCTGGCCATCAAGACCTTTTCCACTAATGGAAATCTCTCTGCTGACACAGTCATTAAAGCCCATTTCTTCTGGCTGGTTTTCCCTGGTGTGGACGAATTGCTTGGCATATCCATCCCATGTGGGAGGCAGATTGGGGCTCGGTATTTTGGCTAATTTTTCTTTTGCTTTTTTATCAAGACGTAGTAGTCATATGATGAAATGAACAAATGGTAAATGTACTTTGGAGAAACTTCAAAATGGCCAGAGCAGCCCCACTGTGACATGGTGCGCCCCGTGTGGTGGTGATCCCCCTGTCACGAGAGGTATTACAGTGTGGCTCAGAGGGCCTTGGGTCAAGGCAGCCTAGGAAGGAATATCACGTTGAGAGGGAACGGGGATGTGTCCATAAAACCTTTCATCTACTTGACGATGGAAAGTGGGGTTCTCTCCAGGCATCACCAGCCTGTTTCCATTCCACTCTCCTAAAATGTCTGTTCCGGTTGGGATTTATAGATGCAACCCACTCCTGTGTCAAGGGGTGGGGGGCAGGGGAGACAAAGCTAAGGATTGGAAAGACCTGACCATGTAACCCACTGGCTGAGCGGAGACGAGAACCTGGATCTTTCTGGATCCTGGGACAGGGTTCTCATGGATGCACCTCTCAGTGATGTCAAAGGACATATTTTTAACTCCTTTCGTGAAGAATCGAAGCATTTGTCTCTGATTCCTGGTGGGAAAGGCCATAACAGAGGAGGACAGTGTGGGCGTGGTGCCGGCCCGGCGCTGAGGAGGCTCCGAGAGTTGTTCTCCAGCAGCCATGCTGTGCGGGCAGATGCCGGGCGAATGTCCTGCAGGGAAGGCCGTGTTAGGGGGTGCCAGGCAGGAGGTGGGGCAGGAGGGGAGCAGGAAAGAGGCGTTCAGGCGTCCTTGAGCAAGTGCAGGCAAAACAAAGCAAAAAGCATTTAATTTTGAAATTTTAAGAGTATTTCCTTGCAAAATGGATTGGATGCTAAGTTCCCGTTTCATTGACTTGGCCATCTTCCCTGAGTTCTGACTTTTATTTAAAAGTTACTAATAAGAGATCCCATTCATTGAGTACTTAGTGTACACTGAGCGCTGTGCTGAGCTGTTTCCATAAGTCGCGTATCCAGAGATGACCATATAAGGCCGTGCCATGATTTCCCCAGTTCTCCAGATGAAGCAGCTCAGGCTTGGAGTGAGCGACGATCTTGCCTGAGGTTGCCAGCTGGGGTGTCACTCCGGGCAGCCTGCCCTTTTCCACTCTGGCTTCCCTTCAATCCAGTTTCTCCCCAGAAGCCACTGATCTTTTATGAATGTGCGCTGGAAGATGTCACTGCCCGGCCAGTGCAAGAGGCTGACAGGGGAAGAGATGGCTTAGGGTTAGGGACACCTGCCCCCAAGGTCGCAGACTGTCCCAGCTTAGAGTCTTGACGCAAGACTCCCGAGGGTCCAGCCAGCCTCAGCAGCCGTCTGGTGAGAGTAATAGGCCGCCAGGCATCAGAGCCTGTGCCCTCGGCCTCTCGCCCTTCTTCCTCTCCTTCCCCAGGTTGGGAGGTTGAGGGGCATGTGGTGGGGTGGCTGCAGCTGTAAGGGTGTAAGCATCAGAGAGCACGGGGAGCAGGGCACAGGAGAGACACGATTGGGGCAGCGGAGTCTGCCGCTCCCGTCCTCCCTCTCTGGCTGAAGTCGGGGCTGCCAGGTGCATCTGGGTCCCTTCTGGGGTCTGTCTTCCCTACATTCCATTCCTCCTGGCTCCAGACACCAATGTCACCTAAACTCTTGTGCTTCTGTTTCCTTTCTAGGCTGATAAGAAGGACCCCCAAGGCAACGGCACGGTGGCTGGGTTCGAACTGCTGCTTCAGAAACAACTGAAGGGCAAACAGATGCAGAAGGAAATGTCAGAATTCATCCGGGAAAGGTGAGACCTGGGCCCTCCCAGCTTGGGGACTGGTGACAGCGCCCATCTGGGCCCCTTAGCCTGAGGGAGTGAGCCACAGGGATGAGCACTGCACACCCAGCACTGGGCTTGGTTAGCACTAAGGGGAACATAAGGCTGGAGTAACAAACTCATGGCCTCAGGACAGACCTGGCCAGCAAATGTGTTGCTTTGGCCTGTGTCATATTTTTAAAGATTTGAACCAACATTTTTGTTTAAATTGGTAGATTTTACATTAAAATCTGGATATCCAGCATCTCTTGAGAAAGCTGAAAGTCTGGCAGCAGTGGCTCCGCATCCATCCCTCATGCAACAATTGGTTGGAGCTGAGTAGCAGCTGCCCCTGTGGAGGGAACATCTGTTTCTAGTTTGCCACAGTCCCTACCACTCCCTACTGTATCCCCACACAGACTACTTGGCTCCTTTCCTTACCTACATGGCCCTCATTTGAAGCACTGTACCTTATCATAACAAAAAAGGAGAAAGTTACCTTTCAATTCATCTTTGGGCCAAAACTGTGTCCCAGGTGTGGTATATAGAAACCCCCCACCCTCCCATCCCTGCCTTCAGAGAGATCAGCCTAATGGGAGAGTCAGGTGAGGTCATTAAGTGCAGGGATTTTGATAGTGGTTTGTCTGAAAAGTGGTTTCCCTGAACATAGATGAGAAAACAGTAAATTCAGCCTGATAGAAATAGGAGAAGCTACAAAGAGAAGTCCCTTCTCCGTCTCTCTTCTCCTCTCAGTCTCTCCAAGTTCTGAGACCCTATTAAGCACACACTCACATACCACACGCCTGCATACCTCCTATGTGCACATACTCCCCCAACACGTGTACACACACATGTACACACAGCTTCCCATCTGGAGTCGCCAGGGTGCACTGGAAATATTTATGGTAAATGGCAATATATTTTTAAAATATTTCTTTTTTAATTACAACAACAATAATCAAGTAATAATTCTTTGGCATCTTAAAGCACCGCTTTTCCTTAGGAGGCCCATTTTCTATTTGTGTAATCAACTCTTTATTTTATGACCCATTAAACTGGTGGGAAATTGAGAAGTTGCATAGCTCAGGTGCAAGAAAACAGTCATTAAAACAGGGGCACAGGCAACTGGTTGTTAAAGCCGAAGTCGGAACACTCTTGTGGTTTATCCTTTCACGAAAACATGTTGGCAAATAAAGAGAATCTGCCGTTTGAGGACTCTGGTCTTCCCAGAGAAATGTGGACGCCGGCACCTCTTCTCAGCCCCCCTGGGGTCTCGCAGGGAGGGCCTTGCAGAGCCAAGAGCTGAGGCGCAGAGGTGGGAGTGTGCCGGGCCAGGGGCGGACGTCAGGGGGTTTGCCGTGGCCTCAGCCGTGGAACGCCAGGCAGGGGTGGAGGTGATGCAGACGCTGGCTGTGGGGGTGCCGCCCAGGAGCAGACGGCCTCATGCCTGGAGCACGCGGTTGGCATTGAGCCTTTGGAGGTTTGAAGCTGAGAGTGCGACATGCTTAGATCTGCTCTCTAGAGAGATCTCTTGGCTGCAGGCTGGCCGTCCCTGTCGTCCTGGGGAGGACGGGACTGAATAAGGCAGAGTTAGTGGTGAGGAAGCCACAGAGGCAGGAGAGAGGCTTGAGAGGACCTGGAGATTGGCCGGGGGGATGGTGAGAGCAAAGCAGCGGGACGAAGACCGAGACTGTGGGTGTCTCCGCCAGATCGTGCAATAATGATTACTCAGAGCGCTGCCGCGGGGCTTGGTCCAGCCGCCCTCTACATCAGCGCACCCTTCGGGCCTCCGCTTCGGTGCGGCCAGGAAGCAAAGGCTGCAGCCCCGGGAGCGTCTCTGGGGCCTTGCTATTTGCCGAGTGATGGACCAGAGGCGCTCGGAGGCCCCAGCCCTCTGTCTGGCTCTTGTTGTCACAAGCATATCTCCTCCATGTCCCGCATGGCCCGGAGCATGGCTTAGACAGCGAACAGTACGTTTGACAACATGCTTTACATGGATGTGCCGGATAACAAAGAATGCTCCCCGGAGAGCTGCCTTGAAAGTGTGTCAAGGGCCTGCCTGCTGGAAGCGACATCCAAGACAACTTACCTCTCCCAGGAAGTGGAATCAGCTGCAGCTCGGGGCACTGCCTGGTTTCCATGGAAATGCTTGTGCCCTGCAGGCTTGGCAGTTAGAGGCACTGGGGGCTGGGAGACAGGAGGGAGAGGTTCTGTTCCTGCTTCCAAGGGGCCGACACCACCTTGAAGGGTCTAAACCCAGAGCTCAGGGGCTGGGAGGGAGAGGGGGACAGCACTGGGCATCCCTGTGGTCCATCACGAGTTACGTTCATCATGTGTCAGCGCTGTGCCCAGAGCTGTGCGAATGACAGCTCCTCCTCTTCACAGCCTGGGAGACAGGTGGGAATGTCCCATTTTGCAAATGAGGAGATGGAGTTTCAGACAATTTCATTCATTCATTCATTCATTCAACAAATATTTATTAAGCACCTCCTGTGTGTCATGCAGACAGACAATAGCCATGTACTCTCAGAGCCTGTGGTCTAGTGGGTTCCTTTACACAGTTAATAAGCGGCAGGGCTGAGGTCAGACCCATTGTCTAGAACTAGGGAGCTGACTTGTCGGGTTCTCTCCCTTTGCAGGATAAAGATTGAAGAGGAATATGCGAAGAACTTAGCTAAGCTCTCTCAGAACTCCTTGGCTGCACAGGAGGAGGGGTGAGTGGGGAGGACAGTGATGGGGGTGGGGAGGAAGAGGGGACACTCAGGAAGGCGAGTCCCTTTTCACCCATCACTGCTCATTGGCACGGTCCCATTTGGATGGGGAAGTCTCGGAAGGCCTGGCTCAAGCTGGGCACCCATGACTCCAGGTGAGGGCGTCCATGCTCAGGGTGGGCACTTCCACATTGTCTTCCCTCCAGCAGCCAAGGGCCTCCTGCCAGTTGCTGGAGTATGTCAGGACCCCCTCTGGCCTGACCCCTGGTAGCTGGGCACCCCCAGACGCCCCCCTCTTCTCCCCTTTCTCTGAGGATGTGCTGGTAGGAAACTGGGTGTGAGAGGATTCCGCACCTGGCCCCTTGTTTAGAATTCTCTCCCGTGAGCCTGAGGCCCAGGCTCCCCTCCCCCTCCCGCTGTGACAGTCCAGACTTCCTTGGGTGGGACCTGGGCTGGGGGAGGCTCAGCCTCACCCTCCCAGCTACAGAAGGATCCCTAGTGGGAGGAAGACTGTAGCCTTCCCTGCTCCATCTGTTAACAAGGAGTTTCATCCTACTGGTGGGAATGTAAAGTGGTGCAGCCACTGTGGAAAACAGTTTGGCAATGTCTCAAAAACCTAAACGTAGAATTACCATATGACCCAGCAATTCCACTCCTAGGTTTATACCCAAAAGAATTGAAAACAGATACTCAAACAAATGCATGTACACACGTGTTCATAGCAGTATGATTCACAGTAGCCAAAAGGTGGAAACAATCGAAATATCCATCAAGGGATGAATGGATAAACAAATTTGGTGTATCCACATTGGATGTGCATAGATGCGTGATGGAATATTACTCAGCCATAGAAAGGAATGAAGTACTCCCATGCTGCTCTGTGGATGAACCTCAGAAATGTTACACTAAGTGAGAGAAGCCAGACACAAAGGTCACATATTGTGTGATTCCATTTATATGAAACGTTCAGGATAGGCAAATCCATAGAGACTGAATGAAGATCGGCGGTTGCCAGAAGTTGAGGGAAAAGGGGAATGGAGAGTAACTGCTTAATGGGTATGAGGTTTCCTTTGGGGTGTGTATCTGTCTGCCAGGGCTGCTGTAACAAAATGCCATAGACCAGGTGGCTTAAACAACAGAAATTTAAGTTATCATAGTTCTGGAGGCTGGAAGTCCAAGATCAAGGTGCCAGCAGGGTTGTGTCTGGTGAGTCCTCTCCTCTGGCATTGCAGGCAGCTGCCTTCTCACAGTGGCCTTTCCTCAGTGAGCAGAGAAAGCCAGCTCTTCAGTGTCTCTTATAAGGACACAAATCCTATCCGAGGGTGCCGGCCCCGTGGCTTAGCTGTTGGGTGTGCACGTTCTGCTGCTGGCGGCCTGGGTTCGGATCCCGGGCGTGCACCGATGCACCGCTTGTCGGGCCATGCTGAGGCAGCGTCCCATATACAGCAACTAAAGGGATGTGCAACTGTGACATACAACTATCTGCTGGGGCTTTGGGGAGAAAAAGGGAAGAAAAGGAGGAAGATTGACGATAGATGTTAGCTTAGGGCCAGTCTTCTTCAGCAAAAAGAGGAGGATTGGCATGGATGTTAGCTCAGGGCTGATCTTCCTCACAAAAAAAAAAAATCCTATCCAATCGGGACTCCACCCCTATGACCTCATTTAACCTTAACTATTTCCTTAGAGGTCCCATCTCCAAATACAGCCACACTGGGTGGGGTGGGGGGGTGGTTAGGGCTTCAACATATGAAGTTGGGGGGGACACAAACATTTGGTCCGTAGCAGGTGATAAAAATGTTTCAGAACTAGACAGAAGTGGTGGTCGCACAACATGGTGAATGTACTAAATGCCACTGGATTGTCTTCGTTAAAATGGTTAGTTTTATGTTATGTGAATTTCACCTCAGTAATAAAAATGAATGAAGACGCAGGAGGTTAGAGTTGAAAGGTCCACCAAGGGCCAGCAGCGTCCAGCGCAGTCTCTGTGTGAATCCCTCCTCCTCCAAGGGGGCGTGGCCCCCGAGGAAGGACGACCTTCTGTCCTGGGATGGTGGTGGCTGTCAGAGAGCTGTGATGCTGAACACGGCCAAATCTGCCTGCGTGGCTTGAAGTCCTTCAGGGGCGGGTGTGGCTTTGATTAAGGCCTCTGCATGGGCTCGCTGTGCAGCCAAGAGGCCGCCTCCCAATGGTTTCACCAACCCAGCCGGCCACGGGCCACGGGGCAGCCCTGCAGGGCCCGTGCCTCTTCCACGGACATAAATGAGGTTGGCTCAGGCCCCTCTCTGCCCGTGCACTGGGCCTGAGACGGGGGCAGTAGGGGGAGCGTGGGAGTGTCACCTTCTGGCCTGCCAAGGGGGCTTTCCTAAGGATCCCCGTGCCCTGCAACCACCGTGCTGCTCCCGAGTCTTCCGGCTTCCACCTCCTCGGCCTGGGCGGCTGCCAGGGACACTCCATCCTGCCAACACGCCCGGCATATCCTCCCAGCTGTACAAGTCAGGGCTGCACCAACACACTGGACACACACGCACCTGCAAACACGGGGCCACCCAGCACATGCTCACGTACGTGCATGGACGCCGCTCACCTACAACGTGGCCGTGAGCAGACGCCCCATCACCACTGCGTGCTCACACTAACCCCACGCACGCACTCCTTCCAGCGGGCACCGTTGGTGTGGGGGTTGAACACGTGGGCTCCCTCCTCACAATGTGCGGCAACGCTGTTTTGCATTTACACACAGCTTTGGACATTAGCCCAGTCCACCTTGAAACTTTCCAAGTGCGGCACTGGAGCCTAGAAATTGGGGGCGGTCTAGGAGGAATCTGATGGGGGGCCTTGAGTTGGCTCTTGCGCCTTGAGCTCTGTGTCCAAAATAGATTCCAGAGGATATGTGTACACTGGTAAATAAACAAAGTCAGGTTATTTATTCTGCCTTCAGTTTTTCTCTCCTGTGTGGAAAGGAAGTGGGATTTTGGTCTTTCCTGGTTGGTAATTGTGACAGTAATAAGCATTTTGAATTGGCATGCCTCAGGCTGCATTAGAACAGAAATATCTCTCAGGTTATATTTTCTTCATTAACCTCTTGTTAGATAAAAAATCTCTCTTCGAATGAGAGAATTTCTAAATTACATTTTTCTCAATTGTGAAGCAGCTCCAAGGGGCCTGGAATCCTGGGGTGGGAGGGTGGTGTCCACGGGGGTGTCTTAGCTCAGACAGGCCCGTCCAAGTGTTTGGAGTGACGTCCCCCACCTGTGAATGCCCAGCCTGGAGGTGGGGCCGAGGACACTGTCTTGAGCGTGAAACTGCTTCCTCCTCTCCTCCCAGTAGCCCTCAGATGACATCCTCAGGCTGCTACAGCTGGCGCTGGGCCAGTTCCTGTCCTACAAACTCTCAGCACCACGCAAGGCTTTCTGGCTTCTGGGCTCTTGTTTGTATGCTGCGCAGGCTCGTGTAGCTCAGCTGCAGGAGCAGATCCCTCTCCATCACCCTTTAACTAAGTCCACACTCCTCCTGGGACTGCTTCTGTAAGCTTCGGATAGTGTTGGTGTTCACTTCAGATCTGTGATCCATCTTGAGATGATCTGTGTGAATGGCGGGAGGTCAGGGTCCAGATCCCTTTTTTCCCTATTGGTATACAGTTGGCTCCACACCATTCGTTGAAAAGACCATCTGTTCCCCGTTGGGATACTTGCCACCTTTGTTGCACATCAGTTGCCCAATCGCACATCAGTCAATCACAAACTCACCTCTGGGTGAGTCTGTTTCTGGACCTAGTATTGTTCCCCTGTCTCCGTGACTATCACGACTGCCTCCACCTCCACCCCTCCCCACCCTGGACCTCCCACCCATCTGCTGAATCGGGTGAGGAGCCAGGCCACCCAGAGTTAGGCCTGCACAGCTTCCGGGAGCTTTGGCCCTTCAGGCCAAGACCAATGTCAACAGCTTGGATTGCCCTGTTCCTCACTCCGTCTCCTCGGGTGGGCGCCTCAGCCGGGATCACCCAAGGGGGCCTTTCTTTGCTGCCTGACTCTGAGATAAAATCAGTCAGTCGTTTCCCCTGAACTCCCACCTCAGCCTGAGCCAACACTGCAACCAGAGAGGCCGGGACTGTGGTCAGAGGGGCCCGTTCTGTTCTGCCGGGCACTTCTCAGCTGCTGGCTGCTGCGCTCGAAACCCAGAAGCCTCGCGGCGTGCTGTCTTTTCATCAGCTTTTGCCACTCGAGTTTAATTAGTTCTCTGGGGGAAGTGGCTTCTTGATGAAGTTAAGTCAGCTGAACATTCAGCCTGGGTTTACTGGCTGGGTGGAGAGGTCTCGAGCAAGGACGCAGGAGTGTCGTTTGGAGGGTTGGCGAGGTTAAAGAGTTGCAAATGATGGGGAGCGTAGCATGGATTTCTACATTCGAAAGTCTTAGGGACTTCAGGAGATTGCTTCTCTTGGGAACACCTCCTTGGAGTGGAGAAGTGATTTAGCTTAGAGGACTCAGCCATTCTGTAGTGGGCTGTGGGCTGCACTGGGGCTCACCCTCCAGGATCAGTACTAACGGGAGCCACGCTCCTGAGGATGGTGATGGAGAGCCTTCTCTGCTGTGTGGGCGTCCCTCAGAGGCCCCTAGACTCAGGTGGCCCATCTTTGCCCCTCTTGGAAGTCAGACCACTGGAGGTTTACCTGTGAGCAGGGCTCTGTGGTACCTTCTGTGTGAGAAGGGCTTCTCCCTGAAAAGGCATCTGTTCTTTCTTGATTTACCGGCAGGTGTTGCACTGCTCATCAGCAAACAGGGAGGGGCAATGAGAAGGGCTGGGGACAGTAATGGGCCAGGTATCAAGGCCCTCACTGTGGCTGCACCCCAC
The DNA here is from genome assembly GCF_020826845.1 of Diceros bicornis minor. NCBI lineage: Eukaryota > Metazoa > Chordata > Mammalia > Perissodactyla > Rhinocerotidae > Diceros > Diceros bicornis. The sequence goes on from NC_080757.1 coordinate 8,773,132, forward strand.
TTCCTCTCACATCTCCCCCAGTTCTCCAGATATTTCCCCAGCCACTTGACTGTCTGCTAGTCTGTGCTCTCAGCTCCAGAGATCCTCAGCTCGGTTGGGATGGCTCGTCTCACCCCATAGGTTGAAGTGTGTTACTCATGTCTGTTTTGTGCCTGGCCTCTGCCTCATCCAAGTTCACGGTCTTGGGTGTTATATGCTCCCCAAGACTCAGGGTCGAGACCCACCGTCCTGCCTCAGGAAGGGCTGAGGTCTCTGCCCTGAGGTCAGTGCAGCCCTCTTCGAGTCTCACGGTCTCCTTCGTGTTGCAGCTCCCTGGGAGAAGCGTGGGCACAGGTGAAGAAGAGCCTTGCAGACGAGGCAGAAGTTCACCTCAAGTTCTCAGCCAAGGTAACCCCTCCCCGTGGCCTCTCTGGATTGATCTTACACCGCGGTGTGCTGTTGGACATTTAACAACTCTCTTCAGTGTGTCATGTCAGCCAGTTTCTGTGGTGTAAATTTCAAGCGTCAGGAAGAGGTACACAATAGCGCACCATTGTATAGTGTTTGCACCACACAAAAGCATCAGTAACATAAATATCTACCAAAACATGGGTAATAGGAAAATGTAGTGAGGAAGTGGTAAGTGCTGAGTGTTTATTACCTTTGTTTTTAATATAACTTGTTAATTTTAAGTTGAGATCATTTAATGTTTAATACTGGCTGTCTTTAGCAACCAACTCACAAAATTCCTACAAATTTAACATTTGGCTCCGCTGAGCCAGGGCAAGCCACCCCAGCATAGCTCTGGGAGGGGAGGGTGGTCCCCCTCAGTTCCTCAGGTGAACCCCGCTCTTGCTTTGCTGGGCTTTCAAAGGGACATACTGGCCTTTTCTACTTCTTCTTGGGGTCGAGAGACTAGACTAGGCCAAAGGGAGAATTGTTTGGTTTGGTTTGGTTTGTTGTTGTTGCACAGTCTCGGACTAGGTAACTGACCCTTCTTTCGTTTGGTTCTGAAGACTGTAGCTCCCTGACCTTGAGGACAGCGATGCTTCGGTCCTGTCCACTCTGCCCTCAGTACTCAGGGTGGTGCCTGGTACACAGTAGATGTTCAATTAATGTTTTCTGAAGTAATGAATGAGCGAGGCCCTCTGACTGTCTCCTTCTGAACTGCCCCCCCCCTTCAGTCCTAGTTTCTCTCAATATTTCTCCATATTTTCAAACAACCTTCTCTTCCTCACTCCCTGGCCCATATCTCCAAATTGCCTCTCAGGCTGTCAGCTACTTTTCAGGGGAACACTAAAGCAAGTGTCTGAGTGAGATAATTCACACGAAAGTGTGCCTGACTGTCTGGGCTACCCACCAGCATGCCTGCCTTTTAAAGGAAGAGAGACCTTTGAGAGTGACACCATTCCCAGTGACCTTTGCCTACTGGGGTCCACACTCTGCCCTCTGCCCTCCCACTATCACTAGTCAGACATGGCAGCCCGAGAGGGCACTTGCACAAAGTGCTTAAACTCTCTGAGCCGCCATTTTAGTATTGGGGGGCACACTACCTCCTTTACTGCTTGAAGGTAGCATCCATCCCCCAAAGATGGCTGCTCCTTCCAGGGGTGTCCACATTCAGCACTCACAGGTCCTATCTCTTTTCTAGTGCTTTTCCCACAGTAACTGCAGTTCTGGGCTTTGGGGTCCCCGTGGGATGTGCGCTGGTGGAGGACAGGAATCTGGCTTCGTACCCAGGTCTCCCCACCCCGCCCCATGATGGTTCTCTGCATACCGAGGGCAGAATGAATGACTCAAATGGCTGAGACACGTGAAGCAGCTTTATAAAGAGCTGGGCTGGAAGAAAAAACAGTGCTATTACCAGCTCCCTGCTTCTAGAGAACGTTAGTCCCCAAGAGCGAGTTGACACCTAGGTGTGAGTGAGAATTCCTGGCCTAATGATGGCACATTAACCTCATACACCAAGCACTTTACAAGAAAAGTGCCACTCCAGCACTGGGAGAGAAGGGAGCTCCATGAATTGGTCTCTTTGCCGCCTTGCATACAAAGCAGCAAGTTATTTTTAATTTTCAGGTCATGGGTGGCATTCCCTCTAGGTCTCCCTTCTGTCCTAGCCCCCAGCAGCGCATTCTTTGCATGGCAGAAACCTCCATTGACTGGTGGGGTGACTGGGAAGGCTGCCGTTGTGAGGGGGTGGGGCTGGGAGCCAGATCCACGAGCTTCTGAAAGGGCGCCTGCTGGATGCTGGGAATCCTGGTGGCATTTCCTCCCCATCAGGAGGACCCCTGGTTCTCGGTTGTTTACAGAGTACGCAATAGGTGACAACATGCTCTCCGATGCACTGTTTCCCTTTTACTACTGTTAACTTGCACCAACGCTTCTGACACCAGATGTGTGGGGTTTTCCCACACCAACTGTTCTCTGACGCCTGCTGGGTGTCCTACAATTGAATTCCATTCTGACAGGAACTAACTGGAAATAGCATCGGATCCCACAGATTAAGGACTGAGTCCCACAAGACTGCCCCCACTTCAGATGCCAGTTGCAAGTAGTGGGTCTCCAGGTTACCCTCACTTCTGTCTGACTGCAAATCAAGGGTTCCACGACCCCCTCCTCAGGTTTGATAATTTGCTAGAGTGGCTCACAGAACTCAGGGAAACACTTAACTTTCATTTACTGGTTTATTATATATTAAAGGACATGATAAAGGGTACAGATCAACAGTCAGATGAAGAGGTACATATGGCGAGGTCCAGAAGGGTCCTGAGCATGGGAGCTTCAGTCCCCATGGAGTTGGGGTACACCATCCTCCGGGATGTGGATGTGTTCACCAACCCAGAAGCTCTCTGATTCCCATAATTTACAGATTTTTATGGGGATTTCATCACATAGACGTGATCAATTATTAACTCAATGTCCAGGGCTTCCTCCCTCGCCAGAGCTTCTAATCATGGCTTGGTCTTTCTGGTGACCAGCCCAATCCTGAAGCTATCCAGGAGCCCACCCAGAGTCACCTCATTAGAAAAAAAGATGCTCTTATCACCCAAGAAATTCCAAGGGATTCAGGAGCTCTGTGTCAGGGACCAGAGTCCGAGACCAAATTAGAACAAAAGATGCTCCAGCACCTTTATCAGTTAGGAAATTACAATGTTTTAGGAGCTCTGGCCAGGAGCTGAGGACGAAGACCAAAATAGATATTTGTTATATCACAGCCTACAGTGATGTCAGTGTTGCAGATGCTTACATACAGGATATAACTCATCCTCCTCGATTTTATCAGCCACCGTGCAAGACAGCATCTCCATTTCACAAGTGAGAAGGGACAGAGAGGTCAAATCACAGCCCATGGTTACACAGCCAAGTGGGCTCAGCTACTGAGGAAGCAAAGGAGAGGACTGAGCGAATTGGAGACTTGACCCCCAGACCTTTTCTCCCGGCAGACCAGTGGCATTTAAAACACAGAACCCCGGGACCGGCCTCATGGCGTAGCAGTTAAGTGCACACGCTCCACTGCTGGCGGCCTGGGTTCGGATCCTGGGCATGCACCAAGGCACCGCTTGTCAGGCCATGCTGTGGCGGCATCCCACATAAAGTGGAGGAACATGGGCATGGATGTTAGCCCAGGGCCAGGCTTCCTCAGCAAAACGGGGAGGATTGGCATGGATGTTAGCTCAGGGCTGATCTTGCTCACAAAACAAAACAAAACAAAACACAGAACCCCGTTCTGAGGAGCAGTCTGCCCTCTCTCCAGGGCTGTCCAGGGTGGTGCAGGCTGGCCTTCCGAATGCCCACGGCGTTTTAAGTCAGGTGCTGATGAGGTAGGGCTGACTTCATCATTCAGCTGATGGGAGGTGTATGAAGAATGTTTACACAAAACAGATTTTTCTCTGAGAACCTCTGCTGCTTCCCGCCTGTCAGTCAGGGTTGGTGGCCTCAGGCAATTGTCATGGCAGCCCAGTGGTTGTATGGTGATTCCTCGAAATGAAAGAGGCTCCAAGGATTTATTTGTCTGCCGTGGATAATATGGCTCCATATGCGCAAAACCCATTTTAATGTCTGCTCCGAAAGGCTCATTGAAATTCTGCTCTGAACGTTCTGTGTCGGGGGCAAGAGCTCTTTAAGAAATACAATTTTGTTATGGCAATCTTTCAGGCTTTTCTGGTCTACTAGCTCAAGCCATTGTTAATAGCATCAGGCCATTAAAGAAATACTATTGCTCTGTACAAAGAAAGTTATACCTGGCCCCAGCTGCAGGAGGGAGAACAGAGAAGTCCCTTCTGATGGGAGAAAATCTCATCATGCAGTAGAGGCCATGCATTCAGTCAGAAGACTTTAGGGGGAAGTGGGAGTCAGGAGACTTGCAGTTTACGTCAAGGCTGTCACTAACCAGACCGTGGAGAAGTCACTTAGCATCTCTGAGCTTCCATTTTTTCGTGTGTGAAATGAAGAGTTTGGACCCGATCAGTGACTTTAAACTTATTTGTGACCCAGAGTAACACATTTTACATGGGCACCCAGAGGTATCCACACCCAAATACCCACATGCAGATACTCAAGCATGGACACAGCTGAAACACACGTTTCACGAAACAGTACTTATCCTTCTGCCTAAAATGCACTCTGCGTTTTCTATCCATGTCTGGTCTGTTCTCATCAAAAAGCTGGTCTTCACCCACTAAGTTGATTTCACAACTCTTAGCAACCCACCATCTGAAGAACACTGGACCCGATAGTCTCTGAAATTTCTTCCAACTAGAGATTTCTCCTATTCTCTTCAGCTGTGTAAGGTAGAAGTAGGAGACAAGAGTGCAGGAGTTCTAGAAAGGCTCCAATTACCTGTCCCATCCAAGATGGGCCTGCTCGAGAGTTCTCGAGGACAAGTTCCAGGAAGGGCTTCTGACTCTCAGTTAAACAAAGATGCTTCTGAGTTAAGAATGAGTATAAAAAGACACCAGCTGACTTTTTTATAGAAAAAATTATGTCCTTTAGAAGTACATAAAGTATAGAGGGAGAATGCAGGGATCTTCATCTATGCATTGAATCGCCTCTGACAGCTGGTACCATGATGTTTCCAGAATGTCAGTTGGAATTTGGGGAGAGCATTTTGGTGCACTGGCAGGTTGTTGGGCTCTTCCCCAGACCGCAAAGCATGGGTCCGGGGCCCAGGAATCCTGAATGTTCAAAAGCCCCTCCAGGTCACTCCAGGGCACATTGAAGTCTGGAAATCACTGGCTTTCCAGGCCCTCAGAAAGAGACCCCAGAGTTACTGAGTCAACAGGCTGAGTAACCCTCATAGACCCCCAATCAGGGGCAGGTTCCCATGGCAGCTAAACTATGCAACTCCTCCTCCCTCCTCCTCCACAAATGCCTAATCTCTGTGGGAAAGGGGTTTTCATATTCTTGGCAGCTCTCAAGTTTGCAGCATCTTACAAACTGCCACTAGATGGGGATATTTTCCAATACAAGGAAACTCCCAGGGCTCAAAAAAATAATAGCAGTCATTTACAACTGACATGAGGGGGAAAGCGGCATTTGGATGACCCGCTCTCTGTTAATCTTTGAAGATCATCCAACAGCAAAGCCGTCATCTGTCACACAGGGCATTGGGCACTGAAGATTGTGTCATTCTTCCAAGTAATGAAGGGACACGCACTCCACACCAGCTCCAGCCAGATGCTGTGGACACAGCAGTGGCCAAGCCAGCGTGGCCCCTGCCCTGTTAGAGCTCACAGTCGTCTGTCATCGGTGGTTTGGAACTAGGAAGGCCTAAGTCCTCAAGGTCTCCAGAGAAACAGATAATGTAGCAAGAGCCCAGTGAGGAGGAAGAGGAGAGAAAGCACAGAATCCCAGAGCTGGGATGTCACTGTCCAGGGAAGTTCAAATATGATTCCCAGATGCACTTCAGGACACAAGGAGGCCGAGGGACCTTGGAAGGCCGTGTTGGTGGGGTCCAGGAAGGCCAAGTCGGTGGCCGTAGGAGGCTGAGCGGGGTGGGGGTGGGAGCTCTGAGAGGCTTGGTCAGCAGGACTCCAGGCCGCTCACCTGGCTTTGACCACAGCAGATCCACAGTTATCTGTTTTCTTATCAAGTACATCTTGTGTTCACACTCCCCCCAAAAGAGTTTTAGGTAAAAGTTCTCCTTCAAAAGGGAGTAGAGTGGGAAAGAGGGAAGGAATAAAAGAGAAGCGAAAAGCTGAAAAACTTGATGTCTGCCAGCTCCTCTCAGGGCATAGACTGCATCTCCGGCCCTTGGAGTCAGAGGCAGTTCCCCCTGGGGGGTGAGGCGCCTGTCTCCATGCGGACAGTGAGGTGAGGTCCCCTCCGGTGCGGCTCAGGAGAGGGGCCCTGTGAGTTCCCACCGTGGATTCCTCGAGCTTTGGACCACGTCCAGACCATCTCTGTAGTCTCAGCACCTGGTACATAGCAGACAGTCAGTAAATAGAACTGACCTGAGATCGCCCAATTAAATGGCATCCACGTGGCTGTCACTGTGCTAAGTGCTGAGGACACAGAGATGGTGGCTTGATTTCTGCTGCCAGAAAGTTCCCAGTTTGGAAAGTAAGGGAGGTGGACACCCGAGAAAAGCCCTACAAGAAGCTTTGGGAGCTGAGAGCAGGAGGGAGGTAGCCGGCAAGGCCAGACTCCAGCCTGTCCACCCACCGGTGTGAACGCTGAGGCCTTGCCAGCTAAGGTGACTTCCTAAATGGCGACCTGATAAGCAGCCACTTGTCTCTAACCTTCCTATCGGGAGGCGAGGCGCCAGGCCACTGTCCCAGGCTCCATCTCACCTGCGGGGGTGGAGGAAAGCGCCTCCCTCCTTCCTCCCCTTGCTTGCAGCTGATGCCCTGGGTCCTGCGTATGTCCCGCTCTCCTCTACAGCTTCACAGTGAGGTAGAGAAGCCCCTAATGAACTTCCGGGAGAACTTCAAGAAAGACATGAAGAAGTGCGATCACCACATCGCTGACCTCCGCAAGCAGCTCGCCAGCCGCTACGCTGCAGTGGAGAAGGTGAGGGGCCCAGGACTCTGGGCAGGCAGGGGAGGTGGGGGCCTGATGCAGCAGGGTGGGCTGGCAACCAGTAGCGGCTCCAAATGACAAGGCCAAGGCCTTTGTCGCCGCTGTGGCAGGGTGGGTAGTGGGGAACACAAACCTCGAGCCCAAGCCCGAGACCCCCGACCACCCCCGGCCAAAGGGTGGGTACGAGCTGCTTCCTCGTGGTGCTCAGATCACTGCCCAGAGGGCCGATGGGAGCAGGAGAGGCTGCACCTACCGTGGGAGATACGGTGGGGCCCCACAGGGCACATGAGACAAGCTACACCCTGCTTTTGTGGGTTGTGGAGCCTGGACGTGCTCCTGGTTCACACCCTTTGGGCCTCACCTGGCAAATTCCGTCTTGACTGAATCTTCCTCCCCAGAGGCCACGGTGTGCTGACCTCAGAGGTCTGACCCCGGTGGGAGCTGCTGATGGCCAGCCCTGGAGGGAAGAGAGCTCTCCCTGGGGCTGACTGCAGTGCCGTAGGGAGGGGTGTGGGACAAGGGGACACCCTAGACGCTGCCAGCTGCCATCACCAAAGGGCCTGTCCTGTACCAGAATGGGGTGGCTGGTGCTGCCATCTGCTAGGGACTGCTGGGAGGTGATGTAGATGAGCTTTAGTGGTCCCTTCCACCCCAGAGAGGCTGTGGTTTTAGGACTGTCTGGATCCCCAGTACATGTGCATGCTCCAATGAAAGTGTGGTCTGAGAGGCTTGCTCTAGGCCGAGTCGGGATGCCATTGAAAGACAGGCGTGAGAAGATGTGTCACAGCCTCTGCACGGTCACTAACTGGCTGAGTGATGCTGGTCTAGCTGCTTGGCCTCTCAGAGCCACTGGGGCGTCACCCACAAAAGCAGAGAAAAGAAAAGACTCTTCCTAGAAAAGGGGAGGCCAGGCCACATGACCCATGGGACCCTCCTGGCCCTGAGCCCTGTAAACAGCTTCTCCATGTCCTTGGACCCAGGCCCGGAAAGCCCTCACAGAGCGGCAGAGAGACCTGGAGATGAAGACCCAGCAGCTGGAGATCAAGCTGAGCAACAAGACAGAGGAGGACATCAAGAAGGCACGGAGAAAGTCCACACAGGCTGGTGAGTGCGGGGCCATTGTCAGCTGCCTCTCACTGTCCTCACCTGGTCACGGAGGCATAGAGAGGAGAGGGCTGGGAGATGGGTACCCGGGAAGGTGCATCCCACGGGGTGAGGCTGGGAGGTAGGGGCTGTGGAGTGGGGAGCAGGCCAGGCTGTTTCCAGGCCGTGGCCGGAGACTGGACTCGTTGCGCTCTCCCCAGCAAGGGCTCTTCCTTACCCATGCCCTGGCTCTCTGACTAGGAGGTGGACCAACTCCTCCATGCACGCGGGACTCGGGTCCCATCCCTGCATGGAGCCCATAGGAGAAGTGCGGACGCCACCCACCCACTCACGCTGCCCGCCCCCCCTTCCCAGGGAGTGGCATTCCAAAGGTTCACCGGTGGTGGTGGGCTGCTGCCCCGGGGTCGGAGGCCGACATTTTGGACATTTTGTTTAATGAAATAACCACATTTCAGGTTCTCACTGAAAGATGGCCCTGGTGAGTTGGTTTCTGCTTCCACCTAGTGGTAACAATTAACTAATGCACAAGGAAGGGGGACCAGTAAATGCTTATTAAATATGTTTAAAAAGCCCAAGTTTCACTGCATGCAAAGATAATGCATATTGCTTTCTGGGATTAAAATGTGTGCTGTAGGATTAGGTTTTGGATTAGATGATCTCTAGGTCCCTTTCAGCTCAATTTCTGGTGAACCTGGTATAATTAATTCATTATAGAATGAAGCAGCTACCTTGTGCACATTTTGAAATAAGGTGGTGTAAAAATGTAAAAAACAAAATAGTCTAATATAAACGTAACATTTTATATAAAGATCTTATAATGCACAGTAATAAATTATTGGATCCGGAAATAGAAGGCATAATATACTTATTGGGAGTAGGAAGGAGAACCCAGGGAGGGGAGAGGCATATTTAAATTAGATTGATTTATGAAATTATTAAAAAATAAAATTATATTGCAAAAACTATTGCTGCTTGGCAAATTTTTAATCAGTGCATGAGAATATAAAATCTTATTCACCAGATATAATCACCGTCAACACTTCCTAGTGTGTTAATTTTTAAAACCGTTTTTCAATATCTCTAATTAAATTTATACACATTAGATCATGTTATACTCTACGTTCTGAATTTGTATTCTATCTGCTACGTCTTAGAGATCGCTCTGTTCCATCAACTGTACTTTGATTTACCCATCCATTCATGGACATCAGAATTTTTAAGTGGTTGAATAGCGTCCCAGCCTATGATTGTATCCAAATTTACTTCATCATTCTCCTAATTGATTTTTGTAGGACTCTCAGATTATTTCAGAGTGTTTGCCAATGCCAGCGACGCTGTTATTGTAATTGTATCTCGTATGTGAGACTAAATCTGCATATAGAGAGAGATGCAGCGTGCTGGGTCAGAGGGTTAGATTCACTTGATGGTATTTCCAAATTGCTTCCAGAGAGTGTGCCCGCCCAAAGCGTCTATGAATGCCCCTATTCCCTAAACTCTTGTCAGTGCCGTGTGTTATCAGATTTTGACATTGTAGCTGTCTGGGGAAAAATATTTTGTTGTTAATTTAATTTGCATTTCTTTTTGAGTGACGTTGAGCATTTTAAAAATAGACTTGTAAGTCATCTATGATGTTTTTTCTGTGAACTGATTAATTCTCCATTTTCTTGTCGAGTGGCTGGTCTTGTTCTTATTGATTGATTGACAGGGATTATTTATATGTTATGAAAATTAACCTTTTGTCATTTGAATTGCAAATATTTTTCCTAGGTTCTCATTTATCTTTTAATTTTGTTTTTTGTATTTTTCCTTTTATTTTTCTTTTGGCTTGTTTTCTTGTTATTTTTTCATTCAATGGTCTTTTCCCTTATGAGTTTTAGGGCAGAACTTTCTAAGACTTAGAAAGACTTTCCCTTTTTCAAGATTCTTTTTTTTAATCACTTTTTTTCTTACTTTCTTTTGGCTTCAGGTATTTTTTAGATATTTGACCCACCAAACCTTTATTTTTTTCTCACCCCATTGCTTTAGCCATATTCCACAAGTTCTGATGTGCAGTGTTTTCATTTCTCCCATATTCTAGATATTTTGCTATTTGTGTTTTGATTTCATCTTTGAGCCAAATTTAAAAGGAAATCTTGAAGTTTTCACGAGCCAGGGTTCTGTTTTTGTTGTTTTCTAGTCTTGCTATTTGTTTCTGGTTTTGTTGTGTTGTCATTAGATAACACAGTCTCTCGTCCCTAGAGTTTGGAATTGTTTTGTGCTGACAGAAGCTAGTCCTCAGACCTAACTGTAAAAAGTACTACCTTTTTTGAGCCCTCTCTGTGTGCCAGACACCAGGCTGTGTGCCTTCTAGCATTCTCTCTTTAATCTCACAGTCCTGCCGCAGGGAGGTATTCTTATACCCTTTTATGAATGAGGAAACTGATGACAAACAGGGCGAGGAACTTTCCCAAGCCCCGCAGTTATGGAGCACGTGGCACAGAATTCCATCTTCGTCTTGTTCCAAAGACTCTGCTTGTCGCCATTTTGCTGGACAGCCTGTTACCCAGAAAATGCCAGCTCTTCCCTTCTCTGGTCCCTTTTCTTCTTCTCCCTCATCTTTTCCAAGGCTACTGAAAGAGTGGACATCTGGGTCCTCAGGGGGCTTGTCTTCATTTTGTCATCCTCATCATCGTCACGTAGCTCATGTTAATGTTGTGCTGACTCTGTGCCGGTGTCCATTCTAAGCACTTCATATATATTGACTTATTTCATCTTTACCATGACTCTGTGAAGGTACCATTATTATCTCCATTTTACAGATGAGGAAACTGAGGCACAGGCAGGTTAAGTGATTACATGGCTGGTAAACAATGGAGCTGGTATGACAGCCCAGATACTCTGGTTCCAGAATCCATGTCCTTAACCTGTACTGGATCTGATTTCAAACCTTTGGGCTGCGTAGAGAGAAGACACACTCTTCCCTCACCTAGCCTGTTTCCTGATGTTCCCAAAGCATGTTCTCAAAATCATGATTGACAAATAGGGCTTTGGGAATTCCATATTGTGTGTTTACAGAGTGACATGCTGACCCCATGCCTGGTCAGGACCAGGCTCTTGGTGGGAATGCGTTTGTGATGAGGTGTCCACGTTCTTTCTTCCGGTTCAGTCCTTCTTGAAATCAAGGGCCTAGTCATTGATCTTGGACCAAGAGCTAAATGCACAACGCCCTTGATTTGAGTTCTGTTTCTCAAGGCTCATCTCCCAGCCAGTGGAGGGGGATAACTGAGCTGGGCCCTGGGTCAGGGGGACGTAACTCTCCCCATTTTCTTTCACTTTCGTATCAGAAAACATGTGAGTAAGGTGACGTTGTCATAGGAATGACTTTGAATCTACTTGAATTGCTAGATTTAAAGATCACTTAGCATTGGTTGGCTCATGCGTCTTTCCCTTCATGAGCAAAGACCGTGATGCTTTCCTCTCTGGAACCCTGATGATCAGGAAACTGCGTTTAGACCAAGCCGTGCCCTCGAGTGGGGCTTCTCCAACTGTGATGTGCATGTGGGTCACCTGAGGATCTTGTGAAAATGCAGTTTCTGATTCACTGGGTCTCGGGCACGTCCTGAGATCTGTGTTTCTAGCAAGCTCCCAGGGCATACTGCTGCTACTGGTGCAGCAACTGTGTTTTGTGTAAAAAGTTTCTTGGACCTTAGTAACGTTTGCAGTTACTTTACAGTTTGTTTTCTTTCTAATTACAAAATACTTCAAACATACATAAGATTACAGAAAATAATATAGTGGCCATCAAGATTGAATAGTTATGTTTGTTTCAGATCTCTCTCTTATGAAACAAAATGCTATAGAAAGCTCATTCCCTCCCACCCATCCTTTCTCAGTTGCCCAAGGTCACCGCTATTCTGGAATTGGTGTGTAGCGCTCCAATGCCTGTTTTCATACCATTACTGCACATGAATGAGCCATAAACCATCAGACACATTATTTTGTATTTCAGAATGACATCCTGCTGCATATACATGCACGCGTGCGCGCGCGCACACACACACGGACGTGATTTGCAAACTTCTCTTCTTTAGTACCAAGTTGCTTGTGACACGGTTCCGCCAAGCAGGACTCTCCAATGTGAAATGAAACTGCCATCTTTAGAGGGGGCAGCGTTTCCTGGCCTTGTGATAGGGCTGGGGTCCTAGGAGTACCCCCCCACCCCCCCACACACTTAATGAGAAACCCCCATCCTGAATTCTTGGTGTCCAGGGTCACGTTCAGATGGACAATCTGAAGCTGGTTACTCATGGTGCTGGGTTGCCCCCTTCCTCTGCTCTGTCCCCCACCCACCACCACTTTCTGATGGCCTCCATGGCCCCAGGGAGAGGAGAGGGCATGGCTGTGGGACGCAGGTGGGAGAAGGCAGCCATGGCAAGGACAGGATGGAGCATGATGGTGGCGTCGGCCTTTTCCAGGAGATGACCTCATGCGCTGTGTGGACCTCTACAACCAGGCCCAGTCCAAGTGGTTTGAAGAGATGGTGACCACCACGTTGGTGAGTGACCGGAGATGTGTAAGCATGTCCATACAGGGACTAGCACTCAGGAAGCCCTGGGTGGAAGCTGGCGGGAAGGAGGATGATTAGTGGAAGGGACCATAGAGATGGTCATTAGATCAGCTCCAGTGTTGGAGTCAAGACCTCAACTCTGGGCCAGTCTGTGTGGATTCAGATCCTTGCCCTGGCTCTTCCTAGCTGTGTGAGCATGGGCAAGGGTCAGGTCTTGCTATGTCCTCCTTGGCTGTCCCCTGTGGGGTCAGGGTCAACTGAGGATGCCCCAAACCAAGTAGACAGTGGGCCTTTCAGGGAAAATAACTAAGTTGTAGGAAGCATGACCCTCCCCACCCCCAGAAGAGTTGTGCGTCCTTAATAGGAGATCCACGCAAGGCGTATAAATGGGTGAGGCTGGGGGAGCTGGGGAATAGGCATCAGACCCTATTTTTTGCCTTCCTGAGTATTTGTTGTGAAGGGGCATCATCTCCTTATCTGTCAGCACCCAACTGAGTGGGACAGTGAAGGGGTTGGCACTTGGGCCACTGGGCCAGGTGAGAAAGAAGACATCATGCCAGAACCGTCCCCCTGCCCAAAGCCACCCATGTCCGTCTGGCATAGGACTAACCATCTGCCCTCCCCAGGTGTCAGCCCACCAGAGCAGATTAGAGGCCTCCCCAGGGGCAGTGACCTAGTTTTCCTCCTGGTTAATCTCCTAATTAAGCCCCCTGCTTTACCCCGCTCCCTGGTTAATCACCTAGGCAGTGACCTGGTTGTGCACAGAATGACAGCCTGATCCCCTAAATTCCAAAGATGCAGAACAACCTAGAAACCAAAGGAGAGACCCTTTCCTCTCTTCCTTTGACAGTGGCCACCCCACTTCCAGCACCCCTGCCTCCGCTGGCCTGGTCTCTGGTCCGTCCCTCAGCGCTAGGGGTGGACAGAGGAGACCAGGTTGCTGAGCAGAGGCCCAGGGACAAAGCCCCAGAAGCTTGAGGCCCAGAAGCTTCTGCACGTGCCCCATTTCTCCACCCGGTCAAGGGACTGGGGCTGGGGCTGCACAGGTGCAGAGTCATGATTAAGAGCATAACAGACCCTGGTTCAAATCCCGCTCCTCCCATAATTCCATGTTGCTTCAGGCAAGTGACATTATCTCTCTAGGTGTTAATTCCCTTGTTTGGAAAATGCAGATAAGAACAGAACCTACCTCTAAAAATTACCATGTGGACAGTTAAGTAATGCATGTAAAGCTCTTAGCACCCACAGTGGCTGGCAAGACAGGATTCAGGAAATAGCAGCTGTGTCATCATCATCTTCATCTTCACCCCGAGATGTGGGGTGAGTTCAGACCCCAGAGGGTCAGATGGGATCGGGTATAAGCAGGCGGTGACTTGTGTTTGTGTATAGGGTGGTCTGGGACCTGTGTGGTGGAAAGGTCCCCAGGTTGAGGGGACATGCTCTGGTCCTTGCCTCCTCTGCAGGAGCTGGAACGGCTGGAGGTGGAGAGGGTGGAGATGATCCGGCAACACCTGTGCCAGTACACACAGCTGCGGCACGAGACGGACATGTTCAACCAAAGCGTGAGTTCCCGCCCTCGGGCTGAGGCCAGCAGGGCCCCTGGGGCACCCGGGACCAGGCGAAGCCGAGGTGCTGTGCTGTGGCAGGTTACGTGGTCACTACAAATGAGTCTGCCCTGAAGGCGGGCAGTGGCCAGGTGCTTGGGCCTGCGGGTGCCTCTTGGGATGGACTGGTAGATTATCCTGGATGTCCATGCGAATCCATCCCAATACACACATGAAACAGATATGCACATGACCCGTTACCCTGAGGGGGAGAGGCTCGTCACAGTTAAAATAGCTAAAGATGTTATTGCCTCCCCCGGTAAATTTCTTACCAAAAAAAAAAAAAATTCTAGAAATATTCCAACTCTCTAAAGCTAAAGTTCCATTTGACCTGTTCTCAGTTGGTCAGTGTGGGGACAAATGGAGGAAGAGCTCACAGACCTCGAGCCTTTGAGGCCACCCTGCCCTTTTATCCAGCCCCGCAGTCTGGAGGGGAAAGAGCACTGAGTGAGGAGCAGAATAGGGACGAGAGTTCTGGGCTCCCTGCTCTCACA